>NC_137605.1:34457299-34552299 GCF_963280865.1 Gymnoscopelus braueri | reverse complement strand
TAATGTGGCCTTACCTGAGCTGTAGTTTGTCAACATTGAATATTGTGTAAGTTCCAATTAACAGAATTAATTGAACAAAAAACTTTATGCCCAAACATCCCTTCTATTTGAAACTACAGTCTAACTATCTTACACACGTGAACATCTTCAATTTAGGTAACTATCAATTCTTCATGGAATTCAGAACATAATTACAGACAATGCTGTTTTTGAATGAGTTTAGGCCTATAGAGGGATCTGAGTCTGACGGATCCAGACTCAGATGAAAGATAAAATCACCAAAGTGGGGAAGGTAGGTATAGGATTAAAAAACAAATTTAACAGTATGTTCCTTTTCAGTGTACAGTTTTAAGCATTCGATCACAGTGCAAGGTCAGTATGTTCCAGCCAAGGATAGCAAGCTTGAAGAAGTAGCGCACTTTATTAACATTTCCTGCCCACAGTTTCTGCACTTCATACTGTGGGCCCTCATTCCTATTTTATGATCCATCGTACTATAGTGGTGTGCACCAGAAACAGCAGATCTACACGCTCACGGCAACACAACCCGGATGCAACGTGCTGTGAGCTTGTACTGTAGATAAGCTATTTTAATGCATGCGACAACATTGTACGATGGAGTATAAATCAGGCTTCATAGGGCATGAGGCAGATGTTTCCTGTAGTCTCAGCCTCAGGCAGAAATGTTAAAATGCCACCCACAGGCCTTGGTTCAGATTATACATCGAGTCAAAAACAAATTAGGAAGGAGATCGTTTCATAATGTAACACATTGAACATTTTTGAGCATCAGATGTTTGTCATATCCAAGCTATTATTCAATAAATGAGATACATTTGCATTGCTCTGCCATGCTGTTTGTTTTTAATCCAGAGATTGAATCGCTCTTATGCAGAGCGACATACAAAGTGCAATAAGTGTCCATATGATACCGTAGGCTATAAGCATTATACTCATCCTATCACATCCTGCTGAGCCTGTTTCTCTAATCCTTTGAGACGATTGTAACTTCATCATCATCCCCTTCAGATTCACTTCCTGCTGCAGGCACAAACAGTTTATACATCAGTATATGTTCAATCTCTACCCAACACACACACACGCAGGCACACACACACACACACACACACACACACACACACACACACACACACACACACACACACACACACACACACACACACACACACACACACACACACACACACACACTTCATAAGACATCTTTCATAAGACATCTCATACTGCAGTGGTTCCCAATCTTTTTAGCTCGAGACCCAAAAGAGAAAATGCATTTCTTCTTGAGACCCAAACTAGTGAAAATAGACGATCTACAAGCTCACAACGTGTCGCATTGTGACACATTGTGAGCTTGTAGATCTGCTAATTAGAATAATTAGAAAATTGTAGGAAACGAAAAAAAGGGATATTTACTTGTGACCCATAAAAATGGTTCTGTGACCCACAAATGGGTTCCGACCCATTGTTTGGAAAACAGTGTCATAGAGGGTTGTTGGCATTATCTCTCTTTGTACTCAAAATAACACATTTTAACAAGACTTTTGGAGGAGTCAGTACAACTTTAACTTTATCCCATATGGCACTGCTTCATGTTGAAGCGCAACTTACCGAACAATCTTTGCAACGTCTCAGATCTCTGAACCATCAGGTAGGCCAAGTAGAAGACCAGCAAGATACCAAAGAATCCTCCGATCACACAGCCAATGAGGGTGGCGTAGTTACGTCCACTCTCTAGGGAAAGGAGTGGGGGGTTATGGGTAAGGAAGCAGGAGAGAGGGGGATGAACAGTGAGATAGTGACCATGTACATGTGTGGTGTGTGTATACGTCCCATGTGTCAGCTTTTCTTGTTGTTTTGTTCCACTAAATAGTAGGTATCATTCCTCCACATTCACTGACTCTAGCCAGTAAGTAATGTCTTTCAAGTAGAATGGTTTCAACTTCTGCTTTACATAAAAGTAGGAGCTTAGGTGGAGATGATGGCCATCCACTCCCTCTGCCTGGCTGCTTACTGCTAGTTTCTGATGAGTGCTTAAAGAGAGAGGATCTATGAAGGAATTATTCATGTACTTAAATACTAATAATACTTAAATACACTGTAAAATCTGGAGTATTAAATGTAAAAGTGTATCATCCATTTGTACACTTTACACTCTGTGGATCTCACTGTGAAGTATTCTATTCATTTTGTTTAATGACTCATTTGATCTTCCTCAAGATGTCCAGCATGCTTCTGGTCAACAGAAGACATCTTATAGAATTTCGTTACAATACGTTTCAATTGGAAAACGAGGACACAGAAGAGGTATTCACCATAAACACGTAGGAAGGCAGCAGGTGCGTCGGGGTGACCTGGCTGCTGACACACAACCCATGTGGAGTTGTCAGAGTAAGATGTTCCAGTGATGGTCCACAGGGCCAGCAGCTCCCCATTGACCTCCTTACAACTAGCGTGGAGAGCCTGGGGGATGTCATCTATGTCCCCTCCAGGGCAGGTGAGGCTGTGGTTTCCATGGCCGCCATAGAGGGTGAGCGTGAGGTTGGATGGGACCGGGGACACTCCACAGCGGAACTTTGCAGGGTCCCCTGCCGCCACGGTAAGGTTACCTGGGAGGGTGCTGTACCCTGTTGAAGAAGGGTTGATTCTAGTGGATGTGTTGGTGGTGTTTTGGCCTGGGTAATTTATACATTGTTAATAGTGGAGGATGTGGTTTGTTGAGAGAGTGAGGATATAGTGTAAGAGTGTGTGGGGGTGGGGGGCAGAGGAGAGAGAGAAGCATCAATACATGAAATAACAGTGCACATAGTACAGTATATTAAAATGGCTGCAATTTCATATTGAATTCTCTCCTGGATTGTCTGAGTGGAAAGATAAGAGGGGTACTTTGATCATTTTCATCATGGATAGCAGGGGAATTACAGTAGCTCCCTTTCTCTTACCCAAAATATAGTTTAAAAAGAGGATAAATCTCACAATTGGTGTAATTAAAGGAGATGTCATTTAACCTTCATTTTACTTGTAGATGGAAAAAACAACAATTTGAGTGCAAGCTTTACTTTACAAGGACAGGTTATAAGTATGTTTTCATTCTTTTGGTAATGGACCATGTAGAAAGTGAGGACCATGCTACACAATACCCTAAAATTCTTGGTTTGTCCTGTTCTTCCCGTTTCTTCAGGAAACACTACCCTGACCCTTGGCCTTGCCTACTTGGTGTCAATTATTTGTACGAGCTCTTGTTTTATTGGATCTTGTTTATTTGATACACTTATTGGTTTTTAGCTCTTGCTCATTTGATTTTCCTATTTGTCTCATCTATCAGAAAGTAGCTGATATATTGTATTGCACTTTTACCGTAGCGCTAGGTATACTCTTAGTTGCTTGTTTTAGAAGAGAATGCACTTAAGACTTCTGGTGATTAGTAGTTTTCCTGCCAACCTATGTTGAATGCACTTACTGTAAGTCACTTTGGATAAAAGCGTCTGCTAAATGACTGTAATGTAATGTATACAAAATTTGTAAAAGCTAATTTTTGTAATAACTTTCTATTCTTAACACATTTATAGATTTATTTAAGTAACCAATTTGATGGTTGCTTTAATTTGTTTTGTGTAATTGCAGTATATTATATTTTTACAGCAATGTATGCACATCCTATAATACAATCCGCAAGTTTGCCCATGCGCGAAGTGTGATTTGTTTGTAAGTTTGTCAAAAGTTTGTCAAAAATGCACACTGCGCATGCGTATGCGTGGACGCACTGTCTCTGTGCCGTTCAGGACCATTTACGAGGGATCATCTTTCACCGTGCGGGAGCACCTTCGTTGCCACATCCGTGAAACGGGCAAGAAACAAGCGCTGCCGTGGTCTATGCAAACTAGCCCCAAAAGGGTCTACAGGCTATGGGGCAGAGACGCTATGTGCCACACACCGTATCTTAGCAACGAAAGCGCTACCTCTCATTGGTCGTGTCATGCTGAGGGCAGTTTCCAGATAGCAGCAGCATCCAATACTCGCTCAGACACACAGCTCCCTGCCGACATCACAGACGCAGTAACGGCAGGGCTCCGTGATAGTTGGGCGAGGTAAGCTGGACAGCACAATCACTGTCATTTCTCTAATAAATCGCCCTGTCATTCCTATTGTCAAGACTTTTAGGTCACTGCAGCCTGCTACTAATGTAACGAATGTTTATGTCCACTACTGTGATAGCGTTCGTTGTATTTGAATGATTAGTGGCCAGGGGTGCTTAACATGAGCCGTTAGCTAACGCTAACGCACTTTTACCGTAGCATGTAGCTAACGCTAACGTGGTTGTCGTGGCTGACGCACTCATCGTACACACACAGCATTAGCTGCTAACGTGGCCTGCAACTTGGATTCTGTTGCTGCTGGTTGTTAATGCAGCCTGCTAATAGTGTCTAAAGCATGTATGTGAATGTTTATGTCCATTACTGTGTTGCCGTTAGTTGGGTTACATGACTATTTGCCAAGCACTGCCTATAATGAGCCGTTAGCGTGTAGCTAAGCTAACGAACGAGTGGCGTTAGCATGCGGCTAATGCTAACGCTGTTGTCATGACTGAAACGGCTATGTTACACATCCTACCAACAACCTGTATGAACGTTAGTCTGGTAAATGTCATCAATGCTACCTAATTAGCCCGTTAAAGCAGGGGTCTTCAACAGGGGGTCCGGGACCCCTAGGGGGTCCTCAGAGTTGCTACAGGGGGTCCGCCAAATCTCTGTGTGATAGGATCATTGTTCTTTACATTAACCACTTGAACCCTATAGCATCCCTATTCTAAGGACAACTTTAGCCGAAAATAGCCGATCTGCAAGCTCACAACGCCTCGCAGGGCGAGGCGTTGTGAGCTTGTAGATCTGCTATTTTCGGCAAAGAGGGAAAAAAGAGCAGACCAAGTACAGAGTGAAAGTTTACTAAGTATTGATGGTTTAAGTCGTTAAATGTCAGAAAATACACATTAATATGAATCCAACATCTATGAAAAGCTTTAATCTGCAACACAATTTTATATATAGTGGGGGTCCCTGCTTCATCTCTCTCTCAGTTAGGGGGTTGGCCTGAAAAGGTTGAAGACCCCTGCGTTAAAGAGTTTCATTTTAGTGTATTTTGTGGGTTTTTGGGACACAATGTAACGGCAGCAACGCATTGCTGCACCATCACAGGGCATCATGGGAAATGTAGTCATTTCTGCTAATTTCGGTTCTACTGTGTTAAAGGGATATTTCACTTTCAAAAAAACTGTCTGGTGAATGTTGTGTGTGGTGCTGATGTTTGTTGTGTGAAGCTTAATGTCAGAGTGTTTGTGTTGGAGCTCCTCAGTGCGGCTGCAGAGTTCATGTGCAACACCTTGCACTAGAAGTGGGGGCCAAGTGGGGCCAAGGGGGCCAAGTGGGGGCCAAGTGGGCGCTGCGTGGGCACTAGACGTTCGGCCCGCGTAGCGGGCCGAACTTCTAGTACAGTACATTTAAAAACATTAAAAACACAGTAAAGTCCTCAGTGTTCATTTAACTCTGCTAGTGTACACATGTAACCAAATGGATCCGTAAGGGTTACATTTGTACACTATCAAGAGTTACAAATGGAGGACTTTCCTGTGTAGGTTTTTGTGTAGATTTGTGTCTTACCTGAGGTGTGTAATGGAAGTGGAAGCAGAGCCATCAGCAACATACACAGAGCTGAACACCTGTTTGTCACCCTTCCTCTCCTTGTCTTCTCCATGTTCTCTCCTGTCTTATTCCATAGGTTTCCTCTACAGTTTGATAACGTTTGGTGAATAAAACTTTACTTAAACTTGGCATAATAATATGCTATCGGTGCTGTAATTACAGCCTCTCATTATGTTGTAAATTAACTGAATGTTATTTTATCATTTGAGTCTTATACATTTTCAATATCAATATCATGCTGCCATTTGTCAATTTAAACATATTTCTGACTAACAAGAAAAACAAATTAAAATTTATTTTCTTTAAAATGTAAATCTAAAACTGTGATCCTTTAAAATATTATAACTTTTTAGGCATTGTTCACACAATCTCTTTTCAAATAAAACTTCAAAAATGTAGATGATATCCTTAAGCCCTGATGCAAAAATGGGCATGTAAACTGACCACAATGTGAATGGAATTCCTCTGCTGGTCCCAGAAAATGTCCTGTTTCCTGGTTGATGGTGACACTTCAAAAACGAACCTAATCTGTAATGTACAATACTTGTCACATTTAAGAACCTCTCCAAACTTAATATAATGTATACCTTCTTACTATCTACACACGTACAGATAATATAGTCCCTCTGTGTGTGTCTCTCTTTCTAACCCTCTAAATGGAAAGGAGATCAACAAACAAATCAAGGAACTTCCCAGTCAACTGATTTGAAAGTAAGATTTCACTGAAGGAAAATCTTTTTAAACAGGTTGAGCTGGCCTAACCTGAGCCAATAATAACTCTGAAAGAGTTGACAGCCAACCACAGTGCTATGTCTCTAATAGGAGAGACATGAGGAGGATACTGTAATTCACACCTTTTGGTGGCATAGCAGTAGAATGAATTCAACCCCATGTTTGTGCCGAATCTGGGTTGAACGAGATCAGTGGAGCTCCCTCTGGTGTTGTCTTTCATGTTATTGAAGTACTTTGACAGGTACATGGGTATCCCTGTTCTCTTGAGTATCTCGAAGACTAGGACCATTGCAAGTTGCTTTACTCTGTCCTTTACCCTGAGCCATCCCACCCTTGCATAATGAGCAGGGGTTAGGTGAGTTCTAGATGTGAGGCCTAGTAGTACCCTGACCAGTTTGTTTTGAGAGGTCTGAAGCTTTGTTTTTAATGCCTTTGTGGTGCTAGATTACCATGAGGTGCATGCACAGTCAAAATGATATTGGATGAGTGCTTCAGCTAGTGTCCTCAGTGTATTCCTACTGACCAAGGAGGAGATCCTGCTCAAACAGCTTGAGCACACACACGCACACACACACACACACACACACACACACACACACACACACACACACACACACACACACACACACACACACACACAGTGTAGCGACCTCTCCTGTAAATATAAGCTACACATACAGTAGCTCTGTGAATCTGCATTACAGACATTTTCAACAAACCTTCATTTAGGTTTTTTTTGCTTTTCTTTGCACAAGCAAATATTATGTGCAAGGCCAACAGAAAATTACACTTATAGAGGTCTAAAAGTAAAAGACAAGCAAACAAGCAAAGATTAACAAAATAAATCAGTTGTTTGAGGAAGGGGATTTATTCATTGTTAAAGTTTTGTAATATATTGTTGTAAGAATGTATGTTATGTTTTGCATAGTAGTGTATATTTGTCACATAGGCCCTATTTGTCTGTACAAATTAAAGGTAGTGTAAGTGATTTGCAAAGTTTCAAATAATTGCAAAATGGGTCTATGTTCTGATAGTGCTCGTTACTATAGAGTGTCCTGTCCATATAAAGAGTCTCCATGTCTCTCCAGCTCTTTATAAAACAGAAAATGTATTTTGTAGTTTTTTGTTTTTTTTTTGTAGTTTCATTTCCAATTTTATCCAACCAGGACAGAGAACTCAATCAGGATACAGATTAAACAAGTGAAATTGGAAGTGATGACACTAAGAAATGAGCATGCAAAATTGGAACTGAAAACTATACAAATTAAGCTTAAAAATGGGTACTTTCTCCTGATTGGCTGAGATTTTGACACCTACCGAAAAATGTATTTTCTGTTTATTAAAGAGCTGGAGAGACGGGGAGACTCCTGTTACTGAACAAACACTGTATAGCAATGATTACTATCAGAATATAGTATTTTAACATTTAAAAAAAATACTTTTTGTTTTAACCAAAAAATATCACTTACCCTACCTTTAAGGACCACAATGGGTTTAAAATAACTCTTAGCAGACCTTGTATTGAACTGTACTTTCCTGTGTTTTTTTTGCAAACTGCTAATAAAGTATTCAATCAATCAAAGTAATGCATTAGGACATTAATTTACATTGCTTAAGCCGGGTTTCAGTTAATTAAATAGAAACTGGATTGACCTGTCTTGTTGAAAACTAAATTAAGCTCTATCAGTCATATTAAAAACAAGTCATATATAAAAAAGAAAACATTAAATAATGGTGGTTTAATAACTCTTGATTTTTGATTCTCTCGATACCGTACTATTTTACAAATACATGCTGCCCTCTAGTGGCCAAACAAGTGAACTGCTGTCTGCTTTTATGAGCACTGCAAGTAGGGTTCTGGCAATACAGACACCTTTCTTACCCCCTAAAATCTGTTAATTTGTGTGGATTCGGGGGGTTTCCTTTGGTCTTTACGAACATCTCCTATACAGACCATATAATCATTACAAAGCTTAACATTGAGTCCATTCTTGACGGCTTTTAAATTGTTTATTTGTGTAGAACTGCAAATTTTTCAACACAAGTATATGCATGCAATAGTCTACAGAATAGCCAGTCTTGCGAAAACTCTTGTTCTCTCGCAAAAACTCTTGTTCTCTCAATTTCCAGTAATGCAAGTATACTGTTCTTCATTACAAATGGGACCTCTAAGATTTCCTTGAGATGTGGCCTTACCTGAGCTGTAGTTTGTCAACATCCAATATTGTGTAAGTTCCAATTAACAGAATGAATTGAATGTTATGCCCAAACATCCCTTCTATTTGAAACTACAGTCTAACTATCTTACATACATGAAAATCTTCAATTTAGGTAACTATCAATTCTTCATGGAATTCAGAACATAGTTACAAACAATGCAGTTTTTTAGGCCTATAGAGGGATCTGAGTCTGACGGATCCATACTCAGATGAAAGATTAAATCACCAAAGTGGGGAAGGCAGGAATAGGATTAAAAAACAAATTATATAGTATGTTCCTTTTCAGTGTACAGTTTTAAAGCATTCGATCACAGTGCAAGGTCAGTATGTTCCAGCCAAGGATAGCAAGTTTGAAGAAGTAGTGAACTTTATTAATATTTCCTGCCCACAGTTTCTGCACTTCATACTGTGGGCCCTCATTCCTATTTTATGATCCATCGTACTACAGTGTTGTGCACCAGAAGATCTACACGCTCACAACGCAACCCGGATGCAACGTGTTGTGAGCTTGTACTGTAGATAAGCTATTTTAATGCATGTGACAACATTGTACGATGAAGTATAAATCAGGCTTCATAGGGCATGAGGCAGATGTTTCCTGTACTTTCCTGTACTGTCTCAGCCTCAGGCAGAAATATTGAAATGCCACCCACAGGCCTTGGTTCAGATTACACATTGAGTCAAAAACTAATTAGGAAGGAGATCGTTTCATAATGTAACACATTGAACATTTTTGAGCATCAGATGTTTGTCATATCCAAGCTATTATTTGATAAATGAGATACATTTGCATTTCTCTGCCATTCTGTCTGTTTTTAATCCAGAGATTGAATCGCTCTTATGCAGAGCGACATACAAAGTGCAATAAGTGTCCATATGATACCGTAGGCTATAAGCATTATACTCCTATCACATCCTGCTGAGTCTGTTTCTCTAATCCTGTGAGACGATTGTAACTCCATCATCATCATCCTCTTCAGATTCACTTCCTGCTGCAGGCACAAACAGTTTATACATCAGTATATGTTCAATCTCTACCCAACACACACACACACACACACACACACACACGCACACACACGCAGGCACGCACACACACACTTCATAAGACATCTTTCATAAGACATCTCATACTGCAGTGGTTCCCAATCTTTTTAGCTCGAGACCGAAAAGAGAAAATGTATATTTCTTCTCGGGACCCAAACTAGTGAAAATAGCCGATCTACAAGCTCACAATGTCGCATTGTGACACATTGTGAGCTTGTAGATCTGCTAATTAGAATAATTAGAAAATTGTAGTAAACGAAAAAAAGGGATATTTACTCGTGATCCATAAAAATGGTTCTGTGACCCACAAATGGGTCCCGACCCATTGTTTGGGAAACTGTGTGATAGAGGGTTGTTGGCATTTTCTCTCTAGGTACTCAAAACAATTCATTTTAACTAGACTTTTGGAGGAGTCAGTACAACTTTAACTTTATCCCATACGGCACTGCTTCATGTTGAAGCGCAACTTACCGAACAATCTTTGCAACGTCTCAGATCTCTGAATGATCAGGTAGGCCAAGTAGAAGACCAGCAAGGTACCAAAGAATCCTCCGATCACACAGCCAATGAGGGTGGCGTGGTTATTTCTCTCTAGGGAAAGGAGTGGGGGGTTATGCGTAAGGAAGCAGGAGAGAGGGGGATGAACAGTGAGATAGTGACCATGTACATGTGTGGTGTGTGTATACGTCCCATGCATGTGTCAGCTTTTCTTGTTTTGTTCCACTAAATAGTAGGTATCATTCCTCCACATTCACTGACTCTAGCCAGTAAGTAATGTCTTTCAAGTAGAATGGTTTCAACTTATGCTTTACATAAAAGTAGGAGCTTAGGTGAAGAAAAATGTGTGAAGGCCATCCACTCCCTCTGCCTGGCTGCTTACTGCTAGTTTCTGATGAGTGCTTAAAGAGAGAGGATCTATGAAGGAATTATTCATGTACTTAAATACTAATAATACTTAAATACACTGTAAAATCTGGAGTATTAAATTTAAAATTGTATCACACTTTACACTCTGTGGATCTCACTGTGAAGTATTCTATTCATTTTGTTTAATGACTCATTTGATCTTCCTCAAGATGTCCAGCATGCTTCTGGTCAACAGAAGACATCTTATAGAATTTCGTTACAATACGTTTCAATTGGAAAACGAGGACACAGAAGAAGTATTCACCATAAACACGTAGGAAGGCAGTAGGTGCGTCAGGGTGACCTGGCTGCTGACACACAACCCATGTGGAGCTGTCAGAGTAAGATGTTCCAGTGATGGTCCACAGGGCCAGCAGCTCCCCATTGACCTCCTTACAACTAGCGTGGAGAGCCTGGGGGATGTCATCTATGTCCCCTCCAGGGCAGGTGAGGCTGTGGTTTCCATGGCTGCCATAGAGGGTGAGCGTGAGGTTGGATGGGACCGGGGACACTCCACAGCGGAACTTTGCAGGGTCCCCTGCCGCCACGGTAAGGTTACCTGGGAGGGTGCTGTACCCTGTTGAAGAAGGGTTGATATTAGTGGATGTGTTGGTTTGATTGATTGATTGATGTACTTTATTTAGTAAGACATGAGAACATCAGTACATGGAAGTACAAATTCACAATACAAGGTCTACTAAACTGGGAGTTTCATTAAGCACTAAGCTTGTTTAAGATGAGATCCCCATGCACACAAATCATGATGACATATAAGAGACAGACAGATATACACACTACCATACAGAAAGTCATACAATCAGCTTACAGGTTACTGGTATGAAAAGTGAAAAAAATGTACAAAAGAAGAAAAAGAAAGGGGGGGGGGGGGGGTAGGGGGGTAGGTTAAGACTTAGACAGGGGCCATTTTCGAATTGCAGCCTCCTGAAGGTGTATCTTTAGGGCAGTTTTGAAAGTGAGTAGGGTTTTACACTCCTTTACTCCTTTTGGTAGGGCATTCCACATTTTTGATGAATAGCATGAGAACGAGTTCATTCCCTTTGTTGAGCCAAATCTGGGTTGCACATGATTTGTGGAGCTGCCTCTGGTGTTATGATCGTGGACTTCATTAACATTTAGGAAGTATTTAGACAAATACAGGGGGATCCCAATGTTGTGGTGTATCTTGAAGACCAGGCCCATAGCAAGTTGCTGTACTCTGTCCTCAACCCTAAGCCATCCAATCCTAGCAAAATGAGCAGGGGTTAGATGGGTTTTGTAATTGAGGCCAAGAAGTAGCCTTACTAATTTGTTTTGGGATGTTTGGAGCCTTGTTTTTAAGGCCTTGGAGGTGTTGTGATACCGGTGGTGTTTTGGGCTGGGTAATTTATACATTGTTAATAGTGGAGGATGTGGTTTGTTAAGAGAGTGAGGATATAGTGTAGGAGTGTGTGGGGGGGGGGTGGGAGGTAGAGGAGAGAGAGAAGCATCAATACATGAAATAACAGTGCACATAGTACAGTATATTAAAATTGATGCAATTTCATATAGAATTCTCTCCTGGATTGTCTGAGTGGAAAGATAAGAGGGGTACTTTGATCATTTTCATCATGGATAGCAGGAGAATTACAGTAGCTCCCTTTCTCTTACCCAAAATATAGTTGAAAAAGAGGGTAAATCTCACAATTCATGTAATTAAGGCAGATGTCATTTAACCTTCATTTTACTTGTAGATGGAAAAAAACAACAATTTGAGTGCAAGCTTTACTTTACAAGGACAGGTTATAAGTATGTTTTCATTATTTTGGTAATGGACCATGTAGAAAGTGAGGACCATGCTACACAATACCTAAAATGTTTCTATTCTTGGTTTGTCCTGTTCTTCCCGTTTCTTCAGGAAACACTACCCTGACCATTGGCCTTGCCTACTTGTTGTCAATTATTTGTACAAGCTCTTGTTTTATTGGATCTTGTTTATTTGATACACTTATTGGTTTTTAGCTCTTGCTCATTTGATTTTCCTATTTGTCTCATCTGTTTAAGAAAGTAGCTAGCTGATATATTGCACTTTTACCGTAGCGCTAGGTATACTCTTAGTTGCTTGTTTTAGAAGAGAATGCACTTAAGACTTCTGGTGATTAGTAGTTTTCCTGCCTACCTATGTTGAATGCACTTACCGTAAGTCACTTTGGATAAAAGCGTCTGCTAAATGACTGTAATGTAATGTATTCAAAATGTGTAAAAGCTGATTTTTGTAATAACTTTCTATTCTTAACACATTTATTTAAGTAACCAATTTGATGGTTGCTTTAATTTGTTGTGTGTAATTGCAGTATATTATATTTTTACAGCAATGTATGCACATACAGTACATTAAAAACACAGTAAAGTCCTCAGTGTTCATTTAACTCTGCTAGTGTACACATGTAACCAAATGGATCCGTAAGGGTTACATTTGTACTCTACAAATGGAGGACTTTCCTGTGTAGGTTTGTGTAGATTTGTGTCTTACCTGAGGTGTGTAATGGAAGTGGAAGCAGAGCCATCAGCAACATACACAGAGCTGAACACCTGTTTGTCACCCTCGTCTTCTCCATGTTCTCTCCTGTCCTATTCCATAGGTTTCCTCTACAGTTTGATAACGTTTGGTGAATAAAACTTTACTTAAACTTGGCATAATAATATGCTATCGGTGCTGTAATTACAGCCTGTTATTTTATCATTTGAGTCTTATACATTTTCAATATCAATATCATGCTGCCATTTGTCAATTTAAACATATTTTTGACTAACAAGATTTTTTCTGAAGCAGCTGTGAGTGCTACTGTATATTTTCTTTAAAATGTAAATCTAAAAGTTTGATACAACTGTGATCCTTTAAAATATTATAACTTTTTAGGCATTGTTCACACAATCTCTTTTCAAATAAAACTTAAAAAAGGTAGATGATATCCTTAAGCCCTGATGCAAAAATGGGCATGTAAACTGACCACAATGTGAATGGAATTCCTCTGCTGGTCCCAGAAAATGTCCTGTTTCCTGGTTGATGGTGACACTTCAAAAACGAACCTAATCTGTGGAAAAGTACAATACTTGTCACATTTAAGAACCTCTCCAAACTTAATATAATGTATACGTTCTTACCATCTACACACGTACAGATAATATAGTCCCTCTGTGTGTGTCTCTCTTTCTAACCCTCTAAATGGAAAGGAGATCAACAAACAAATCAAGGAACTTCCCAGTCAACTGATTTGAAAGTAAGATTTCACTGAAGGAAAATATTTTTAAGTAGGTTGAGCTGGCCTAACCTGAGCCAATAATAACTCTGAAAGAGTTGACAGCCAACCACAGTGCTATGTCTCCCCTCCTTCTCTCACTCAGTTTGTTCTCTATTTTCCTTCCGTTTTTCCACTCCCCTTCTCTATGTCCACCATTTGACTATATGATGAGTAGCCTAAAGAAATTTAACTTCCAAAACAGGCTATGCAATGCAAGGCTGAGCCCTAGGGACCACCTTTGTTAACTTTCTGCCGGCTTAATGCAAATATCACTTAGTCGTTAATTCATAAATTGATTGATTTTGAAATATTTGGGAAAATACATTTATCTTAAGAGTTATAGTAAATAGTGGTAATCATGCAAAAAGAGTCCTATAACCTTTGGACTGTTTAGGTCATATTTGAATAACCTTCTGAAAATGATCAGATTCTTGCTTAGACATTACCACTTAAGATAAAGTGAAGTTCAGGTTTTGTGTAATAACTTTTGGTAATGCATCAAACAAAACACGGAGATCCAGAAACAAACATCTCAAACACAAATACAATTATTTCTGCACAATCATTGTTAGGATTTAAAGTTCAAACTGGAGCCACAAACCACCAGGAAACAAAGGTTGAAATTAAATATCCAGTTTATTTAGCCGGATAATGATATAGTGTTGACATTGGGTTTCATGATGATTGCCATGGTTCTAAACAAAGACACAAAGAAACAAAATATAATATCATGCCAGATAAAATATCAAACATAAATATATGGCCTTTAAATCATATTATACATTAAGGTATTGTACATCATCAAAATAATAATTGGCCAAGTATTTACTTCATAATATTAAACACATCTAAATATCCATATAACTCAAGTTCATCAATTCTTAAATATAATCCACATCACTAAGTAAAACACTGGAACTTACATTATACCAGGTTTAACAGACGCATGGCAAACATCAGTACATCAGCAGCACACAGCAAACACAGGCTGGCTGCATGTGTTTGGAAACAAAGGACAAGGGGAGAAAGGGACTCCAGTCCTGCTTTTATAGTGGGAGGAAGTGAGGTCACCACCACAGGTACCACTGAACCCCATTGAGGTGTCTCCTTGTGGAGCGGAGGGAAAATGAACCTTGCAGTTTCTGACAGCCGCCCCCGGATTTGTGCAGCAAATACGTTCATTTGGTTTCTTCAGTGATTTCAGGGAGTGGGATTAATCTGGAAACAGGGCGTATGTATTCTCGGCCTTGAATAATGACTTTAGCACTGCGAACTTTTCGATCTTTTCCAGGGTAGGGTTCAGTTATCCTTCCAATAGGCCATGATGCGCGAGGAAGTTGAGGGTCAACTATCATCACAACCTGACCTGAATTCAAGTTATCCTTGTCAGTCTCCCATTTTTGCCTGGCTTGAAGGTTTGGCAGGTAGAATTTGATAAAGGCTGACCAAAACTGATCAGCCAAGATCTGACTGTGACGCCATCTTCCAAGGAGTTCACTTGAACAATAGATTGCCTGGGGAAGAGAGGAGTCAGTCAAGAGAGGAGTCAGTCCCATCAACAACAAGTTTGGTGTGACAGGGTCAGGGTCAGCAAGGTCATAGGAAATGTATGCGTGGTTTTGAGTGGTTTTGAGTTCAGAATACCTTCCACTTCAATCAGGACTGTGTGTAGGACTGTTTCTGTTGTTGGTTAGTTTCCTAGAACAACACGGAGGGCCATTTTTATCTGTGTGGCTGAGAAAGCTCAAGGAGGGGTTTGCCCTGTGTTAAATCATCAGCTGGATTACTCTTTGAGTCGACATATCTGCTCTTTGTGTCAGTCAGCGTCTGAATCTCAGCTACTCTTGTGCCAACAAATACCTTGTAGCGACATGAGTCCGATGTTAGCCATGATAGGACAGTTGTGGAGTCTGTCCAAAGTGTCACCGACTGTAGTGGGATAGTGAGTTCAGAATTGAGGAGGTTAGCCAGTTGTGCACCTGATAGGGCTGCACACAATTCAAGACGATGATCTTGAACATGTTTTTGAACTGCATAAGTAGCACAGCATGGGCTACACGTTGTTCCAAAGGGCAAAACTTGCCATTCGAAAACAGTGGGTTCCTGGTTCAGCTGCATCCCTCTCCATACAGTATAAAACGCAGTAATGGTTTGTCCTCGTTTAAAAGGCGCACCTGATGGAACATTTAATATCTCCGCAAATGGCAATGGCATGTTGACGGAATCTGAGAAGAACCCCAAGAAGAGAAGGACCCAGTGTTGGGCCAGGCAGAAGACATTTGTACAGATTTTGGCCCATGTATTCAAAGGAACAGTCAAAAACAACTCTGTCCTTGTTGTTGTGTTCAACAATGTGCTGTGGGAAATACCAGGTTTCATATGATTGGTCCACCTGGTCTCTGGGAATCCTTTGAACATAGCCAGAATGCACAAGCTTATCCAGTTCCACCGGTAGTCAGCCACCAATGCAAGCCACGTCATCCCAGCAGCCACAATCTGTTCACTCAACTGTTCAAACCTCCAATTCCATGGATCTGTTCATAGCCTCTGCATATGGGATACCCAGGCCATCACTTCCTGCGTTCAAGAGTGGCAGAGAGAGTGAAAATGCCCTCCTGAAAATGGCTCTAGAAAACCTCCTTGATATTCACCCCATCTTACTGAACAGTATAAATATCAGATCTTATTAGACCATCTTCAGCACCCAGGTGCTAACAAATTGGCCAGATCCAGCATGCATGATGCAAGACCATATTCCACTGCCCTCAGAGCACTTAAAGAGAAATACGGCCAGCCAAGGCTGCTTGTTCAGAGTGAAATCGGAGCAATAATGAATTCCCCCATTATTCCCCCATTATACAGAGATTCGCATTGGTGATGTAGAGGCCTTGGATGATTTTTGGCAGATTTGTGAGGCTGTAATCCATACATATATGGCTATATTTATAATTAGCGTGGTCATGTAAGTGGCTATAGTAGTGGTGGCTAAGTGAACAGTGCAGTATAACACTGAATACTGTGGATGCACATGTGTTGTGTAGGAGTCACAGGCCAGGGGCGACCCAGTAGCCGAGTGATTGGGGTGCATCAGAGCCTTGTATTAGAGAGTTCCGCCAATGAGGGGGCAGAAACAGCGCCGGTCACGTGGTTCATAAACTGGAAATAGTTACAAATGCTCATAGACTCCAGTGCATTCCATAAACTTCCGGTTTAGGGCTTTGTCACTATTCGCCAGTAGAATGCTATGTAGAGGACCTGGCCCGACGAAGTGAACAGAGATGACGCAACTCTCCTAGAATGGCTCTGGGGTGCATATGCCCCATGGGCTCAAATGCCTCCCCGGTTCAATTCCCCACCAGACAGATCATTTGCTGTGTGTTACGCCACAGTCTCATGGACTCCACTACAGGTGCTTTATTGACAAGTATCCTGACTGGCTGCATCACTACCTGCTAAAGAAGATGCTCCTCCCCACGACCTTATAAGGCCCTGGGGCATAAGTTCTTGAAAGATTTTCAGTCACTTTCACCTGCAATAGTGATGCCAACACCAAAACAGTGGTGGAAAAAGTACTCACATTTGTTACTTAGTAAAAGTATCAATACTGCAATAAGTAAAAGTCCGGAATTCAAAATTTACTTGAGTAAAAGTACAAAAGTATTGGTTTACTTAAAGTACCAAAAGTAGAAAGTACTCATTATGCAGAATGTCCCATTTCACAAGTTTTCAAATGTATAAAAGGTAGACTAATTTTTTGAAAATAGCAGATCTACAAGCTCACATGCTTGTAGATGCTTTTTTCAAATGGCTGAAATATATATAGGGCTGAAGTGGTTAATGTATGTTTTGTAATAATAATCAAAATCTAAGTAACTAATAACTAAAGTTTTCAAGTAATTGTAATGGAGTAAAAGTACAATATTTGCCTCTGAGATGTATGTGGAGTAGAAGTAAAAATACTGAAAATTGGAAATACTTATGTACAGTACTTAAGTAAATGTACTTAGTTACTTTCCATCACTGCACCAAAATAAAACCAGAACAATACCATCTGTACAGAGGTAGGACTCATGTCAGTTCAGGGCAGAGTCACACCAGATGCTGGGCCAAGAATGACATCAATAGAGGCTCCATTATGGCTTAAAGTCTAATGTGAGATCAGGTTTGCTGTACTCAGTTTTTCCTAAAGTACAATGATTAAACTTTTTATCAACTACGGTTTACCCTTCAGACCACATTTTTTTGTTTTTGCCATATTACAGCTTTATCATCTCTGCATGCAGGGTGAATGACAACTGCAGTTTGTCAACTGGAAATGTCGAACAGCAGCCTACAATAATAAAGTTTAATGGCCCTGTGTGCATGATCTGCCAACCAATTAATAATTAGTGTAGTTGCCCGAATGGGCAACCAGACTATAGTACTCTACCGACTTTATTATTATTAGTGTGGTTGCCCGAATGGGCAACCAGACTATAGTACTCTACCGACTTTATTAGTGTGGTTGCCCGAATGGGCAACCAGACTATAGCACTCTACCGACTTTCTTTCTAGATAAACTTTTTTCTTACTCGCTACTCCTCCCACAGTTTATTTTTCCCAATTTCGTGCCATATGTCATAATGACCGGCTTCATCGGGAATAGACTGCTTGTACTTTGCTAAGAGATTGATTGCATAGTTTTATTGATATTGATTTATTAGTGCATTAAATTTCCCCATCCACTTTAATGGAAAAGTGAAAAAACTCAAATTCAAGTATTTTTTTCTCAGAAACCGTAAGAGCTAGAGTTACCAGATTTGGAGGGGAGGTTCATAGTTTATTGCCAAATTATTGAAAGAAATATTACACCATTCGGCCTCATGGTGGCGCTATAACAGCCCACTTTACCTTTTGGCCTATAACTCTTGAACCGTAGGTCGTAGAATAAAAAAATCTTTGGGTCATGACGCAGCTCCCCATATAGGCCACGCCCATTTCCGTCTGGATAGATTTTCCGCCATTTAGAATTTTCTTCAAAACACACTTTTAGCTCCTCCTACAGATTTTGTCCAAATCTCACAAATGTCGGTACACATGATCTATGGACCCATGCGATAAACAATTCGGAATTTTGATAGTCTATACCGTTCGGCCGTAATTGGATTCCAAAGTTAGCGGGAGGGGCCCGTTTTACCAAAAATGCCTAAAAATGCGAACAAAACGTCCAGTCAATCCCAAATTTGAATCACGTCGAGGATGGTTTACTCAACAAATCCCCAAAAGCATTTCCACTTTGACCCATAGGGGGCGCCACAAATGCGCAAAATGTAACCGTTTGACACAAAAACATGATTTTTGGGGGGATCAGTTCTCTCAAAAAGAAAAGCAAGTGATCTCAGGAGTGACATGACGATGTCATCGGCCCGCTACATTTGTGGGAGGGGCCTGTTTCTTTAGTGGGAGGGACCTATTTCCTCAAATCAAAACGGCACGTGTCACGAACGCGGGATCCGATCGGCACCGAATTCGAATCGCACGTCGCGCGGCCTGCGACGGTAATCCTCCCGGCGTATTCCTCACGTCCCGGCGGCCGCCTGCGACCCGCGACCGGCGCAACCACACTTTGCAATTTCCCAGAATTGCGACACGTCTAGTTTAGCTTGTTAATCAAGAATATAAAGCATCTTGGAAATATTAAATATATGTTATGTGTGTGATTGTTTTTGATTACATTCATGCATATGGTAAACCCAAAGAAATTGTTGAGATGTTTTTGGTTAATTGTCCTTCAAGACTGAAAGTCAGCAGTACAGCTAAAGCTAAAGTTAATGCATTTGTTCTGTACTCTGTAACTACATGGGTAAAGAGAGGGAGGAAGAGTGGAAACAACACATTCTAGCGGTTCTCACCTCTACTTCCCTTTTTACTTGTGGCTGTGTGTTCTTGACTTGGTTATCAGTAAGTCTTGCTGACTGTTAATGACTCATACTGGACATGCAGACAAGCTCGGAGACAAGTGAGTCAAACTGGATTACCTCACTGTAACTTAACAATTTATATTCATTGACTGGAATGTATCTTATACATGTTTGACATTGTAGCATGACATCACTTTCAATTTGACTTTCAATTCAAATAATTCAGTCTCAGAGATGAAAGTGAAGAAGTGGTCCAAATACAATGCACACAAACTTGAAATGAAACCACATTATTTTATATCACACGTAGTTTAAATATGAAAATGTTTACATTAACATTGTTGAGACTCAGCTAGCTCATATATTTATTCACAGCTTATTACAGAACAGAGAGTACAGTACATTTTTTGGTTCTGAATTGTGTCTTTCATTGCAGTTACTTGATGTTGAGGTTACTTTTCACCCAATGACACCATGTGGCCTCTAAAGACAATCAACGTGATCCTCCTGCATATTTTGATTTTATCTGGTAGAGTTTGAAATGAGTTTCATATTCACAGTGTGTGTGTGTGTGTGTGTGTGTGTGTGTGTGTGTGTGTGTGTGTGTGTGTGTGTGTGTGTGTGTGTGTGTGTGTGTGTGTGTGTGTGTGTGTGTGTGTGTGTGTGTGTGTGTGTGTGTGTGTGTGTGTTCACCCATAGATTTTCTAAATGACTTTGAAATGGCAAAGTACAATCAAATGTGTCAATTTCAAACAAGTAATCTACTATAGTTCAGTGGTGGAAACAGTACTCACATTTTGTACTTAAGTAAAAGTATCAATACTGCAATGTAGAAATACAAGTAAAAGTCTGGAATAAAAAATGTACTTGAGTAAAAGTACAAAAGTATTGGTATCAAAATGTACTTAAAGTACCAAAGTAGAAAGTACTCATTATGCAGAATGTCCCATTTCACAAATTTTCAAATGTATAAAAATATTTTGAAAATAGCAGATCTACAAGCTCACAATGCGTCGCATCGCGACACATTGTGAGCTTGTAGATCGGCTATTTTCAAATGGCCGAAATGTATATGGCTGAAGTGGGTAATGTATATTTTGTAATAATAATCAAAATCTACTATAAGTAGCTAACTAAAGTTTTCAAATAATTGTACTGGAGTAAAATGACATATTTACATATTTGCTTCTGAGATGTAGTGGAGCAGAAGTAAAAGTATTGCAAAGTAAAGTAAAAATGCCTCAAAATTGTACTTATGTAAGTACAGTACTTGAGTAAATGTACTTAGTTACTTTTCACCACTGATATAGTTCAAGTTGCGCATCCGCGTGTCTGTCTTTGGCGGCAGATATGCCCATTTGGACTGGACATTCACTATGTGTTGTCAATGCAATAATAATGCAGATATGCCCCAATATGGACATGCATATATCACATTGTAAGGCAATGGTTTCCTGTTGTGTCCGACGTCACATAGAGAGAGGCAGAGAGGGAGTGAGACAGAGATGGAGGGAGTCGGACAGGGGGAGAGAGAGGGAGATTGAGAAGTGGAGGGAGGGAGGGAGAGAGAGAGAGAGAGGGGGGGGGGAGAGCCTATTTCAATTCAACCACGTAATAAGAGTGAGAGAAAGAGAGACAGAAAGACAGACAGAGAGAGAGAGAGAGAGAGAGAGAGAGAGAGAGAGAGAGAGAGAAAGAGGGACAGAGACGGATATATAACACACTGACAAGCTGATAATGCGGTACTTTATTGACGTAATAAATATGAACAATATAATTATTTATATATATAATTGTTTTATATTTTCTTTCTGTATTTTATTCCTTTATATTATGTTATTATTATTATCAATACCTGCATTCAGAAATTTGACATGCTATATTATAACCAACAAATTGATAAATAGGATGTGACCATCAGAATTATAATCTTTATTTTTTTATTTATGATAAAAAATATATATTTTGGAATTGATAATGTTTTGACAACTGTTTCTTTGTTGTCTTTTACAGGTGTTTGTAGTGGGTCGGGAGTGGCAGGTAAACAAGAGTATCTTTTAAAGGTGTCATGAAATCAAAATGAAATATTCTTTTACGGCTCACCTGGATGAAGGACATGACACAAAGGTTATGTCTTTACTGGAAACGGGGGTCAGGAGAAAAACTACTTAAATTCTTCCCGGTCTGGGGCAGACAGTCCCTCTGTGGTTCAGCCATAGATCTGGGGAGACAAAAGCACAGGGAGGAGAGTGGTCTAGTTCTGGGTTGTTACCCTTCCAGCGATAACCTGTGTAGTTCTGTGGTTCTGGGGTGAGGATCCCTTATTCTACATGATTCAGAATCCCCCGTGGTCCTCACAAACTGTCTCCTTTCTCTCTCTCTCCCCGGGCAGAAAGTGAGGGCTTTATATACATTACACAGAGCCTAGCCCCTCCACGTGCCAGAGCCTCTCTTCTCCCCCAGTCCCGGCAGAGTAGTTCCGGACAAGCGGATTGAGTGGCACTGTCTTGCCCTAAGAGGACTGACCGTCCTCAGGAGGTTCTCAACCTTTTCAGGCCGTGACCCCCAAAAAGAATCATATTTGAACTGGGGACCCCCAACCCTGACAAGCACTTGGAATGTAGGAGTTGATTACATTCAGTTTGACTCGGTTCTTCAGATAAATATTGTGAAAATAGCTGATCTACAAGCTCACAACGCCTCACAATGAGAGGCGTTGTGCGCTTGTAGATTGGCTATTTTCACAATTTTCGCCTCTTTCTTATATTATTTGAGAATTTGGCCAATGTTTGACCAGTTTTTATAGTATAGTTTGTTGATTACTTTTGATGCAGTAATGCTATTTGTTCTTTTCTCCCTTTCTTTTTTTTAGGTATTAAAAAGGTCTTAAAAGTTTTAAGTCCTTACATTTTCACTTCACTGTCATCTGTAGACGTACCACTCGCTCATCGGTTTATTGTGTTGCTGATTTTGTCAGATATTTCAATGGTTGAATAAGACCTTTATTGATCCCACGGGGGAAATTCAGTCACCAGAGGCAGCACAGCAGTTTAGATACAATGAAAAGACTGCTGTGCTATCACCAGCATGTCTGCCCCCAAGGAAGCACGTGAACAACATAATGATAATGAGTAATGATAAAGAGAGCTTACATCTTTCTCCAACAGATGGTCCCAAGGATGTCATTTTGTCAGTAAGTCCACCTGGAGATGTTGTCAAAGGAAGCTCAGTCACTTTCACCTGCAGCAGCAGTGGTAATCCACCAATCCAGAATTACATCATTTTCAAAGACAACACTGAAGTGGCACGGAAGGAGATAGAGACCATCTCTAACATCCAACCGAGTGACAGTGGAAGATACTACTGTCAGGCAAAGAACAACATTGCTACAGTCAATTCACCTGAAGTCACTGTTGATGTTCACTGTGAGTTTTTAACCCATTAAAACTAGGAAAGCATCTGTGTCATTTTAGATTTTAGCTATTTATAAAGCAACATTACGTTTTTCAGAAAACGTTTAGGATTTAGAAGGCATTTGTAGAATCGGCCTCAAGTTTGAATGAAAATGTATGCATGTCAGAGCGTGTGTGAGTGAGTGTGTGTGTATTGAGGGGAGAGGGGGGGGGGGGGTTGGCTATGCATCAATTCAAGAGTTGTACATATTATCATAATTCATATTAGAAAGAGAGGTAGGAAGAGAAAGAGATACTTACTTATTGATTACTTTAATGTCCAGTGTTTTATTATTTTAACCTTTATTTTTAAAGTTGATGAAATGTTAGACACCACATTATTGTTTATGCTAGTGGAAAATGCTGTATACACAGCATAGTGTTATTTGAGTGTATCAATGTTATTCCTCCACAGACCCTCCAGAAAAACCCTCAGTATCATTGGATCCACCAGGAGAAGTTATTGAGGGCAGAAAAGTGACTTTGACCTGCAGCAGTGATGCCAAACCACGAGTATACAGTTACACCTGGTACAAAGACGGTGGAAGCAGATCTATCTCCACTGGTCGTCAGCTGGTAAAGAGTAATGTGTCTCCTATAGACTCTGGACAGTACACCTGTCAGGGAACAAACACACATGGTTCATCACCACACTCATCACCACACTCTCTAGATGTTCAGTGTAAGTGGACCACACCTTTTAGGTGTTTTGTGTAGGTTGTAATGTTTTTATTTTAAAATATTTTTATAGTTTTTACAGACAGCAAAACAAGCATCATTTATTCAAGCAGGTTTATTGTGTTACTGATTTTGTCAGATATTTCAATGGTTGAGTAAGATAAGATAAGACCTTTATTGATCCCGCGGGAGAAAATCAGTCACCAGAGGCAGAACAGCAGTTAAGATACAATGAAAAGACTGCTGTGCTATCACCAGCATGTCTGCCCCCCAAGGAAGCACGGTAACAACACATGATATTGATAATGAGTAATGATAAAGAGAGTTTACATCTTTCTCCAACAGATGGTCCCAAGAATGTCCTTTTGGTGGTAATTCCACCTGGAGATGTTGTCAAAGGAAGCTCAGTCACTTTCACCTGCAGCAGCAGTGGAAATCCACCAATCCAGAATTACATCATTATCAAAGACAAAACTGTAGTGGCACGGAGGAGGATAGAGACCATCTCTAACATCCAACCCAGTGACAGTGGAACATACTTCTGTCAGGCAAAGAACAACATTGATACAGTCAATTCTCCTGGAGTCACTGTTGATGTTCACTGTGAGTTTTTAACCCATTAAAACTAGGAAAGCATCTGTGTCATTTTAGATTTTAGCTATATATAAAGCAACATTACGTTTGTCAGAAAACGTTTAGGATTTAGAAGACATTTGTAGAATCGACCTCAAGTTTGAATGAAAATGTATGCATGTCAGAGCGTGTGTGAGTGAATGTGTGTATTGAGGGGAGAGGGGGGGGGTTGGCTATGCATGAACAGAAATACAATTCAAGAGTTGTACATATTATCATAGTTCATATTAGAAAGAGAGGTAGGAAGAGAAAGAGAGACTTACTTATTGATTACTTTAATGTCCAGTGTTTTATTATTTTAACCTTTATTTTTAAAGTTGACGAAATGTTAGACACCACATTATTCATACATTAATTATTGTTATTGTTCATGCTAGTGGAAAATGCTGTATACACAGCATAGTGTTATTTGAGTGTATCAATGTTATTCCTCCACAGACCCTCCAGAAAAACCCTCAGTATCATTGGATCCACCAGGAGAAGTTATTGAGGGCAGAAAAGTGACTCTGATCTGCAGCAGTGATGCCAAACCACGAGTAGACAGTTACACCTGGTACAAAGACGGTGGAAGCAGATCTATCTCCACTGGTCGTCAGCTGGTAAAGAGTAATGTGTCTCCTATAGACTCTGGACAGTACACCTGTCAGGGAACAAACACACATGGTTCATCACCACACTCATCACCACACTCTCTAGATGTTCAGTGTAAGTGGACCACACTTTTTAGGTGTTTTTTGTAGGTTGTAATGTTTTTATTTTAAATATTTTTATAGTTTTTACAGACAGCAAAACAAGCATCATTTATTCAAGCAGGTTTATTGTGTTACTGATTTTGTCAGATATTTCAATGGTTGAGTAAGATAAGATAAGACCTTTATTGATCCCGCGGGAGAAATTCAGTCACCAGAGGCAGAACAGCAGTTAAGATACAATGAAAAGACTGCTGTGCTATCACCAGCATGTCTGCCCCCCAAGGAAGCACGGTAACAACACATGATATTGATAATGAGTAATGATAAAGAGAGTTTACATCTTTCTCCAACAGATGGTCCCAAGAATGTCCTTTTGGTGGTAATTCCACCTGGAGATGTTGTCAAAGGAAGCTCAGTCACTTTCACCTGCAGCAGCAGTGGAAATCCACCAATCCAGAATTACATCATTATCAAAGACAAAACTGTAGTGGCACGGAGGAGGATAGAGACCATCTCTAACATCCAACCCAGTGACAGTGGAACATACTTCTGTCAGGCAAAGAACAACATTGCTACAGTCAATTCTCCTGGAGTCACTGTTGATGTTCACTGTGAGTTTTTAACCCATTAAAACTAGGAAAGCATCTGTGTCATTTTAGATTTTAGCTATATATAAAGCAACATTACGTTTGTCAGAAAACGTTTAGGATTTAGAAGACATTTGTAGAATCGACCTCAAGTTTGAATGAAAATGTATGCATGTCAGACCGTGTGTGAGTGAATGTGTGTATTGAGGGGAGAGGGGGGGGTTGACTATGCATGAACAGAAATACAATTCAAGAGTTGTACATATTATCATAGTTCATATTAGAAAGAGAGGTAGGAAGAGAAAGAGAGACTTACTTATTGATTACTTTAATGTCCAGTGTTTTATTATTTTAACCTTTATTTTTAAAGTTGACGAAATGTTAGACACCACATTATTCATACATGAATTATTGTTATTGTTCATTGCTAGTGGAAAATGCTGTATACACAGCATAGTGTTATTTGAGTGTATCAAATAACACTGAATGTTATTCCTCCACAGACCCTCCAGAAAAACCCTCAGTATCAGTGGATCCACCAGGAGAAGTTATTGAGGGCAGAAAAGTGACTTTGACCTGCAGCAGTGATGCCAAACCACGAGTATACAGTTACACCTGGTACAAAGACGGTGGAAGTAGATCTATCTCCACTGGTCGTCAGCTGGTAAAGAGGAATGTCTCTCCTACCGACTCTGGACAGTACACCTGTCAGGGAACAAACACACATGGTTCATCACCACACTCATCACCACACTCTCTAGATGTTCAGTGTAAGTGGACCACACTTTTTAGGTGTTTTGTGCAGGTTGTAATGTTTGTATTTTAAAATATGTTATAGTTTTTACAGACAGCAAAACAAGCATCATTTATTCAAGCAGGTTTATTGTGTTACTGATTTTGTCAGATATTTCAATGGTTGAGTAAGTAAGATAAGACCTTTATTGATCCCGCGGAAGAAATTCAGTCACCAGAGGCAGAACAGCAGTTAAGATACAATGAAAAGACTGCTGTGCTATCACCAGCATGTCTGCCCCCCAAGGAAGCACGTGAGCAACATAATGATAATGATAATGAGTAATGATAAAGAGAGTTTACATCTTTCTCCAACAGATGGTCCCAAGAATGTCCTTTTGTCAGTAAGTCCACCTGGAGATGTTGTCAAAGGAATCTCAGTCACTTTCACCTGCAGCAGCAGTGGTTCAAATCCACCAATCCAGAATTACATCATTATCAAAGACAACTCTGAAGTGGCATGGAGGAGGATAAAGACCATCTCTAACATCCAACCCAGTGACAGTGGAACATACTACTGTCAGGCAAAGAACAACATTGCTACAGTCAATTCACCTGGAGTCACTGTTGATGTTCACTGTGAGTTTTTAACCCATTAAAACTAGGAAAGCAGCTGTGTCATTTTAGATTTTAGCTATATATAAAGCAACATTACGTTTTTCAGAAAACTTGTAGGTTTTAGAAGGCATTTGTAGAATCGGCCTCAGGTTTGAATGAAAATTAAATTATATGTGTGTGTGTGTGTGTGTGTGTGTGTTTGTGTGTGTGTGTGTGTGTGTGTGTGTGTGTGTGTGTGTGTGTGTGTGTGTGTGTGTGTGTGTGTGTGTGTGTGTGTGTCTGTGTCTGTGTGTGTGTGTGTGTGTGTGTGTGTGTGTGTGTGTGTGTGTGTGTGTGTGAGTGCGTTTGCGCGCGTGTGTGTGTATTGGGGGGGGGGGGGTGTTGGCCATGCATGAACATAAATACATTATTTATGTTATAAATTACATAAATACATCAACTCAGGTTATTTTAACCTGAGTTGATGTAATGTTAGACACTATTTAACATACATGAATTATTGTTATTGTTCATTCCTCGTTGAAAATGCTGTACACAGCAAAGTGTTATTTAAGTGTATCAATGTTTATTCCTCCACAGACCCTCCAGAAACACCCTCAGTATCAATGGATCCACCAGGAGAAGTTATTGAGGGCAGCAAAGTGACTCTGACCTGCAGAAGTGATGTCAACCCACCAGCAGACAGTTACACCTGGTACAGAGACAGAGGAAACAGCTCTGTCTCCAATGGTACTCTCCTGGTAAAGGAGAATGTGACTTCTACAGATTCTGGACAGTACACCTGTCAGGTGACAAACAAAAATGGATCCCAAATGTCACCACCTCATTTCATTAATGTCCTCTGTAAGTTAAATAACAAAATGTTTGCAATTTAATCCATCACTCATAGTCTAATGTGAATATACTGTATTATTTGAAATACCATCTAGTTTATGATTAAATGTTATTTGTCTTTTTGATGTGAATATCAAGATGCACCAGTGAGTGTGTTGGTGGAGGTCAGTCCACCAGACAGTCTGGCAGAGGGCAGCAGTGTGAACTTGACCTGCAGAAGTGATGCTAACCCACCAGTACACAACTACACCTGGTACAAGAGGACTGAGCCTCCTCGTTCCAGCTCCCTGGTCCAGGTAGGGTCAGGACAGGTGCTGGTTCTGACCTCTCTGCAGTCCTCCCAGTCTGGGCTGTACTTCTGTCAGACCAGGAACTCACTGGGAGAAAACAACTCTACTGAGGTGCTGCTGCAGATTGACATAACAGACAGTGAGTAGAGAGAAATATTTCTTGCAAGGTATGATTGTAATAAGATATACTTTACAGTCTGGAACCAAATAACATAAACTACTAGAATATATAACATAACAAATATATGTAATGCCTCAGAACCACCAAATATTCTGAAAACATTCTCTGTTTGTATTAATATCCTGTCATCGTTCTGCAGTTCATCGTCTCATCCTTCGTGTTGGTATTGGAGTCAAGGTCTTGGCAGTGTTGGTGCTTCCTTTGGTTTTGTTGTGGACCTGGTAAGTTTAATGTCATCATAACTCATTAAAAATATATGTCAAGGACCCCAAATTGATTACTATTAGGCAGCAGATACCCAATTAAAAAGGATTTTGTACCACAGACCCCCATAAGAAAACACTTTTGTTTCATTAGATTTAGTACACAATTCTACAACTTTATACTGTAGAGTCTATATTGTAAAGTTGTAGAATGATATAGGTTTCTCTCCACTGTCTATAGTGTAGACAGTGGAAAGAAACCTATGACCTGAATAGTCATTCTTATACATTTTCTCATTTGGGATAACTTCTTGCCAGTAAAATAATTGTGAAATTAAACTGTTTCTCATTTTGCTGGGGACCCCCTGGAACAGCCTCGATGTCCCTGGACCCCACTTTGAGAACCACTGTTCTGTTGAACTATATCCTGTTGTTAGTATTATAGCAAACATCTTATTTTGAAATAATATTTCATGTTTTTAAAGGAAACAAGACTCTGGCATGGACAAAGAAGTGAGAAGAGCTAAATTATTATTATGTTTAAATTATTTTATAATGATGAATTTGATATATGATCTATTCAAGATTATAAATGTGTATTTTATTTTACTTGTCATGTTTCAGGAGGACAGTCCAGATTATGTAAACATCAGAGAAAGTGGGGGTCGTAGGCGAGGATTCATCTCCTCTGCTGATCAGGACACCAGGGTTGTAGAAGAGGAATCCAACGTGTAAAGAAAGAGTGAAGCTCTTTACATTTACATAGACCAGGTGTTTATCAGTGACTGTTTGCTGCCTGGACACTGAAATGCAGCTTGTACATTTCAAATCAACTAGATTGTTAAATTGATGAATAGCAGAATTTCTTTTCATATTATTTTATAGAAAACTGTCATAGATGATTAGACTGTAAATATATACGTATGACAGTAAATGTGAGGCAAGTATCGAGTACAGTAAATTGTTCATGGTATCTACGGTAATATTAACAACAAACCTTAGCCTACTTGATACTGAATGATTTCGTTACAAATATTTCTGTTTCTTTGTCATGTTGTATTATGGTGAAGTGTGAAACTGAAACCAGGTGGCAGTTATACATCTTGTCCTTTTACTTACTATTCAGTTACTGCATCTCTGCAAAGATTTTATATAGTTGGCTAGCTGCTGAAAAAAACTTGCTTAAAATGATTTAAAGGGTGTAAACGATTTGAGATTTTGATAATACTGGCTGGTGTAAACAGTAGATTTAATATGACAGGTTAGGTGAGAGAAGACAACGAATCTGACCAAGATAGACAGGATTTACTTTGAAACCAGTTGACTATAAACTCAATTCTTATGTTAACTTTAATATTTAACATAGTCTTAATTTCATATCATAAAACAATGTCGGGACAGTTAATGTTATGTTGCTGTACCAGTTGATTTTAAACATAGATTTAATTACAGTAGCTACTGTACATATTACTTTTTTACTTGGGTCAGCATAAAAATTGGACATGATTTAGTAGTATTATTTACTAATTATTTCATTATTTTCATGTTTAATCAACTACAGTTTTACATTCAGATCACATTGTTATTGCCACACTTCAGCTTAATCAGCTCTTGACAGTTTGTGAGAAGGAAATGCTGAAATGGTGAACGCCCTACAATCAGAACGCTGAAGGTGACAATTTACATGGCCCTGTATGCAAGATCTGCCAATTATAATTATATTTAATATTTTGTTAATCAAAACAATAAAACATCTTGAATATGAAGGTTTGTTGTTGATATTTGTGTTGGTTAAAACTAATGTATTTTTGTTTAAAAGCTAAAGCTCTGTATTCTGATAGTAGTCTATCTATACCACTATATCGTTGGTATAGAGTGTTTGTTCAATAACAGGCGTTTCCCAGTCGCTCCAGCTCTTTAATAAACAGAATACATTTTCAGGTGGGTTGCTAATTTCAGCCAATCAGAAGAGAGCACCCATTTGTCAGCTTCACATTTGTCTGCTCAATTCTTAGTGTCATCACTTCCAATTTCACTTGTTTAAGATATCCTGTATGAGTTCTCTCTCCAGACTGAATAAAATTGGTATCCCCGACAAATGCATTTGGAGAGACCCCTGTTACTGAACAAACACGATAGCAATGATTGCTATTAGAATATACAGCTATGTAATCATTATTGTTTAATTAGCTGTTTAATATGATTTCAATAACATTACGTTTTAGAGATTTTCTATTTTGTTTTTGTGGCAATAATTCATAGCTTTGTAGGCTACTCCATACAGTAAAGCATGCATTTTAGGCACACTATTAAAACACAAAACAGTGAAATGAGTCACCAGTAGTTAACACACAAACATTCTGTTCTCTAAGGACTACAAGTAATATGTGAAGAAAGGGAGGAAACATCACATTCTCGTGGTTTTCACTTCTACAGTAGGCTACTTCTCTTTACAGTTTTGGCTGTGTGTTATTGATCTTATCAATATGCCTTCTTGACTGTTAATGTAGACGGTTGCCAACTGTGCCTTGAAATAAGGAATCGTCACTAATTTGGAAACTAAAAGACGTGTCCCTCAATGAACTGATAAGCAACACACTTTGTTCCTTATTGGAAAATAAGCTCTATTATATTGTTTACGTTATGAAATGTTATACATTGTATTGTACATATACAATTTTTACTTAGACTGAATTGCTGTTTTATGGCTTTTAAAATGCTGTTCATGTACTTCAGGCTACATCTTCAAACCAGCATTATATCAGCATTATATTAGCTACATCTTTAAATCAGCATCATAAACGTTAAAACATTTGACACAATTGGCCTCTAACATATTGACTTTTGATTTGAAGAGTCAAATGGTGTTTTTTTTTAATAAAAAAATGTTATCCCACGATGTTGTAACCCCTTTTCACCTGGTGCCGCAATTATCTAAGTGATCCTGGGCGCTACACTCCCCCAGCCATTCTAGGGAGCCCAGAGCCGAGCTCATGCCTCCTTCAATGCATGAGAGCCAACTGACCTTCTTGTCACCTGACAGGGAGGAGTTTCCCCGGTAGGACGTAGCGTGTGGAAGGAACACTTTATTACAACCAGTTCCTTTCCCCTCCATCAGGCGCCCCGGCTGTCATGGGGGAGGCGGTATAGCGACCAGGATTACTACATGTTTTTGTGAGGGTATTAACTACCCTAGGAGACACGGGGAGAACATGCAAACTCCACACAGAGTAGGCCCTTTTGCCAACCCCACCTAGGGTATGTGCGCTGATGGCGCAGAGGAGAAGACACGCCCCCAGCGCCCACAGGGTGTGAAATGGTAAAAAAATGGTAAAATCACGTTTGCCAGACATTATCATGGACACCTAACAGTATGCAAGCACATTACCTTGTTGGGAACATTTCAAACATACTCATGAGCACTCGGAACCTGCATCTGAAATCACATTTTATTTAGTGTGCCAATTACTTTTTAACAGCCTATATCCGAAGTGAAACCCTACTCTACTGCTTAGTAGATACTAAATAGTAGGCTGAAAAAAGTATACTGTGTAGTAGGTGGTTTCTCAAATTCTACCCGAACCCGGCCCGACCCGACCCGACGTTTTTGGGCCGAGCCGGGCCTCAAAAGTATGCTAATTAGTCGGGCCGAGGCCGAGCCGAGCTTCGGGCTCCATGAATTTTTTTTTTTTTTTAATGATTTATTTTAATGATTTTTCAATACATTTTTTTATTTATTTTTAAAATATATTTTTGAATTCTGTTCTGTCTGAATGTGTATTTATCTATTATGAAGATGGCGCTGACGGCGCTGACTTACTGGCGTTAACTTGCACTGTGCTGCTCACGCTCATGGCTCAGGCTAGCTCCATTAAGAATCTCTCACTCCGCTATACAGCTCCGAGATGAGGTTCTATGTCGTTGTCATCCAGAATCGGTGGAACGTCCGCCAAGGCTCCGCTGTTTACCCTTTTGTATACATCGTATCCCAAAACTAATGGTAGATTCCAAACTGCACGGATGTTTAAGGTTTGGTCCGGAGCATAATATTTTAGGTCTGGAGCTAAACTACCCGTTTAAATCGCTTATTTAGTCAGCTTGTGGCCATGTTTCCCATTGTAGCCAAACCGGGAGCAGTACTGGCAGCGGACGTAGGGGGGTTTTCCGGGTTGAATCTTGGCATCCCTGTCTTGGCATCCCTGTTGGGCTGGTGCCGGGTGGGGAGAGGAGGATCCGCAGGGTCATGATGAGTTGTGGGCCTGTGGATTGGCAGTTTTCAGTTAGAGTGCTGAGTACGAACGGGTTGTTTTTATTACTTTATTTCTGTTATTACTGCGGTAATTTTTTTTCCTTTTCTTTGTACATGCAGTGGAAATGTTTGGGTTTTGTATATATATATATTTTTTAATTGTGATAATTTTCAGTTAATAGAGTTTGCATTGGCAAAAGGGGGGTAGAAGTTCACACTTCATCCTACTCCTTTTCGAACATTGTTGTTGCTGTGCTTGTTATTTTCTGTTTTGTATTGATTTGTTTTTAATTAGCCTAATGTTCGAAATAAACTTTTTTTTTCATTCAAGTTTGGGAAGACACCGAATTCCTCTTTTGAGTCTCAAGCCGAAAACGTTTTGAAATCCCTGGTCTACAGTAAGTAGCCTACCAAATGAAGGGGTTCCAGGTTTTACTAAGTCCAGCTTAGTGAGTTAGCAAGTTTTGTGAATTACCCCCTTGGATGACCAAATATGAATAAATAGTGGTCTAATATATCTTTAGGACTGTTTAGGCCATATTTGAATAAGTTCAGGTTATGTGTTATAACTTTTGGCAATGCATCAAACAAAACACTAAGATCCAGAAACTAACTCTCAAAACATAACAAATAAAATCATTTCTGCACCAATCATAGATTTGTGAGGCTGTAATCCATACATATGGCTATATTTATAAAATTAGCGTGGTCATGTACGTGGCTATAGTAGTGGTGGCTAAGTGAACAGTGCAGTATAACACTGAATACTGTGGATGCACATGTGTTGTGTAGGAGTCACAGTCCAGGGGCGACCCAGTAGCCCAGTGATCGGGGTGCACATGGGCTCAAATGCCTCCCCGGTTCAATTCCCCACCAGACAGACCATTTGCTGCGTGTTACGCCACAGTCTCTCCGTTCCTGTCTCTCTCAACTGTCTCTTTAAATAAATGCTTAAAAAATGAAATCGTGGTGTTAGCCTCCATCTCAATGTCAGCAAAACAAAGATGATTGCTGACCACAGCAGGATGCAGGGAAAACACGCCCCTATTCTCATCAACAGACTGGTCAAACCCTGTGGACATCATCACGATCTTCCTCCACAGGCTGAAGAGGTTTGGCATGGACTCCACTACAGGTGCTTTATTGACAAGTATCCTGACTGGCTGCATCACTACCTGCTAAAGAAGATGCTCCTCCCCACGACCTTATAAGGCCCTGGGGCATAAGTTCTTGAAAGATTTTCAGTCACTTTCACCTGCAAGAGTGATGCCAACACCAAAACAGTGGTGGAAAAGGTACTAACATTTGTTACTTAAGTAAAAGTATCAATACTGCAATGTAGAAATACTCTGTTACAAGTTAAAGTCCGGAATTCAAAATTGACCTGAGTAAAAGTACAAAAGTATTGTTTTCAAAATGTACTTAAAGTACCAAAAGTAGAAAGTACTCATTATGCAGAATGTCCCATATCACAAGTTTTCAAATGTATAAAAGGTAGACTAATCCTTTGAAAATAGCAGATCTAGAAGCTCACAATGCGTCACATCGTGACGTATTGTGAGCTTCTAGATCGGCTATTTTCAAATGGCTGAAATATATATAGGGCTGAAGTGTTTATGTATGTTTTGTAATAATAATCAAAATCTACAAAATAGCTAGTAACTAAAGTTTTCAAGTAATTGTAGTGGAGTAAAAGTACAATATTTGCCTCTGAGATGTAGTGGAGTAGAAGTAAAAAATACTGAAAATTTGAAATACTCCAGTAAAGTAAAAAATACCTCAAAATTGTACTTATGTACAGTACTTAAGTAAATATACTTAGTTACTTTCCATCACTGCACCAAAATAAAACCAGAACAATACCATCTGTACAGAGGTAGGACTCATGTCAGTTCAGGGCAGAGTCACACCAGATGTTGGGCCAAGAATGACATCAACAGAGGCTCCATTATGGCTTAATGTTGTGTGTGTAATTGTTTTTGATTACATTAAGGTATATGGTAAACCAAAAGAAATAGAAGTGTTTGGTTATTTGTCCTTCAAGACTGAAAGTCAGCAGTAAAGCTAAAGTTAATGTACTCTGTAACTACATGCGTAACTACATGCGTAAAGAGAGGGAGGAAGAGTGGAAACAACACATTCTAGCGGTTCTCACCTCTACTTCCCTTTTTACTTGTGGCTGTGTGTTCTTGCCCTGGTTATCAATAAGTATTGCTGATTGTTAATGACTCATACTGGACAGACACATGCAGACAAGCTCGGAGACAAGTGAGTAAAACTGGATTACCTCACTGTAACTTAACAATTTATATTCATTGCCTGGAATGTATCTTATACATGTTTGACATTGTAGCATGACATCACTTTCAATATTCACTTTCAATTCAAATAGATCAGACTCAGAGATGAAAGTGAAGAAGTGGTCCAAATACAATGCACACAAACTTGAAATGAAACCACATTATTTTATATCACACGTAGTTTGAATATGAAAATGTTTATATTAACATAGTTGAGACTCAGCTAGCTCATAGATTTATTCACAGCTTATTACAGAACAGAGAGTACAGTACATGTGTTGGTTCTGAAGTGTGTCTTTCATTTCAGTTACTTGATGTTACTTTTCACCAAATGACACCATGTGGCTTCTAAAGACAATCAGTGTGATCCTCCTGCATATTTCGATTTTATCTGGTAAGGAGAGTTTGAAATGAGTTTCAGTTGCGCGTGTGTGTGTGTGTGTGTGTGTGTGTGTGTGTGTGTGTGTGTGTGTGTGTGTGTGTGTGTGTGTGTGTGTGTGTGTGTGTGTGTGTGTGTGTGCGTGTGCGTGCGTGTGTGTGCACCCATAGATTTTCTAAATGACTTTGAAATGATGAAGTACAATCAAATGTGTCAATTTCAAAGAGGTAATCTACTATATATTCAGTGGTGGAAAAAGTACTCACATTTTGTACTTACGTAAAAGTATCAATACTGCAATGTAGAAATACAAGTAAAAGTCTGGAATTCAAAATTTAGTAAAAGTACAAAAGTATTGGTATCAAAATGTACTTAAAGTACCAAAGTAGAAAGTACCCATTATGCAGAATCTAAAGTTTTCAAATAATTGTAGTGGAGTAAAAGTACAATATTTGCCTATGAGATGTAGTGGAGTAGAAGTAAAAGTATTGAAAATTGGAAATACTCCAGTAAAGTAAAAATGCCTCAAAATTGTACTTAAGTACAGTACTTGAGTAAATGTACTTTTCCCAACTGATATAGTCAAGTTGTCTCATCCGCGTGTCTGTCTGTGGCGGCTTAGCAGATATGCCCCATTTGGACTGGACATTCACTATGTGTTGTCAATGTAATAAATAATGCAGGTATGCCCCAATATGGACATGCACATATCACATTGTTAGGCAATGGTTTCCTGTTGTGTCTGACGTCACATAGAGAGAGGCAGAGAGAGAGTGTGGCAGAGAGTGAGAGAGAGTGAGAGAGAGAGAGAGAGAGAGAGAGAGAGAGAGAGAGAGAGAGAGAGAGAGAGAGAGAGAGAGAGAGAGAGACACAGACAGAGAGCCTATTTTACTCATATAACACACTGACAAGCTGATAATACGGTACTTCAGATCGCTTTTTCAACTTGTGTAGAGATAAATGCCAAAATATTGACATAATAGATATGAACAATATAATTATTTATATATTTAATTGTTTTATATTGTCTATTTTATTTTATTCCTTTATATTATGTTATTATCCTGAGGTCAATACCTACATTCAAGGATCTACACCATGAATTAAATATATATATATATATATATATATATATATATATATATATATATATATATATATATATATATAATATCATATTGTTTATGTCCCTCAAACGTTTTTCAAAAGGGTTGAGCCTAAATCAAGCCTCAGATATACTCATTCCAACTAACTTCTCTCTGGGTTATAAAGCACTTTCACCTGCAATACCACATTGTCCTGTTTGGCACGGGGTGCTAATGAGCCAGTTTGTATGCATGTTATCTCCTGGTTCTGTGTGGAAAAATGTAGAAAAAACAAAAACAAAAAAAAATATTTTTTTGGTTGGAACTGAAAAACGGGAGGGATTGTTCCCTGACGTGACGTCACGTCAGGGTGAAAATCAGTTTGGCCTGTTTTGAGACCAATTTACAGAAAACCCCAGATTTGCTGTGAAAGCCTGAGTGTTCAAACTGGGGTATTTTTGGGGATAGAAGAGAGGTAGGTTAGACCAAAAACACACAAAAAAGAAGAAAAAGTAAAAAATCATGGTGTAGTCCTTTTCAGCAATTTGACATGCTACATTATAACCAACAACTTGATAAATAGGTTGTGACCAGAACATCAAAATTATTATCCAATATGTTTTATTTTATTTATGATAAAAAAAATAATTGGGAATTTACATTTTTTTGACAGCTGTTTCTTTGTTGTCTTTTACAGGTGTTTGTAGAGGTCAGTCGGGAGTGACCCTACCCAGTCCAGTATCTTTGTCTGCAGGTAAACAAGAGTATTTTTTAAAGGTGTCATGAAATCAAAATGAAATCTTTTCTTTCAAGGCTCACCTGGATGAAGGACATGGCACAAAGGTTATGTCTTTATAGTAGGGGGTACTAAGCACAAAAAATGGCCAAATCGTTACGCGGCGGATAAAAGCATGAAATTTGATACAGATGTCCCTTGGGTCATCCTAAAACATCCTAGAAGGGGTGCCCAAAGGAATCTTAAACAGGAAGTGAGTTATGGACAAAATTCAAAATGGCCACCTAAACTGTTGACCGTTGACTCAAAAGACAACTAAAGAATCTCATAAAAGCATACAATTTGGCACACATGTCCTTTTGGTCATCCTAAGACATCCTAGAAGGGGTGCCCAAAAAAATCTTAAGCAGGAACTGAGTTATTGACAAAATTGAAAATGGCCGCCTACAGTGTTATCCATTGACTCAAAAGACAACTAAAGAATCTCATAAAAGCATACAATTTGGCATACATGTCCCTTGGGTCATCCCAAGACATCCCAGAAGGGGTGCCCAGAAAAATCGTAAACAGGAAGTGAGTCATTGACAAAATTGAAAATGACCGTCTACAGTGTTGTCGATTGACTCAAAAGACAACTAAAGAATCTCATAAAAGCATACAATTTGGCATACATGTCCCTTGGGTCATCCTAAGACATCCTAGAAGGGGTGCCTGAAATTATCTGAAACAGGAAGTGAGTTATTGACTAAATTGAAAATGGCCGTGTACAGTGTTGACAGATGATGCAAAAGTTAAAAATAATCTCATATAAAAGCATGACATTTGGTACAAATGTCCCTTGGGTGATCTGAATGCATCCTAAGGGGTGCCAAAAAAAGTTTTAATAGTCTCTCAATGGAAAACACTCCTCCCACACGGGCTGCACTGCTACAATATTCAAATCGAGCAGCCAATCTGGCATTTGGTCCAGAAGCCTGAAAGCTATGCAATCTCTACCATCTCCTGACAAATATGGATGGATTAAAGTCGCTGATTCGTGGACACCTTTATGGACACTCTTGCCAGAGGCTGCTTAAGTTTGTAGAGAACTCAAGTGTGGCTGCAAAGCTGAGCCCTTCTGTTCGAGAAAGTGTAGATGCCGGGATGCTGGGTTACCTTGCAGAGCATTATGCCAATGTGCTGGTAATTGCGAAATGGCACACATGAATACATGTAGTTACTAAACACTAATCACAAAAAAACAGTAATGATCAAGAAGAAAATACATGAGAAGATAGAGTGTAAAACAAGCAAGAAGATGTAGAGTGCAAAATAAATAAGATGCAGAGAGTAAAATAAGAATATGCAGAGTAAGATAAGATGCAGAGTAAAATAAATAAGAATATGCAGAGAGTTAGATAAATAAAGAAGATTCAAATAGTACAATAAAAAAGTAAAATGAATAAGTGATGTAGAAATGAAAACAGAAGGTAGACTACAAAATACGGCAGGTTATGCACTGCATAACCTGTCGTATTGAGTCTGCATAATATGCAGACTGCCATGGTCAACTGTTTAAACAGCCATTTAGAATTTCTTCAACATGGTCCCTTCCTAAAAAGTTTAATAAACAAGCAAATAAATAACCTCTTCTAGGATATATTAAGAAGCACTCAATGTACGTACCAAATTATACACTTTTATGACGTCCCTTTATGTTTTCTTTTGTGTCAACTGCTTTAGGCGGTCACTTCCTGTTTAAAACCTTTTTGGGCACCCCTTGTAGGATGCGTTCAGATCACCCAAGGGACATTTGTACCACATTTCATGCTTTTATGAGATTCTTTAGGTATCTTGCATCATCTTTCAACACTGTAGGCGGCCATTTTCAATTTAGTCAATAACTCACTTCCTGTTTCAGATTATTTTGGGCACCCCTTCTAGGATGTGTTAGGATGACCCAAGGGACATATGTGCCAAATTGTATGCTTTTTGGAGATTCTATAGGCTTTTTGAGTCAATCGCCAGCACTGTAGGCGGCCATTTTCAATTTAGTCAATAACTCACTTCCTGTTGAAGACTTTTTTGGGCACCCCTTCTAGGATGTCTTAGGATGACCCAAGGGACATGTGTGACACATTTTATACTTTTTGGAGATTCTTTAGTTGTCTTTTGAGTCAATCGACAACACTAGGCGGCCATTTTCAATTTGGTCAATAACTCACTTCCTGTTTCAGATTTTTTGGGGCACCCCTTCTAGGATGTCTTAGGATGACCCAAGGGACATGTGTGCCACATTTTATGCTTTTTGGAGATTATTTTGGTGTCTTTTGAGTCAACGGTCAACAGTTTAGGTGGCCATTTTGGATTTTGTCCATAACTCACTTCCTGTTTAAGATTTTTTTGGGCACCCCTTCTAGGATGTTTTAGGATGACCCAAGGGACATCTGTATCAGATTTCATGCTTTTATCCGCCGCGTAACGATTTTTCACTTAGTACCCCCTACTATTATTGGAAACGGGGGTCAGGAGAAAAAACACTTACATTCTTCCCGGTCTGGGGCAGACAGTCCCTCTGTGGTTCAGCCATAGATCTGGGGAGACAAAAGCACAGGGAGGAGAGTGGTCTAATTCTGGGTTGTTACCCTTCCAGTGATAACATGTGTAGTTCCAGTTCTGTTGTAAGGATCCCTTATTCATGATTCAGAATCCCCCGTGGTCCTCCCACACTGTCTCCTTTCTCTCTCTCTCTCTACCTGGGCAGAAAGTGAGGGCTTATATACATTAGGTCATTGGTCATTTAGGGAAGTGGTTCTCAACCTTTTCAGGCCGCGACCCCCCAAAATAATCATATTTGAACTGGGGGGACCCCCCAACCTAACAAGCACTTGGAATGTAGGAGTTGAGGCATTACATTTAGTTTGACTCGGTTCCACAGATAAATATTGTGAAAATAGCAGATCTACAAGCTCACAACGCCTCGCAATGCGAGGCGTTGTGAGCTAGTAGTTGGGCTATTTTCACAACTTTTGCATCTTTCTTATATTATTTGACAATTTGGCCAATGTTTGACCAGTTTTTATAGTATAGTTTGTTGATTACTTTTGATGCAGTAATGCTCTTTTTTCTTTTCTTCCTTTCTTTTTTTGAGGTATTAAAAGGTCTTAGAAGTCCTTAAATTGTCACTTCAGTTTCGTCTGGGGACCCCTCCAAAATCATGTGGGGGTCCCGACCCACAGGTTGAAAACCACTGATTTAGGAATGAGGTGCAAGGAGTGTCCTCACCATGATGATGTAATCGGGCACGGAAATACTTTCCTATCACCTGGCCCGGCCTTTATCTCTTTCTCAGGATCTGTTGGCTCTGTTCCTGTAGCCTTCCTACAGCCTCTGTGGAGAGTGTACCTGGTACACTCCACAGTAGGATATTACAATACTGTTCTGATCAGAACTGCCTGCACTCTATGTGTCAGAGGGGGATGGTTGGATGCATCCGAATAGTAAAACAAATACTAAAACTAAACATAAAACGTCCTATTTCCTTTCCTAAAACCACTTTTCCTTGACCTCTACGGAAAATATCATGAGGTAAAGGAAAGTTGTAAAGGAGAATTAATGAAGGATTAAGGAATCAGGAAAATAAATCCATGGTGCCAAGAGGATCTGACTTACACGTGCATATTCTCTGGATGGACTACTAGGCTCAGTATAACAGATTTATTTTTTCCAAATAGGTTTAGACCTTAAAGGAGCACGTCACCCATTTTCAACCTTATCTTCATGATCCTCACTAATGCCCTGAAGTCACTCTTCATTTCCACTGTGCATGCAATTCTGTTATTGTTCACCCTTATTAAAACATACTGTAGCCCTAGCCTACTTTGTAAACGCTTGTAAATACAGCATAGTGTAAATTATTTGAGTACATCAATCTTTATTACTCCATAGACCCTCCGGGAATACCCTCAGTATCAATGGATCAACCAGGGGTAGTTATTGCGGGCAGAACAGTGACTCTGACCTGCAGCAGTGATGTCAACCCACCAGCAGACAGCTACAACTGGTACAAAGACGGTGAAAGCAGCTCTATCTCCACTGTTCCTCAGCTGGTAAAGAGGAATGTCTCTCCTACAGACTCTGGAGAGTACACCTGTCAGGTGACAAACAAACATGGATCATCACCACACTCATCACCACACTCTCTAGATGTTCAGTGTAAGTGGACCACACTTTTTAGGTGTTTTTTTTGTGTAAGTTAAAATGTTTGTATTTTAAAATATTTTATAGTTTTTACAAACAACAAAACAAGCATCATTTATTCAAGCAGGTGTATTGTCTTACGGATTTTGTCAGATATTTCAATGGTTGAGTAAGATAAGATAAGACCTTTATTGATCCCACGGGGGAAATTCAGTCACCAGAGGTAGCACAGCAGTTAAGATACAAAGAAAAGACTGCTGTGCTATCACCAGCATGTCTGCCCCCCAAGGAAGCACTTTAACAACACATGCGCGTGTGTTGCATGCATGCGTGCGTGCGTGCGTGCGTGCGTGCGTGCGCGCGTGTGTGTGCGCTCGCGTGGGGTAAAAAATACTGTAGCCTACAGTACTTTATAAATACTTGTAAACACAGTACATTATTTTAGTATATCAATCTTTATTCCTCCATAGACCCTCCGGAAAAACCCTCAGTATCAATGGATCAACCAGGGGAAGTTATTGAGGGCAGCACAGTGACTCTGACCTGCAACAGTGATGCCAACCCACCAGTAAATAGTTATACCTGGTACAAAGACAGAAGATCTATCTCCACTGATCGTCAGCTGGTAAAGAGGAAAGTGTCTCCTGCGGACTCTGGACAGTACATCTGTAAGGTGACAAACACACACGGATTTGACGAATCAACACCGCACAATCTAGATGTTCAGTGTAAGTGCACTAAACCGATTTGTAGGTATTTATTATTACAGCAACACAACAGCATAATTTGCTCAAGTACGTTTACTGTGTTTCTGTAACATATTTCAATGCTTGAATTATGATAAAGAGGGCTTTTAAAGTGACAAAATGTTTCTCCAACAGATGGTCCCAAGAAAGTAATGTTATCAGTAAATTCACAAGGAGATGTTGTCAAAGGAAGCTCAGTCATTTTCACCTGCAGCAGCAGTGGTTCAAATCCACCAATCCAGGGCTACACCCTTCTCAAAGACAACACTGTAGTGGCTCAGAACAAGATAAACACCATCTATAGCATCCAACCCGGTGACACTGGAACATACATCTGTCAGGCATGGAACAACATTGCCACAGTCAATTCACCTGAAGTCACTCTTGAGGTTCACTGTGAGTTTTTAAATTAATTAAAATTCAATTCAATTGAAGGCTTAAGTGTGTGTGTGTGTGTGTGTGTGTGTGTGTGTGTGTGTGTGTGTGCGTGCGTGCGTGCGTGCGTGCGTGCGTGCGTGCGTGCGTGCGTACGTGCGTGCGTGCGTGCGTGTGCGCTCGCGCGTGTGTGTGTGGGGTAAAAGATACTGTAGCCTACAGTACTTTGTAAATACTTGTAAACACAGTACATTATTTTAGTATATCAATCTTTGGAGTCGCTGTTGATGTTCGCTGTGAGTTTTCAATTTAATTCAAATCAAATTATTTTGATGACGTGTGTGTGTGTGTGTGTGTGTGTGTGTGTGTGTGTGTGTGTGTGTGTGTGTGTGTGTGTGTGTGTGTGTGTGTGTGCACGTCAGTGCGTGCATCTGTGTATTGGGGGGGGGCTGTGCATGAACAGAAATACTGTTCAAGTGTTGTCCATATTATCATAGTTCAGATTAGAAAGAGACAGAAAGAGCAAGAGAGAAAGAGGGGAAATTATATTAAAACCATTTTTTTAATAGAACTTACATTATTGATTACTTTAGGGTCCAGTGTTTTATCATTTTAACCAAAGTTGAGTTAGACACAACATTATTCATACATTCATTATTGTTATCTTTCATTCCTGGTGGAAAATGCTGTATACACAGCAAAGTGTCATTTGAGTATATCAATGTTTATTCCTCCACAGACCCTCCAGAAAAACCCTCACTATCAGTGGATCCACCAGAAAAAGTTAACGAGGGCAGCAAAGTGACTCTGACCTGCAGCAGTGATGCCAACCCACTAGTAGACAGTTACACCTGGTACAAAGACGGTGGAAGCAGATCTATCTTCACTGGTCCTCAGCTGGTAAAGTGGAATGTGTCTCCTACAGACTCTGGACAGTACACCTGTCAGGGGACAAATAAACATGGGTCATCACCACACTCATCACCACACTCTCTAGATGTTCAGTGTAAGTGAACTAAACTGTTTGTATTTTAAAACATGATATAGTTTTCACAGACAACAAAACAACAGCATTATTTATTCAAGCAGGCTTATTGTGTTTCTGATTTTGTCAGATATTTCAATGGCTGAGTAAGATAAGATAAGACCTTTATTGATCCCGCTGGGGATAATCAGTCACCAGAGGCAGAACAGCAGTTAAGATACAAAGAAAAGACTGCTGTGCTATCACCAGCATGTCTGACTGCCTCCCAAGGAAGCGCGTGAACAACACAGGATAACCAGACTATAGTTAGTTAGGGCAACCAGACTATAGTAATAGTCCCACTTTATTAATCTTTATAGATAAACTTTATTTTGGCGCGCTACTCCTCCCACAGTTTTTTCCCCCCAATTTCGTGCCATATGTCAAATTAACCGGTCTCACCGGGAATCGTGTGCTTGTATTTTGCTAAGAGATTGGTTACATAATTTAATTGATATTGATTTATTACTGCATTAAATTTCCCCAACCACTTAATAAAATATCATGAGGTCAAGGAAAGTTGTAAAGGAGAATTAATGAAGGAATCAGGAAAATGAATCCATGGTGCCAAGAGCATCTGACTTACAGTACACGTGCATATTCTCTGGATGGACTACTAGGCTCAGTATAACAGATTTATTTTGCCAAATAGGCCTAGACCTTAAAGGAGCACTTCACCAATTTTCACCCTTATCTTCATGGTCCTCACTAATGCCTTCAGTCACTCTTGATTTTCACTGTGCATCCATTTCTGTTATTGTTCACCCTTATTAAAAATACTGTAACTAACAGCCTACTTTGTAAACACAGCATAGTCTAAATTATTTGAGTATCAATCTTTATTCCTCCATAGACCCTCCGGGAATACCCTCAGTATCAGTAGATCCACCAGGAAAAGTTATTGAGGGCAGCAAAGTGACTCTGACCTGCAGCAGTGATGCCAACCCACCAGTAGACAGCTACTACTGGTACAAAGGAAGAAGATCTATCTTCACTGGTCCTCAGCTGATAAAGTGGAATGTGTCTCCTGCAGACTCTGGACAGTACACCTGTCAGGGGACAAATAAACATGGACCATCACCATACTCATCACCGCACTTTCTAGATGTTCAGTGTAAGTGAACTAAACTGTTTGTATTTTAAAACATGTTATAGTTTTCACAGACAACAAAACAACAGCATTATTTATTCAAGCAAGCTTATTGTGTTTCTGATTTTGTCAGTTATTTCAATGGTTGAGTGAGATAAGATAAGACCTTTATTGATCCCGCTGGGGAAATTCAGTCACCAGAGGCAAAACAGCAGTTAAGATACAAAGAAAAGACTGCTGTGCTATCACCAGCATGTCTGACTGCCTCCCAAGGAAGCACGTGAACAACACAGGATAATGATAAAACGGACTGTTAAAGAGACATACATCTTTCTTTCTCCAACAGATGGTCCCAAGAATGTAAAGTTATCAGTAAAGTCACGAGGAGATGTTGTCAAAGGAGACTCAGTCACTTTCACCTGCAGCAGCAGTAATTCAAATCCAATCCAGAGCTACACCATTATCAAAGACAACACTGAAGTGGCACAGAGGAAGATAGAGACCATCTCTAACATCCAACCCAGTGACAGTGGAACATACTACTGTCTCGCAAAGAACATTATTGCTACCGTCATTTCACCTGGAGTCCCTGTTGATGTTCGCTGTGAGTTTTCAATTTAACTCAAATCAAATTATTTTGATGACGTGTGTGTGTGTGTGTGTGTGTGTGTGTGTGTGTGTGTGTGTGTGTGTGTGTGTGTGTGTGTGGGTGTGTGTGTGTGTGTGTGTGTGTGTGTGTGTGTGTGCTTGCACGTCAGTGCGTGTGTGCGTGCATCTGTGTATTGGGGGGGGGGCTATGCATGAACAGAAATACAGTTCAAGTGTTGTCCATATTATCATAGTTCAGATTAGAAAGAGACAGAAAGAGCAAGAGAGAAAGAGGGGAAATTATATTAAAACCATTTTTAAATAGAACTTACATTATTGATTACTTTAGGGTCCAGTGTTTTATTATTTTAACCAAAGTTGAGTTAGACACCACATTATTCATACATTCATTATTCTTATTTCTAATTCCTAGTGGAAAATGCTGTATACACAGCAAAGTGTTATTTGAGTATATCAATGTTTATTCCTCCACAGACCCTCCAGAAAAACCCTCAGTATCAGTGGATCCACCAGAAAAAGTTAACGAGGGCAGCAAAGTGACTCTGACCTGCAGCAGTGATGCCAACCCACTAGTAGACAGATACACCTGGTACAAAGACGGTGGAAGAACATCTATCTTCACTGGTCCTCAGCTGGTAAAGTGGAATGTGTCTCCTACAGACTCTGGACAGTACACCTGTCAGGGGACAAATAAACATGGATCATCACCACACTCATCACCACACTCTCTAGATGTTCAGTGTAAGTGAACTAAACTGTTTGTATTTTAAAACATGATATAGTTTTCACAGACAACAAAACAACAGCATTATTTATTCAAGCAGGCTTATTGTGTTTCTGATTTTGTCAGATATTTCAATGGTTGAGTAAGATAAGATAAGACCTTTATTGATCCCGCTGCGGAAATTCAGTCACCAGAGGCAGAACAGCAGTTAAGATACAAAGAAAAGACTGCTGTGCTATCACCAGCATGTCTGACTGCCTCCCAAGGAAGCACGTGAACAACACAGGATAACCAGACTATAGTTAGTGTGGTTGCCCTAACAGGGCAACCAGACTATAGTAATAGTCCCACTTTATTAATCTTTATAGATAAACTTTATTTTGGCGCGCTACTCCTCCCACAGTTTTTTCCCCCCAATTTCGTGCCATATGTCAAATTAACCGGTCTCACCGGGAATCGAGTGCTTGTATTTTGCTAAGAGATTGGTTACATAATTTAATTGATATTGATTTATTAGTGCATAAAATTTCCCCAACCACTTAATAAAATATCATGAGGTCAAGGAAAGTTGTAAAGGAGAATTAATGACGGAATCAGGAAAATGAATCCATGGCGCCAAGAGCATCTGACTTACACGTGCATATTCTCTGGATGGACTACTAGGCTCAGTATAACAGATTTATTTTGCCAAATAGGCCTAGACCTTAAAGGAGCACTTCACCAATTTTCACCCTTATCTTCATGGTCCTCACTAATGCCTTCAGTCACTCTTGATTTCCACTGTGCATCCATTTCTGTTATTGTTCACCCTTATTAAAAAATACTGTAGCTAACAGCCTACTTTGTAAACACAGCATAGTCTAAATTATTTGAGTATCAATCTTTATTCCTCCATAGACCCTCCGGGAATACCCTCAGTATCAGTAGATCCACCAGGAAAAGTTATTGAGGGCAGCAAAGTGACTCTGACCTGCAGCAGTGATGCCAACCCACCAGTAGACAGCTACTACTGGTACAAAGGAAGCAGATCTATCTTCACTGGTCCTCAGCTGATAAAGTGGAATGTGTCTCCTACAGACTCTGGACAGTACACCTGTCAGGGGACAAACAAACATGGATCATCACCACACTCATCACCACACTCTCTAGATGTTCAGTGTAAGTGAACTAAACTGTTTGTATTTTAAAACATGTTATAGTTTTCACAGACAACAAAACAACAGCATTATTTATTCAAGCAAGCTTATTGTGTTTCTGATTTTGTCAGATATTTCAATGGTTGAGTGAGATAAGATAAGACCTTTATTGATCCCGCTGGGGAAATTCAGTCACCAGAGGCAGAACAGCAGTTAAGATACAAAGAAAAGACTGCTGTGCTATCACCAGCATGTCTGACTGCCTCCCAGGGAATCACGTGAACAACACATGATAATGATAAAGAGGGCTTTTAAAGTGACATAAATGTTGCCCCAACAGATGGTCCCAAGAATGTCATTTTGTCATTAAGTCCAACTGGAGATGTTGTCAAAGGAAGCAAAGTCACTTTCACCTGCAGCAGCAGTGGTTCAAATCCAACGGTTTGGGATTTTGGATGTATAGGGATGTTAAAGATGCAGTGCAGTGACATTTTCGGTCATTTTATATTGAAGATTCAGTCTGAAACGTCGTCTCAACCAATCAGAAGGTCCCATCCCTTCAGGCTATGAGTGAGAGAGAGACGGCCGGTTAAGCACATTTGTTGGCTTATTTCTAACTTATAATGTTTTCAGATACATATTTTAGTGTTAAGTTTAAAATGAGTAATACACCGTCTGGATGTCATCTTGAATGAGATTCAAAAGGAGTAGCTCTGTAATTATAATCAGCTGTGTTTGAAGAACGTGCAGCTATGGGAATCAAACAGGTGGATGTAAGCAAGATTCATTTATATTCATGAAAGTTGTGTTATGTCATCACGCAGCACGTTTTCGTTTACAGGAAGTAATTAAGATTTTTTAGGGACTTTTGATATAGAAATCCAGATTGTTTTTTTTGCATCTATTGTTAGGTACTGTATGCCCATATGATGACCACGGATAGCCTATGCTCCAAAAGTGTGAAAAACATATTTTTCATTTCCAACAATTATGCAGGAGCATAAATGCAGATGAAGTAGTTTATATCGCACTTGGAAAGACACAGAAAGAGAGAGAGAGAAAGAGGGAGAGATGATAAAGATGTTATTTTAGAGAATGTATTATATTGATTAGTGATTACTTTAGTGTCCATTGTTGGAGTTTCTGGTGTAATGTTAAACCCCACATTATTCTTAAGCATGAATCATTGTTATTTTTCACCCCTAATGAAAAGTATGGTTGCCTATTCCTTATCGTATATTCAGCATATAATGTTACTTGAGTGTTTTGATATCTATTCCTCCATAGACCCTCCAAAAATACCCTCATTATCAATGGATCCACCAGGAGAGGTTATTCAGGGCAGCACAGTGACTCTGACCTGCAAAAGTGATGCCAACCCACCAGCAGACAGATACATCTGGTACAGAGACAGAGGAAACAGCTCTGTCTCCACTGGTCCTCTCCTGGTAAAGGAGAATGTGACTTCTACAGATTCTGGACAGTACACCTGTCAGGTGACAAACAAACATGGATCCCAAATGTCACTTCCTCATTTCATTGATGTCCTCTGTAAGTTAAAGAACAAAATGTTTGCAATTTAATCCATCTCTCATAGTTTATGTGAATATACTGTATAATTTGAAATACCATCTAGTTTATGATAACATGTTTTGATGTGAATATCAAGATGCACCAGTGAGTGTGTTGGTGGAGGTCAGTCCATCAGACAGTCTGGCAGAGGGCAGCAGTGTGAACCTGACCTGCAGCAGTGATGCTAACCCACCAGTACACAACTACACCTGGTACAAGAGGACTGGGCCTCCTGGTTCCAGCTCCCTGGTCCAGGTAGGGTCAGGACAGGTGCTGGTTCTGACCTCTCTGCAGTCCTCCCAGTCTGGACTGTACTTCTGTCAGACCAGGAACTCACTGAGAGAAAACAACTCTACTGAGGTGCTGCTGCAGATTAAGGGTGAGAGTCTGGAAACAAAACTCATAATCAGTCTGTATTTTTTTTTCCATTGTAATGTACTGTATTATTGTATTATAGATACTAGATCTTACCTGAACTTTCAGTCTAGAACACCATCAGTTTATTATTTTGATGTGCTGTACCATTAATGTTCATACAGTACTTTAATTATGTCTCTTGAGGGAGTAGATTAGAATATACTTGTTTAAATCTTTTCCATTGATGGGTAACAGTGGTGCGTTAACTTATTCTAAACAATTGCTAAGGACAATGTAGACATTATTTAATTATGAATCATTTAAAAATAAATCCCACAAACATCCACCATTTCAATATGCATTCTCTGGTAACATAACATAGAGCAGGGGTCTTCAACAGGGGGTCCGGGACCCCTTGGGGTTCCTCAGAGATACTGTAGGGGGGTCACCAAATCTTTGTGTGATAGGGACTTTTTATATCTGTTTTTACTTTAACCACTTGAACCCTCGCATCCCTATTCTGGGGGGAACATTAGCCAAAACAATTTTGGCTAAGAGGCTAAGAGGTTTGGTGTACAAGGAAAAAAGAGCAGACAAAATACCGAGCCAAAGGTCAAGTTTACAAAGTATTGAGGGTTTAAGTGGTTAAATGTCTGAAAATACACATTAACGTGAATCCAGTGTAGTGGAGGGTCCCTGCTTCATCTCTCTCTCAGCTAAGGGGTCCTTGGCCTAAAAAACATTGAAGACCCCTGACATGGACCATTGTCTTGGTGATGTCAAAGGGAGCAAAGTCACTTTCACCTGCAACAGCAGTGGTTCAAATCCAACGGTTTTGGATTTTGGATGTATAGGGATGTTAAAGATGCAGTGCAGTGACATTTTCGGTCATTTTATTTTGAAGATTCAGTCTGAAACGTCGTCTCGGTCTCAACCTGGTCTCAACCAATCAGAAGGTCCCATCCCTTCAGGCTATAAGTGAGAGAGAGATGGCCAGTTAAGCACGTTTGCTACTACGTGGCTTATTTCTAACCTGTAATGTTTTCAGATACATATTTTAGTGTGCAGATTAAGTTTAAAATGAGTAATACACCGTCTGGATGTCATCTTGAATGAGATTCAAAACGGAGTAGCTCTGTAATTAAAATCGACTGTGTTTGAAGAACGTGCAGCTATGGGAATCAAACAGGTGGATGTAATCAAGATCAATTTATAAATATTCATGAAAGTTGTGTTATGTCATCACGCAGCACGTCTTCGTTTACAGGAAGTCATTAAGATTGACTTTTTATATACAAATTCACAAAAATGTTTTTTTCTTTTCAATTATTTTTGCATCTATTGTTAGGTATGCCCATATGATGACCACGGATAGCCTATGCTCTAAAAGTGTGAAAAACATATTTTTTATTTCACTATTATTTCACCTTTAAAGTGACAAATATTTCTCCAACATATGCAGGAGCATAAATACAGATAAAGCAGTTTATATCGCACTTGGAAAGACACAGAAAGAGTGAGAGAGAAAGAGGGAGAGATGATAAAGATGTTATTTTAGAGAATGTATGATTGATTACTTTAGTGTCCAGTGTTGGAGTTTCTGGTGTAATGTTAAACACCACATTATTCTTAAGCACGAATTATTGTTATTTTTCACCCCTAATGAAAAGTATGGTTGCCTATTCCTTATCGTATATTCAGCATAAAATGTTACTTGAGTGTTTTGATATCTATTCCTCCAGACCCTCCAGAAACACCCTCAGTATCAATTGATCCACCAGGAGAAGTTATTGAGGGTAGCACAGTGACTCTGACCTGCAGCAGTCATGTCAACCCACCAGCAGACAGTTACATCTGGTACAGAGACAGAGGAAACAGCTCTGTCTCCAATGGTCCTCTCCTGGTAAAGGAGAATGTGACTTCCACAGATTCTGGACAGTACACCTGTCAGGTGACAAACAAAAATGGATCCCAAATGTCACCACCTCATTTCATTAATGTCCTCTGTAAGTTAAATAACAAAATGTTTACAATTTAATCTATCACTCATAGTCTAAAGTAGTCTAATATACTGTATTATTTGAAATACCATCTAGTTTATAATTAAATGTTTTTTGTCTTTTTGATGTGAATATCAAGATGCACCAGTGAGTGTGTTGGTGGAGGTCAGTCCACCAGACAGTCTGGCAGAGGGCAGCAGTGTGAACCTGACCTGCAGCAGTGATGCTAACCCACCAGTACACAACTACACCTGGTACAAGAGGACTGAACCTCCTGGTTCCAGCTCCCTGGTCCAGGTAGGGTCAGGACAGATGCTGGTTCTGACCTCTCTGCAGTCCTCCCAGTCTGGACTGTACTTCTGTCAGACCAGGAACTCACTGGGAGAAAACAACTCTACTGAGGTGCTGCTGCAGATTGACATAACAGACAGTAAGTAGAGAGAAATATTTCTTGCAAGGTATGATTGTAATAAGATATACTTTACAGTCTGGAACCAAGCAACGTAAACTACTAGAATATATAACCGAGCTTTTAGATGTGTTTATCTAAAAAAAACAAATATTCTGAAAACATTTCCTTCTCTGTTTGTATTAATATCCTGTCATCGTTCTTCAGTTCATCGTCTCATCCTTCGTGTTAGTATTGGAGTCAAGGTCTTGGCAGTGTTGGTGCTTCCTTTGGTTATGTTGTGGACCTGGTAAGTTTAATGTCATCATAACTCATTAAAAATATATGTCAAGGACCCCAAATTGATTACTATTAGGCAGCAGATACCTATTTTAAAAGGATTTTGTACCACAGACCCCCATAAGAAAACACCTTTGTTTCATTAGATTTAGTACACAATTCTACAACTTTATACTGTAGAGCCTACATTGTAAAGTTGTAGAATTATATAGGTTTCTCTCCACTGTCTACAGTGTAGACAGTGGAAAGAAACCTATGACCTGAATAGTCATTCTTGTACATTTTCTCATTTGGGATAACTTCTTGCCAGTGGAATAATAGTGAAATTAAACTGTTTCTCATTTTGCTGTGGACCCCCTGAAACAGCCTCGATGTCCCTGGACCCCACTTTGAGAACCACTGTTCTGTTGAACTATATCCTGTTGTCAGTATTGCAGCAAACATCTTATTTTGAAATAATATTTCATGTTTTTAAAGGAAACAAGACTCTGGCATGGACAAAGAAGTGAGAAGAGCTAAATTATTATTATTTTAAATTTCTTTTATAATGATGAATTTGATATATGATCTATTCAAGATTATAAATGTGCATTTTCTTTTACTTGTCATGTTTCAGGAGGACAGTGCAGATTATGTAAACATCAGAGAAAGTGGGGGTCGTAGGCGAGGATTCATCTCCTCTGCTGATCAGGACACCAGGGTTGTAGAAGAGGAGGAATCCAACGTGTAAAGAAAGAGTGAAGCTCTTTACATTTACATAGACCAGGTGTTTATCAGTGACTGTTTTCTGCCTGGACACTGAAATGCAGCTTGTAAATTTAAGATCAACTAGATTGTTAAATTGATGCATAGCAGAATTTCTTTTCATATTTTTTATAGAAAGACTGTCATAGATGATTAGACTGTAAATATATACGCATGACAGTAAATGTGAGGCAAGTATCGAGTACAGTAAATTGTTCATGGTAGCTACGGTAATATTAACAACAAACTTTAGCCTACTTGATACTGAATGATTTCGTTACAAATATTTCTGTTTCTTTGTCATGCTGTATTATGGTGAATGAATTAATGTGTGATACTGAAACCAGGTGGCAGTTATACACCTGGTCCTTTTACTTACTATTCAGTTACTGCATCTCTGCAAAGATTTTATATAGTTGGCTAGCTGCTGAAAACAACATGCTTACAATGATTTACAGGGTGTAAACGACATAATTTTGATAATACTGGCTGGTGTAAACAGTAGATTTAATATGACAGGTTGGGTGAGAGAAGACAATGAATCTGACCAAGATAGACAGGATTTACTTTGAAACCAGTTGACTATAAACTCAATTCTTATGTTAACTTTAATATTTAACATAGTCTTAATTTCATATCATAAAACAATGTCGGGACAGTTAATGTTATGTTGCTGTACCAGTTGATTTTAAACATAGATTTAAATACAGTAGCTACTGTACATATTACTTGTTTTTACTTGGGTCAGCATAAAAAGTGGACATGATTTAGTAGTATTATTTATGAATGATTTCATTATTTTCATATTTAATCAACTACAGTTTTACATTTAGATCACATTGTTATTGCCACACTTAATCAGCTTTTGACAGTTTGTGAGAAGGAAATGCTGAAATGGTGAACGCCCTACAATCAGAACGCTTAAGGTGACAATTTACATGGCCCTGTATGCAAGATCTGCCAATTATAATTATATTTAATATTTTGTTAATCAAAATAATAAAACATCTTGAATATATAAGAAGGTTTGTTGTTGATATTTGTGTTGGTTAAAACTAATTTATTATTGTTAAAAAGCTAAAGCTCTGTATTCTGATAGTAGTCTATCTATACCACTATACCACTGGAGTGTTTGTTCAATAACAGGCGTTTCCCCGTCTCTCCAGCTCTTCAATAAACGTCATTCATTTTCAGGTGGGTTGCTAATTTCAGCCAATCAGAAGAGAGCACCCATTTATCAGCTTCACATTTGTCTGCTCAATTCTTTGTGTCATCACTTCCAATTTCACTTGTTTAAGATATCCTGTATGAGTTCTCTCTCCAGACTGAATAAAATTGGTATCCCGACCTGAAAATGCATTTGGAGAGACCCCTGTTACTGAACAAACACGATAGCAATGATTGCTATTAGAATATACAGCTATGTAATTATTATTGCTTAATTAGCTGTTTAATATGATTTCAATAACATTACATTTTAGAGATATTCTATTTTTTTTTTTTTTAATAATTCATAGCTTTATAGGCTACTCCAGACAGTAAAGCATGCATTTTAGACACACAATTAAGATATAAAAACAGGGAAGTGAGTCAGCAGTAGTTAACACACAAACATTCTGTTCTCTAAGGACTACAAGTAATATGTGAAGAAAGGGAGGAAACATCACATTCTCGTGGTTTTCACTTCTACAGTAGGCTACTTCTCTTTACAGTTTTGGCTGTGTGTTATTGATCTTATCAATATGCCTTCTTGACTGTTAATGTAGATGTTAGGGTTGCCAACTGTCCCTTGAAATAAGGAATCGTCACTTATTTGGAAACTAAAAGACGTGTCCCTCAATGAACTGATAAGCAACACACTTTGTTCCTTATTGGAAAATAAGCTCTATTATATTGTTTATGTTATGAAATGTTATACATTGTATTGTGCATATACAATTTTTACTATGACTGAATTGCTGTTTTATGGCTTTTAAATTGCTGTTCATGTATATCAGGCTACATCTTCAAACCAGCATTATATCAGCATTATATTAGCTACATCTTTAAATCAGCATCATAAACGTTAAAACATTTGACACAATTGGCCTCTAACATATTAGCTTTTGATTTGACGAGTCAAATGGTGTTTTTTTATAAGAAAATGTTATCCCACGATTTTGTAGCCCCTTTTCACCTGGTGCCGCAATTATCTAAGTGATCCTGGGCGCTACACTCCCCCCGCCAGCCTAGGGCGGCCAGAGCCGAGCTCATGACTCCTTCAATGCATGAGAGCCAACTGACCTTCTTGTCACCTGACAGGGGTTTCCCTGGTAGGACGTAGCGCGTGGAAGGAACACTTTATTCCAACCAGTTCCATTCCCCTCCATCAGGCGCCCCGGCTGTCATGGGGGAGGCGGTATAGCGACCAGGATTACTACATGTTTTCGTGAGGGTATTAACTACCCTAGGAGACACGGGGAGAACATGCAAACTCCACACAGAGTAGGCCCTTTTGGCAACCCCACCTAGGGTATGTGCGCTGATGACGCGGAGGAGAAGACACGCCCACAGCGCCCACAGCGTCCCCGGGTCAAATGGTGTTACCTCTTACACCATTTTAAGACATTTTAAGGTAAAATCACATTTGCCAGACATTATCATGGACACCTACAGTATACAAGCACATTAACTTGTTGGGAACATTTCAAACATACTCAGGAGTACTCGGAACCTGCATCTGAAATCACTTTTTTTTTAGTGTGCCAATACATTTTTAACAGCCTATGTCCGAAGTGAAACCCTACTCTACTGCTTAGTAGATACTAAATAGTAGGCTGAAAATAGTATACTGTAGTATGTGGTTTCGGATGCAACCATGGTCTTTTTGTAAAATATACAAAATGGCTCCTTGAATGGTGGTTACACCACCTTGACAATTCAGTTAGTTGACTTGACTGGCATTATTCCCCAAATTAATTATTATATTCAGAGCTTTGGTGATCCATTTCTTTCAATGACTATTCAATAGTTCTAATGTAAGATCATGCCTATAGTTGATAGGGTGTTTTATATTGAGAATTTCACCAAAGTAAAAAAAAAACATTTTGCCATCATTCCTCCAAATATTATATCAATATTGAATGAAACCGGAAATGTTTGACTACTGTAGGTCCTAAAAAAGAATAAAGAATGCAAGTAACTTGTCTATTTTAATTTTCTAATTGTATCCCATTTAAATTTACCTAAACCATATGAACACAAAACAAAATTCTGTATTGGACCACTTTCTGCTGTCTACACCAAATCCCTTTGCCAAAAATAGCCGATCTACAAGCGATCTACAAGCTCACAACACGTCTGTACATTACGTCTAGCAACCTTCAACTCCAGACCAGCTCTGGAGTTGAGTATGACTGGATTACCTCGCAGTAACTTAGTAACAAGTGCCTGGTGGCTCAGCCAGTTAGTGCACAGATGCTTCTTGTGAGCACGAATGTGACCCCAGTCTTACAAGTCTCTCCTCTCTCTTTTCCATTGGTGTCCTGAAGCATAAAAATTGCAAAAATAAATCTAAAAAAAGAAAAGAAAAGATTATTTATATTCAATGACAGAATTCTATCATATGTTTGAGGTAGCCAGGTGGTCCCTTTCAATTAAAACATTTCAGAGATATGAGATTTTTGTCAGATAACGTTAATGGCTGATTAATGATAATATTTTTTCCAACATATGCATGAGTATGAATACAGTTAAATTGTCAATGTCTGTAGTATCATTCTTCGTATTACATGATGGGATATGAAGGAATGCTTTTAGAGCTCAAATGCCTCCCCGGTTCAATTCCCCACCAGACAGACCATTTGCTGCGTGTTACGCCACAGTCTCTTCGTTCCTGTCTCTCTCAACTGTCTCTTTAAATAAATGCTTAAAAATGTAATTGTGGTGTCAGCCTCCATCTCAATGTCAGCAAAACAAAGATGATTGCTGACTACAGCAGGATGCAGGGAGCACACGCCCCTATTCTCATCAACAGACTGGTCACACCCCGTGGGCATCATCACGATCTTCCTCCGCAGGCTGCAGAGGTTTGGTATGGACTCCACTACAGGTGCTTTATTGACAAGTATCCTGACTGGCTGTATCACCACCTGGTAAAGAAGATGCTCCTCCCCACGACCTTATAAGGCCCTGGGGCATAAGTTCTTGAAAGGGTTTCAGTCACTTTCACCTGCAATAGTGATGCCAACACCAAAACAGTGGTGGAAAAGGTACTCACATTTGTTACTTAAGTAAAAGTATCAATACTGCAATGTAGAAATACTCTGTTACAAGTTAAAGTCCGGAATTCAAAATTGACTTGAGTAAAAGTACAAAAGTATTGGTTTCAAAATGTACTTAAAGTACCAAAAGTAGAAAGTACTCATTATGCAGAATGTCCCATATCACAAGTTTTCAAATGTATAAAAGGTAGACTAATCCTTTGAAAATAGCAGATCTAGAAGCTCACAATGCGTCGCATCGTGACGCATTGTGAGCTTCTAGATTGGCTATTTTCAAATGGCTGAAATATATATAGGGCTGAAGTGGTTTATGTATGTTTTGTAATAATAATGAAAATCTACAAAGTAACTAGTAACTAAAGTTTTCAAGTAATTGAAGTGGAGTAAAGGTACAATATTTGCCTCTGAGATGTAGTGGAGTAGAAGTAAAAAATACTGAAAATTGGAAATACTCCAGTAAAGTAAAAAAATACCTCAAAATTGTACTTATGTACAGTATTTAAGTAAATATATTAGTTACTTTCCATCACTGCACCAAAATAAAACCACAACAATACCATCTGTACAGAGGTAGGACTCATGTCAGTTCAGGGCAGAGTCACACCAGATGTTGGGCCAAGAATGACATCAACAGAGGCTCCATTATGGCTTAATGTTGTGTGTGTAATTGTTTTTGATTACATTAAGGTATATGGTAAACCCAAAGAAATAGAAGTTTTTGGTTATTTGTCCTTCAAGACTGAAAGTCAGCAGTAAAGCTAAAGCTAAAGTTAAATGCATTTGTTCTGTACTCTGTAACTACATGCGGAAAGAGGGAGGAAGCGTGGAAACACATTCTAGCAGTTCTCACCTCTACTTCCCTTTTTACTTGTGGCTGTGTGTTCTTGCCCTGGTTATCAGTAAGTCTTGCTGATTGTTAATGACTCATACTGGACATACACATGCAGACAAGCTCGGAGACAAGTGAGTAAAACTGGATTACCTCACTGTAACTTAACAATTTATATTCATTGACTGGAATGTATCTTATACATGTTTGGCATTGTAGCATGACATCACTTTCAATTTTCATATACTCATACTCAGAGATGAAAGTGAAGAAGTGGTCCAAATACGATGCACACAAACTTGAAATTAAACCACATTATTTTATATCACACATAGTTTAAATATGAAAATGTTTACATTAACATTGTTGAGACTCAGCATGCTCATAGATTTATTCACAGCTTATTACAGAACCGAGAGTACAGTACATTTGTTGGTTCTGAAGTGTGTCTTTCATTGCAGTTACTTGATGTTGAGGTTACTTTTCACCCGATGACACCATGTGGCTTCTAAAGACAATCAGTGTGATCCTCCTGCATATTTTGATTTTATCTGGTAAGGAGAGTTTGAAATGAGTTTCATATTCACAGTGTGTGTGTGTGTGTGTGTGTGTGTGTGTGTGTGTGTGTGTGTGTGTGTGTTCACCCATAGATATTCTAAATGACTTTGAAATGGCAAAGTACAATCAAATATGTAAATTTCAAAGAGGTAATCTACTATACATAGTTCAGTGTTGGAAAAAGTACTCACATTTTGTACTTAAGTAAAAGTATCGATACTGCAACGTAGAAATACAGGTAAAAGTCTGAAATTCTAAATTTACTTGAGTAAAAGTACAAAAGTATTGGTATCAAAATGTACCAAAGTAGAAAGTACTCATTATGCAGAATGTCCCATTTCACAAGTTTTCAAATGTATACAAATATTTAGAAAATAGCAGATCTACAAGCTCACAATGCGCATTGTGAGCTTGTAGATCGGCAATTTTCAAATGGCCGAAATGTATATGGCTGAAGTGGTTAATGTATAATTTGTAATAATAATCAAAATCTACTAAGTAACTTGTAACAAGTTTTCAAATAATTGTAGTGGAGTAAAAGTACAATATTTGCTTCTGAGATGTAGTGGAGTAGAAATAAAAGTATTGAAAATTGGAAATACTCCTGTAAAGTAAAAATGTCTCAAAATTGTACTTAAGTACAGTACTTGAGTAAATGTGCTTAGTTACTTAACACCACTGATATAGCACCACGTGTCTGTCTGTGACGGCTTAGCAGATATGCCCCATTTGGACTGGACATTCACTATGTGTTGTCAATGCAATAATAATACAGATATGCCCCAATATGGACATGCACACATCACATTGTTAGGCAATGGTTTCCTATTGTGTCTGACGTCACACAGAGAGAGAGCCAGAGAAGGAATGAGACAGAGAGTGAGATTGAGGGAGTCTAGGGGGAGAGAGAGGGAGAGTGAGAAGGAGAGGGAGGGCGAGAGAGGGGAGAGCCTATTTCAATTCAACCACGTAATAAGAGTGAGAGAAAGAGAGACAGAAAGACCGACAGAGAGACAGAGAGAGAGAAACACAGACAGAGAGCCTATTTCACTCATATAACACACTGACAAGCTGATAATGCGGTACTTCAGATTGCTTTTTCAACTTGTGTAGAGATAAATGCAAAAATATTGACGTAATAAATATGAACAATATAATTATATATAATTTATTTTATATTTTCTATTGTATTTTATTCCTTTATATTATGTTATCATCCTGAGGTCAATACCTACATTCAGAAATTTGACATGCTACATTATAACCAACAACTTTAATAAATAGGATGTGACCTGAACATAAGAATTATTATCTTATGTTTTATTTTATTTATTTAATATTTAGTATATTTGGGAATTCACAATTATTTTGACAGCTGTTTCTTTGTTGTCTTTTACAGGTTTTTGTAGAGGTGGGTCAGGAGTGGACATAACCAGTCCATCAGAATCTTTGTCTGCAGGTAAACTAGTATTCTCATGAAATAAAAATGAAATCTAAGGCTCACCTGATGAAGGACATGTCACAAAGGTTATGTCTTTGGGGTCAGGAGAAAACTTCTTAAATTCTTCCATAGATCTGAGGAGACAAAAGCACAGGGAGGAGAGTGGTCTAGTTCTGGGTTGTTACCCTTCCAGCGATAACCTGTGATCCCTTATTCTACATGATTCAGAATCTCCCGTGGTCCTCACACACGGTCTCCTTTCTCTCTCTTTCCCTGGGAAGAAAGTGAGGGCTTATATATGTAGCGGTCCCCTCGATCGTCATGTTAACACATTCACCGCCAAAGTTTTTTCATAATAAAATCACCCACTGCCAGGGTTTTAATCATTTTTTTATAGAAACAATGTGAATTAATTGTCCGTTTATTTTTTAACATTGAAGTGAATGGATTTTTTTTATTTATTTTTTATTAATTTGTTAGGGTTAGGGTTATAAATGTATACTCAAAAATTAGAGAAACTTTTTAGGAATTCAAAAACAGAATAAAAAATAATAATTAAAAGGGGAGAATTCTCCCCTTTGGCGGTTGAGACCATTGACTGAAAAGGGGAGAATTCTCCCCTTTGGCGGTGAGTGTGTTGAGGGGAGGGCTTTTGAGTTCTTTTAAATAAATTAACTTAACTCTGATTAACTCAGTTTTAATTAGCTTGGATCTCTTTTATAATAATAAATGCAAAAGCAGGTTTTAGAGTCACAATACCATGAATTGACCTTTTTATGCAGTTTTAAACGGAGAGCACTTCCACCACGAAGCCTAGCTTGGTGGGCTTGGAGGGAGAGGCGCCGCTGCTGTAGTGGAGCTGCTTTCCACTAGCCACAGCAGCATTGGCGGGGTTCGGCGACGAGGCCATGGCCCTGGAGGCGCTGCCGCGCCGGCCTCGAGTAGCACCGCTGCTCCTCGGAGCGGTGTGTAAGGGTGGGCCCATGGCTCCCAGGCTTCCTTCCTCTAGCGGGGCACTAGGCCCCGCGGCGAGGGGAGCGCCGCTGTGTCCGCTGCGTGTATGGGCCGCAAGGTTCCTAGCCCTCGCGAGCCGATGGTCCAGGTGAAAGACCGTGAAGCACGCGCACGCCTTACAGGCGTCCTCGTCACCTGGGTAATAGCGGGCGACGTACGCGTGGTTCACCCCCAAGCAGGACATGCAGACACGGTGTGGATCATCCGCTGCGACGAGGAGGCCGCAGCCCTCCAGGCCGCATTCGCGTCGATGTCCAAGCGGTTAAGGCGCATACCACATATAGGCTCTAATTAGTCTGACAGCGAGTTGCAGGTTCGAGTCCCGAGCCCGACGACCTTTGCTGCGTGTCATTCCCTGTCTCATCTCAGCTGGACTGTCCAATTAAAGACAAAAAAGCCCCAAAAATATCTTTTAAAAAGAAGAAAAAAGGTCCTTAAATTGTCACTTAACTGTCATCTGGAGACGCACACCTCCGATCCACAGGTTGAGAACCACTGATTTAGGGAATGAGGTGCAAGGAGTGTCCTCACCATGATGACTGCAGTAATCGGGCACAGAAATACTTGTAGCCAATCACCTGGCCCTACCTTTGTCTCCTTCTCAGGGTCCGTTGGGTCTGTTCCTGTAGCCTTACAGCCTTTGTGGAGAGTTTACCTGGTACACTCCACTGTAGCCTACTGTTCATTTTTTATCTGTAACATTTTTATCCCACGATTTTTGTAACCCATTTTTTCACCCTGTGCCAATTGCCTAAGCTGTAATCCTGGGCGCTACTCTCCCTCTGCCAGCCTGGGGGGAGCTCCGAACTGAGCTCATGCTTCCTTCAATGCATGAGGAGTGAGCAGGCCGCTTCTTATCACCTGACAGGGGGGGGTTTCCCCGGTAGGTGGAAAGGACGTAGCACGTGGAAAGAACGTTATTCCAACCGGTTCCTTTCCCCTCTATCAGGCGCCCTGGCTGACCAGGGGGAGGCACGAGGCAGTATAGAGACCGGGATTACTGTGTGTTCTTTTGTGAGGGTACCTATCCTAGGGGGCACGGGAGAACATGCAAACTCCACACAGAAGTAGGCTACTGTTCTGATCAGAACTGCCTGCACTCTCTGTGTTAGAGGATGGATGGTGAGGTGCATCCGAATAGTAAAAAGACTAACTAAAACTAAACATAAAACGTCCTATTTCCTTTCCAAAAAAAAATTCTCAATGGTTTTTCTTGACCTCTATGGAAAATATCATGAGGTCAACGAAAGTTGTAAAGGAGAATTAATGAATTAATCAGGTAAATAAATGCATGGTGCCAAGAGAATCTGACGTGCATATTCTCTGGATGGTCTACTGGGCTCAGTATAACAGATTTTTCACTAGTAAGAGACCACACCTCTACTGAAATGTAATGAGATGAATGTGTCGGGATGAGGAACCCAAGGTGGGGCGAGTCTCGGGAGCTGACGGCCATCGTTGCTCTACTCGGGAGCGGTCAGTCGCCTGGATTCCTAGAGAAGTAGAGACAGATGGAAGAAGAGCGAGAATTGAGGGGGAAGGAGGAGGTTGGGAGGACAAACTTGAAAGCAATGAATGGCAGCAAGAGACGATCTACAAGCACATTACTCACCACTCATGTTTGGTCTGTTGTGAAGCAGAACAAACAAATCAGTTGAGAGATCGCAGGTGTATTTATACTGTGGTGATTGCAATAGGGATTGGCCGAGGTGAGTGGAGGCAGGTGTAGTGGATACGGGTGATGGTGAATGGGGAGTGGCTAATGAGTGAAGGTAGGTGTGGTAGATAGGGAAGCGATTGAGGACGGGGAGTGGCCGTGAAGAAGAGGGTGGTGTCCTCTCCTGAACCTACGTTGTTTACAACTACCTTTTTTGCTAAATAGGCGTAGACCTTAAAGGAGCACTTCACCCATTTTCAACCTTATCTTCATGGTCCTCACTAATGCCTGAAGTCACTCTTGATTTTCACTGTGCAGGCATTTCTGTTATTGTTCACCCATATTATAAAATACGTTAGCCAACAGCCTAATTTGTAAACACTTGTAAACACAGCATATAGTGTAAATTATTTTAGTATATCAATCTTTATTCCTCCATAGACCCTCCGGAAATACCCTCAGTATCAGTGGATCCACCAGGAGAAGTTATTAAGGGCAGCAAAGTGACTCTGACCTGCAGCAGTGATGCCAACCCACCAGTAGACAGTTACACCTGGTACAAAGAGGGCGATAGCAGCTCTATCTCTGGTTCTCAGCTGGTAAAGGAGAGTGTGTCTCCTACAGACTCTGGACAGTACACCTGTCAGGTGACAAACACACATGGATCTAAGAGATCACCACCACACTCTCTAGATGTTCAGTGTAAGTGAACTGGTGTTTGGATTATTAGATATTTTATGTTTTAGTTTTTTTCACGTTTTTACAAAAGAGCAGCAAATGTATTTTCAAGAGGGTTTACTGTGTGTTTATGTCAGATCTCAATGGTTGATCAATTCAATTCAATTCAATTCAATTCAATTCAATTCAATTCAATTCAATTCAATTCAATTCAATTCAATTCAGTGTGTGTGTGTATGGGGGGGGGGTGGCTGTTGGCTATGTATGAACATAAATACAATTCAAGAGTTGTCCATAGTTCATATTAGAAAGAGAGATAGAAAGAGAGAGAGCAAGAGAGAAACTTACGTTATTGATTACTTTAGTGTCCAGTGTTTTATTATTTTAACCTAAGTTGATGTAATGTTAGACACCACATTATTCATACATAAATTATTGTTATTGTTCATTCCTAGTGGAAAATGCTGTATACACAGCAAAGTGTTATTTGAGTGTATCAATGTTTATTCCTCCACAGACCCTCCAGAAAAACCCTCAGTATCAATGGATCCACCAGGAGAAGTTATTGAGGGCAAAAAAGTGACTCTGACCTGCAGGAGTAATGCCAAACCATCAGTTGAGATCTACACCTGGTACAAAGACAGAGACAGCACATCTATCTCCACTGGTCCTCAGCTGGTAAAGAAGAATGTCTCTCCTGCAGACTCTGGACTGTACACCTGTCAGGGGACAAACAAACATGGATCATCCCCACACTCATCACCACACTCTCTAGATGTTCAGTGTAAGTGAACTGGTGTTTGGATTATTAGATATTTTATGTTTTAGTTTTTTTCACGTTTTTACAAAAGAGCATTAAATGCATTTTCAAGAGGGTTTACTGTGTGTTTATGTCAGATCTCAATGGTTGATCAATTCAATTCAATTCAATTCAATTCAATTCAATTCAATTCAATTCAATTCAATTCAATTCAATTCAATTCAATTCAATTCAATTCAATTCAATTCAATTCAGTGTGTGTGTGTATGGGGGGGGGGGGTGGCTGTTGGCTATGTATGAACATAAATACAATTCAAGAGTTGTCCATAGTTCATATTAGAAAGAGAGATAGAAAGAGAGAGAGCAAGAGAGAAACTTACGTTATTGATTACTTTAGTGTCCAGTGTTTTATTATTTTAACCTAAGTTGATGTAATGTTAGACACCACATTATTCATACATAAATTATTGTTATTGTTCATTCCTAGTGGAAAATGCTGTATACACAGCAAAGTGTTATTTGAGTGTATCAATGTTTATTCCTCCACAGACCCTCCAGAAAAACCCTCAGTATCAATGGATCCACCAGGAGAAGTTATTGAGGGCAAAAAAGTGACTCTGACCTGCAGGAGTAATGCCAAACCATCAGTTGAGATCTACACCTGGTACAAAGACAGAGACAGCACATCTATCTCCACTGGTCCTCAGCTGGTAAAGAAGAATGTCTCTCCTGCAGACTCTGGACTGTACACCTGTCAGGGGACAAACAAACATGGATCATCCCCACACTCATCACCACACTCTCTAGATGTTCAGTGTAAGTGAACTGGTGTTTGGATTATTAGATATTTTATGTTTTAGTTTTTTTCACGTTTTTACAAAAGAGCAGCAAATGTATTTTCAAGAGGGTTTACTGTGTGTTTATGTCAGATCTCAATGGTTGATCAATTCAATTCAATTCAATTCAATTCAATTCAATTCAATTCAATTCAATTCAATTCAATTCAATTCAATTCAATTCAATTCAATTCAATTCAATTCAATTCAATTCAATTCAATTCAGTGTGTGTGTGTGTATGGGGGGGGGTGGCTGTTGGCTATGTATGAACATAAATACAATTCAAGAGTTGTCCATAGTTCATATTAGAAAGAGAGATAGAAAGAGAGAGAGCAAGAGAGAAACTTACGTTATTGATTACTTTAGTGTCCAGTGTTTTATTATTTTAACCTAAGTTGATGTAATGTTAGACACCACATTATTCATACATGAATTATTGTTATTGTTCATTCCTAGTGGAAAATGCTGTATACACAGCAAAGTGTTATTTGAGTGTATCAATGTTTATTCCTCCACAGACCCTCCAGAAAAACCCTCAGTATCAATGGATCCACCAGGAGAAGTTATTGAGGGCAAAAAAGTGACTCTGACCTGCAGGAGTAATGCCAAACCATCAGTTGAGATCTACACCTGGTACAAAGGCAGAGACAGCACATCTATCTCCACTGGTCCTCAGCTGGTAAAGAAGAATGTCTCTCCTGCAGACTCTGGACTGTACACCTGTCAGGGGACAAACAAACATGGATCATCCCCACACTCATCACCACACTCTCTAGATGTTCAGTGTAAGTGAACTGGTGTTTGGATTAATAGATATTTTATGTTTTTGTTTTTTTTCACGTTTTTACAAAAGAGCAGCAAATGTATTTTCAAGAGGGTTTACTGTGTGTTTATGTCAGATCTCAATGGTTGATCAATTCAATTCAATTCAATTCAATTCAATTCAATTCAATTCAATTCAATTCAATTCAATTCAATTCAATTCAATTCAATTCAATTCAATTCAATTCAATTCAGTGTGTGTATGGGGGGGGGGGTGGCTGTTGGCTATGTATGAACATAAATACAATTCAAAAGTTGTCCATAGTTCATATTAGAAAGAGAGATAGAAAGAGAGAGAGCAAGAGAGAAACTTACGTTATTGATTACTTTAGTGTCCAGTGTTTTATTATTTTAACCTAAGTTGATGTAATGTTACACCACATTATTCATACATGAATTATTGTTATTGTTCATTCCTAGTGAAAAATGCTGTATACACAGCAAAGTGTTATTTGAGTGTATCAATGTTTATTCCTCCACAGACCCTCCAGAAAAACCCTCAGTATCAATGGATCCACCAGGAGAAGTTATTGAGGGCAAAAAAGTGACTCTGACCTGCAGGAGTAATGCCAAACCATCAGTTGAGATCTACACCTGGTACAAAGGCAGAGACAGCACATCTATCTCCACTGGTCCTCAGCTGGTAAAGAAGAATGTCTCTCCTGCAGACTCTGGACTGTACACCTGTCAGGGGACAAACAAACATGGATCATCCCCACACTCATCACCACACTCTCTAGATGTTCAGTGTAAGTGAACTGGTGTTTGGATTAATAGATATTTTATGTTTTTGTTTTTTTTCACGTTTTTACAAAAGAGCAGCAAATGTATTTTCAAGAGGGTTTACTGTGTGTTTATGTCAGATCTCAATGGTTGATCAATTCAATTCAATTCAATTCAATTCAATTCAATTCAATTCAATTCAATTCAATTCAATTCAATTCAATTCAATTCAATTCAATTCAATTCAATTCAATTCAATTCAATTCAGTGTGTGTGTATGGGGGGGGGGGTGGCTGTTGGCTATGTATGAACATAAATACAATTCAAAAGTTGTCCATAGTTCATATTAGAAAGAGAGATAGAAAGAGAGAGAGCAAGAGAGAAACTTACGTTATTGATTACTTTAGTGTCCAGTGTTTTATTATTTTAACCTAAGTTGATGTAATGTTAGACACCACATTATTCATACATAAATTATTGTTATTGTTCATTCCTAGTGGAAAATGCTGTATACACAGCAAAGTGTTATTTGAGTGTATCAATGTTTATTCCTCCACAGACCCTCCAGAAAAACCCTCAGTATCAATGGATCCACCAGGAGAAGTTATTGAGGGCAAAAAAGTGACTCTGACCTGCAGGAGTAATGCCAAACCACCAGTTGAGATCTACACCTGGTACAAAGACAGAGACAGCACATCTATCTCCACTGGTCCTCAGCTGGTAAAGAAGAATGTCTCTCCTGCAGACTCTGGACTGTACACCTGTCAGGGGACAAACAAACATGGATCATCCCCACACTCATCACCACACTCTCTAGATGTTCAGTGTAAGTGAACAAAAAATGTATGTATTCTAAAATATGTTATAGTTTTAACAGAACAACAGCATTATTTATTCAAGCAGGTTTATTGTGTTTCTGATTTTGTCAGATATTTCAATGGTTGAGTAGGATTGTAAGATAAGCCTGAAGTCACTCTTGATTTTCACTGTGCATGCATTTCTGTTATTGTTCACCCATATTAAAAAATACGTTAGCCAACAGCCTACTTTTTAAACACTTGTAAACACAGCATATAGTGTAAATTATTTTAGTATATCAATCTTTATTCCTCCATAGACCCTCCAAAAAAAACCTCAGTATCAGTGGATCCACCAGAAGAAGTTATTGAGGGCAGAAAAGTAACTCTGACCTGCAGCAGTGATGCCAACCCACCAGTATACAGATACACCTGGTACAGAGACAGACGAAGCACATCTATCTCTACTGGTCCTCAGCTGGTAAAGGACAATGTCTCTCCTGCAGACTCTGGACAGTACACCTGTCAGGGGACAAACAAACATGGATCATCCCCACACTCATCACCACATTCTCTAGATGTTCAGTGTAAGTGAACTGGTGTTTGGATTATTAGATATTTTATGTTTTTGTTTTTTTTCACGTTTTTACAAAAGAGCAGCAAATGTATTTTCAAGAGGGTTTACTGTGTGTTTATGTCAGATCTCAATGGTTTATCAATTCAATTCAATTCAATTCAATTCAATTCAATTCAATTCAGTGAACAACACAGGATAATGATAAAACGGACTGTTAAAGAGACCTACATCTTTCTCCAACAGATGGTCCCAAGAATGTAAAGTTATCAATAAATTCACGAGGAGATGTTGTCAAAGGAAGCTCAGTCACTTTCACCTGCAGCAGCAGTAATTCAAATCCAATCCAGAGCTACACCATTATCAAAGACAACACTGAAGTGGCACAGAGGAACATAAAGACCATCTCTAACATCCAACCCAGTGACAGTGGAACATACTACTGTCAGGCATGGAACAACATTGCTACAGTCAATTCACCTGAAGTGACTGTTGATGTTCACTGTGAGTTTTTAATTTAATTCAAATCAAATTATATTGATGACGTGTGTGTGTGTGTGTGTGTGTGTGTGTGTGTGTGTGTGTGTGTGTGTGTGTGTGTGTGTGTGTGTGTGTGTGTGTGTGTGTGTGTGTGTGTGTGTGTGTGTGTGTGTGTGTGTGTGTGTGTGTGCGTGCGTGTGTGTTTGCGTGCTCGCGCCTCAGTGCGTGTGTGCTTGGACTTGTCTATTTCGGGGGGGGGGGGGGGGGCTATGCATGAACATCAATATAGTTCAATTTTTGTCCATATTATCATAGTTCATATTAGAAAGAGACATAGAAAGCAAGAGAGACAGACAGAAACATTATATAAAAAAGTACTTTTTTAGAGAACATACGTTATTGATTACTTTAGCGTCCAGTGTTTTATTATTTTAACCAAAGTTGATGTAATGGTAGACACAGCATTATTCATACATTAATTATTGTTATCGTTCATTCTAGTTGAAAATGCTGTATACACAGCAAAGTGTTATTTGAGTGTATCAATGTTTATTCCTCCACAGACCCTCCAGAAAAAACCTCAGTATCAGTGGATCCACCAGGAGAAGTTATTGAGGGCAGAAAAGTCACTCTGACCTGCAGCAGTGATGCCAACCCACCAGTATACAGATACAAATACAAATGGTACAGAGACAGTGGACTTAGTTCTATCTCTACTGGTCCTCAGCTGGTAAAGGACAATGTCTCTCCTGCAGACTCTGGACAGTACACCTGTGTGGTGACAAACAAACATGGATCCCGCAGTTCATCACCACACTCTCTAGATGTTCAGTGTAAGTGAACTAAAAATGTTTGTATTTAAAAATATAACCCAGTGACTGTGGAACATATTTCTGTCTGGCAAAGAACAATATTGCTTGAGTCAATTCACCTGGAGTCAATGTTGATATTCAATGTGAGTTTTTAATTTAATTAAAATCAAATTATATTGAGGACTTGAGTTTGTGTGTGTGTGTGTGTGTGTGTGTGTGTGTGTGTGTGTGTGTGTGTGTGTGTGTGTGTGTGTGCGTGTGTGCGTGTGCGTGTACGCGTGTGCGTGTGCGTGTATGCGTGTGCGCGTGCGTGTGCACTCTCTCACGGCAGTGCGTGTGTGTGCGTGTGTGCATGTATGTATTGGGGTGGGGGGAGTGTTGTCCATATTATCATAGTTCATATTAGAAAGAGACTTAGAAAGAGCAAGAGAGAAAGAGACTCGGCCTCTGATACTGGTTGTTCCACAACTTATGGGGGTCTCCCATGTTGGACTGGCTCACTGGATCGGCCCGGTGGTCCCAGGGGGACCCCCAGGTGGGTCATTTTTCATCACAATTTCATCAGGAACTACGATTACTTATTAGTTAGTTTCTAGGTCTTTGTACACCAAAGTGAAGTCACATCAATTTCATCATTAACTACTAGTTAATTAACAATTAATGATCAGTTACTTACTAGATCTTTGCACGCCAAAGTAAAGTCACATCATTTCATTATTAACTAATGTTTAATTAATACTGCAATCACAAAACAAGACACCTTTTATATTTCAATTGTCTTTATTGATCCTTTACAAGCCCCACTGACTACATGAGTCATTTCCAAGCCCCATTGACAGCCAGAACATAATACATACATACTTTTATATAAATATAATATATAATAAATAATGTATTATTTTATTACACAAAAAAGAGTGTACAGTGACAGTTTCTCCTCTCTTAACCATAAAATAAATTAAAAAATAAATACACAACACACATACACATACACTTACATACAGGAAAAAACAAGACCAAGGCTAGAAGATTCTATCGCCCGGTACAAGAAGGTGTTGATGCTTTAAAGGAGGAAAAACCCAGTCCGAGGCTTACCAGATAATGTTGACCGTAATACCATTGTGAATATAGCAGCTATTGCTATAGGACTTGGGTAAACCCAGAGAAATATGAGCATTTATAAGAAGCACATTCATAAACAATGTAGTCTTTATCACTTTGCTAACGGGTACCTTATGAGCAAGTGCTACCAAAAATGCTGTATACACAGCAAAGTGTTATTTGAGTGTGTCAATGTTTATTCCTCCACAGACCCTCCAAAAAAAACCTCAGTATCAGTGGATCCACCAGAAGAAGTTATTGAGGGCAGAAAAGTAACTCTGACCTGCCGCAGTGATGCCAACCCACCAGTATACAGATATACCTGGTACAGAGACAGACGAAGCAGATCTATCTCTACTGGTCCTCAGCTGGTAAAGGACAATGTCTCTCCTGCAGACTCTGGACAGTACACCTGTTTGGTGACAAACAAACATGGATACCAGAGTTCATCACCACACTCTCTAGATGTTCAGTGTAAGTGAACTAAAAATGTTTGTATTTTAAAATATAACCCAGTGACAGTGGAACACTTCTGTCTGGCAAAGAACAATATTGCTTGAGTCAATTCACCTGGAGTCACTGTTGATGTTCACTCTGAGTTTTTAATTTAATTAAAATCCAATTATATTGATGACTTGAGTTTGTGTGCGTGTGCGTGTGCGTGTGCGTGTGCGTGTGCGTGTGCGTGTGCGTGTGCGTGTGCATGTGCGCGTGCGCGTGCATGTGCATGTGCGCGTGTGTGCATCTGTGTGTGCGTGCGTGTGCTTGCGCGTCAGTGTGTGTGTGTGTGTGTGCGTGCATGTGTGTATGGGGGGTATGCATGAACATAAATACAGTTTAATATGTTGTCCATATTGTCATAGTTCATATTGTAAAGATATATAGAAAGAGCAAGAGAGAAAGAGGGGGTAATTATATAAAAAAGTGTATTTTTTAGAGAATTTAAGTTATTGATTACTTTAGTGTCCAATTATTGTTATTGTTTATTCCTAGTGGAAAATGCAGTACACAGCAAAGTGTTATTTGAGTGTATCAATGTTTATTCCTCCACAGACCCTCCAGGAACACCCTCAGTATCAATGGATCCACCAGGAGAAGTTATTGAGGGCAGCAAAGTGACTCTGAAGTGCAGCAGTGACGTCAACCCACCAGCAGACAGTTACATCTGGTACAGAGACAGAGGAAACAGCTCTCTGTCCACTGGTCCTCAGCTGGTAAAGGAGAATGTGACTTCTACAGATTCTGGAAACTACACCTGTAAGGTGACAAACAAACTTGGATCCCAAATGTCACCACCTCATTTCATTAATGTCCTCTGTAAGTTAAACAACAAAATGTTTGCAATTTAATCCATCACTCATAGCCTAATGTGAATATACTGTATAATTTGAAATACCATCTAGTTTATGATTAAATGTTATTTGTCTTTTTGATGTGAATATAAAGATGCACCAGTGAGCGTGTTGGTGAAGGTCAGTCCACCAGACAGTCTGGCAGAGGGCAGCAGTGTGAACCTGACCTGCAGCAGTGATGCTAACCCACCAGTACACAACTACACCTGGTACAAGAGGACTGAACCTCTTGGTTCCAGCTCCCTGGTCCAGGGACGGTCAGGAAAGGTACTGGTTCTGACCTCTCTGGAGTCCTCCCACACTGGACTGTACTTCTGTCAGACCAGGAATTCACTGGGAGAAAACAACTCTACTGAGGTGCTGCTGCAGATTAAGGGTGAGAGTCTGGAAACAGTTTGGCAAAACTCCTCATAATCTATCTGTATTTTGTTTTCTATTGTAATGTACTGTATTGTATTACAGATACTAGATCTTACCTGAACTTACAGTCTAGAAGACCATCAGTTTATTATTTTGATATGCTGTACCTTTAATGTCCATACAGTACTTTAATTCAGTCTCTTGAGGGAGTAGATTAGAACATACTTGTTTAAATCTTTTCCAGTGATGGGTAAAAGTGGTGCGTTGACTTATTCTGAACAATTGCTAAGGATAATGTAGACTTTATTTAATTATGAATCATTTTAAATAAATCCCACAAACATCCAGCAGTAGGATTTTCAGTATTCTCATGATAACAAAGATCTTTGAGCTGAGTTTTATTTCAGCATTCTCTGATAACATGACATAGAACAGGGTTCTTCAACAGGGGGTCCGGGACCCCTAGGGGGTCCTCAGAGATACTGAAGGGGGGTCACCAAATCTTTGTGTGATAGGGACTTTTTATTTATATTTTTACTTTAACTACTTGAACCCTCGCATCCCTATTCTGGGGGGAACATTAGCCAAAAATAGCCGATCTACAAGCTCACAACGCGGCGTTGTGAGCTTGTAGATTGGCTATTTTGGACGAAGAGGTTTGGTGTACAAGGAAAAAAGAGCAGACCAAGTACAGAGCCAAAGGTCCGGTTTACAAAGTATTGAGGGTTTAAGTGGTTAAATGTCTGAAAATACACATTAACATGAATCCAGTGTAGTGGAGGGTCCCTGCTTCATCTCTCTCTCAGCTAAGGGGTCCTTGGCCTGAAAAACATTGAAGACCCCTGACATAGAGCATTGTCTTGGTGATGTAATTTCAAGCCTCATTAAGTACTTGTACATTATGCACAAATCTAGACAAACTGTAGAAAACAACATCAGAGCGAGAGACACATTTTAACTTTTCCCCTCATTTTTACTGTGTTTCTCCAAAGGCAACATCATTGTTATGCTCTCATGTGGTGTTGGAGCTTCAGTGTTTGTGATACTTTTGGTTACCGTCATCGTTTTCTGTGTCAGGTAAGCGTGTGTGTGTGTGTGTGTGTGTGTGTGTGTGTGTATGTGTGTGCGCGTGTCAGTGTCTTAATTAGGGGTGGGACGATATGGGTATCTCACAATACGATATCTGTGGCGATATTAGGCCCTCGATAACAATAATATCACGATATTCGATATATTGCGATATCACGATATTCAATAATTGTTAATTGTTAAAAGTTTCACCGACGATATATCACGATAGTCACGAGAAAAAAAAAACACTATAGGCCTATGTACAGAGTCGGAAAAACAACGATATATCGCGATATCCATATATCGTCCCACCCGTCTTAATATGGTACTGGCTAAATGCTGTGGTGTTGAGGGTTTCAAGTCTGTATAGTCATTTTTAAAAGAATTGTTCTTACTGTGATGGTGAATGTTACACCCACTTAAATAATAATTTTCACAGCAGATTCCATCATGTCAGACTAAGATTTTATTGGGCATTAAATGATGTAAATAATAAGTGATATCTTTTTTTTTACAGGAAGAAAAAGACTGATGCAGATAAATACAAGGTATTGATCTTTTGAGGTTTTGTTTGAGTTATTTTATAATATTCATATTATCTCCTCTACATACAAATACAATTATGAAATGGCCAACAAGGATTTAGCAAAAATAAATAGACCTATTTGTATTCTGTATGTTCTGGAGACATAATAAGTCTCTATCAGATTCAGCTATCACTGAAACCACACAGTCATCTGTTCTTCTCTGAAGCTGTTGCTCTAATGTGATACTTCCTGTTGTGTTGCACACCAGCCTGCAGCTAACCCTGTGGTTGGTGGGAGAGGCTCAGACCCTTCAGATTCTCCCACCTTTCAGCTCAATACTGTCTACTCCACCGTCCAGCACCACTCTCCCTCCTCTCCTATTCCTCCTGCAGAGGAAATCCCTCTTTACTCCATGTTGAAGTTTCCGTCATCCAGTCAGGCTGGTTCAGACCTCCCTGGACAGGTACATTGTCTAAATATCACATGGTCTTTGCTTTACGTGCACAGTGCACACTTAAATCCATTTTCAGACCCCCCAGGCCATACTAGTTTATTTATAGTTCATTTCTCCAAAATGTTCTCTCACAGCATGAGAAAGGGGAAGGGAACTTTATTCATACTACTTTTCTTTTCTTTTCTTTTCTTTTCTTTTCTTTTCTTTTCTTTTCTCTTCTCTTCTCTTCTCTTCTCTTCTCTTCTCTTCTCTTCTCTTCTCTTCTCTTCTCTTCTCTTCTCTTCTCTTCTCTTCTCTTCTCTTCTCTTCTCTTCTCTTCTCTTCTCTTCTCTTCTCTTCTCTTCTCCTCTTCACTGACAAAGTAATCCAAAGGTAACCTTACAAGATTTCTGAGTTTCAGCATTCCATTTAATTACATTACTGATTACACTTTTGTCCTTTCTTTGTATGTTGTATTGCTCAGCAAGTGGAAGATGTTCAATACAGTTCAGTGACATTCAAACCAAGGACCAGCGCCCATGCAGATCACAACAACACCGTCCTGCAAAACGCATCGTAAGTTCCTCCAGTCCATTTCCGTGACATTTTGGACAATAAAGGACAGAGCCTTGCACAAAACAGTCACTCACACCTGTCAAAAACACCTATTTATTTGATTGTGATGAAATATCAGCTCAACTATGCATTGAAAACAATTCATATTCAGATGAGAAATATGCACAATGGGAGATGTATTTCCAATATCTTAAAATAAGACCATATCCAGAACTTCTGCTTTACAGAAATGCGTTTCCTGTGCTGCTGCAGAGGTGTTATGGTCATAGGGGAACAGGTTGCATGGGTGTAGTTCTTCTCTACATTATTCTGAATGGATGTTCATTTTTCTTCCCAGGTCTGGTGAACCAGGAAAGGAAGACATCTCTGCGATCTATTCAGCTGTGAAGGAAGACAACTCTGCAGTCTATGCCACTGTAGATAAAACAAAAAAGGCTAAGAAAAGCAAAGTAAAGCCATGTCAGGAATAAAGAAAGTGCTGTGTATGTGTTTAGAGGAAATACAGTTTGAGGTTTTGGAGACCTCTTGTATTACAGTAATCTTCCTTCCATTCTGTCTCAGTTGCACCCAATACCTCGACGCAAGAAAGCAACTCAGAATATGTGATGCTGAACCTAATTCTTCTATCGCCATCAATAGTTTAAGAGGCAGAATTTCATAAAATACATATGTCTATCAATATTCTGCTTGCCTGTGAAACAGGAGGTTGTAATTAAAAGTTGTGATACAAGGACTATTATACTATTGTTGTTATTATTATTATTATTGTTATTATTATTATTATTATCATTATTATTATTACCCTTATTATTATTATTATTATTATTACCCTTATTATTATTATTATTATTATTATTATTATTATACAATGACTATACAGTAAAAACTTTTATATGACTAAATCGAGAGTATATTTGTAAACATGCATTGTATTTATAAGCAGGGTGCTGTTTTTCTTTTTTCTTCTTTTGGGGAGGGGGGGGGGGGGGGTAACCAAAAACATGGATTTAAGGAGGGAATCCCTCTGACCCTGTTGCTATGGGCTGAGTTGACTGGCTTCAACCATGTCTCCTCTGAAATGTTTTATTCTTAAAAAAAAAAAGATAGCATTTATAGCATAGATTTATGCTTGTATATATATTTCACTCTACTCATATCAGGAATAGTTAAATATCAGACGTGTTTTCTTTCTTTCTTGATTTTTCTTAATTTTCCTGAAAATTAAATGCTGTGAGCTTGTACAAAGAATATGTTTTTTACCCACTTCTTTACATCTCTAAACCTGTGATGTGACAATAACATTTATGGAGAATCAGGAAAAAGTCTAATTATGTAACAATTAAATAAACTTGTGACTTCATGATTTACAATCGTAGTTCTTTGGTGCCCCCCCCCCATCACTTACAGTAATAAAAATCATTTACCATCATATTAGATAGATTACATATATGCTCCAAATAACCCTATTGAGAACTAATTTGAATTATATGTATACAGTATGTAAAACTCCATATAAAATCTGCTACAGTATGTATGACTAAAATGAAAGCCTGGAGATCGAGGCTAATGTATGACTGACTAGTTATAGTGTAAGAACCCAGTCTCTGGACCCACATGTGCCCTTGTGCAGTAAAATTCCTGAGACACTTGAAATTATAAGGTGGTGAATGTTTTATGCAGCAGCAGTAATCCTCAGTGTTGATTTAATTCTATAGTGTTCAAATGAATCCGACCCATAAAGATACTCAAGGCTTATAGTGTCCCTCCCAACCTACTCCAGGTAGTGGTGGGAAAAAAAGGTTCATTTCAGTGAACGAACGATTTTGTTCACGTTCACGGCAATGATTCGTTCAAATGATTCGTTCAAATGATTCGTTCAAATGATTCGTTCACGTTCTCGTTCAGTAACGCTATTTTCTAGTGTTCAAAATTTACTCGAGTAAAAGTACAAAAGTATTGGCATCAAAATATACACTTAAAGTACCAAAAGTAAAAGTACTAACATATTTGAAAATAGTAGATCTACAAGCTCACAACGCGTCGCATCGCGACACGTTGTGAGCCTATGTATAAAGCCTATGTGAGCCTATGTGAGCCTATGTATAAAATAGGGCTAAAGGGCTAAAGAGCCTATGTGAGCCTATGTATAAAATAGGGCTAAAGTGGTTAATGTATGTTTTATAATGTGTGTAAAACACCATCATGGGAGCGTTTTTTATGTCGCAAGTGAACGTAACAGTTTCAGAAAGTGAACAAGCTTGTTCACGTTCATGGCAAATGAACTAGTTCTTTTGAACGAATCGATCATGAACGACACATCACTGACTCCAGGCCATAGGGACCACGTACACAAGTCCAAGATGGAGACACCAGATGGCAACATTGAGGAGTTTGACATCCTAGCTGCACTTTGCAGAGCATTATCAGCTTGCCCGGTGTTGCTGGGCTCGCCCCTCCCGTTTGTATGCGAGAACTTCTGGGAACTCAGATTAGGTTTATTGCGCTGACAGCTCGTTGCAAAACGGGACAGGGTTTCCTTCAAAACCAGTTGACTTTAAATGTAATTCTTATGTTACTTTATTTTTAACATGGTCTTGATATCAAGGTGGCATATCATAAAGCAATGTCAAGGCCAGTTAAGAACAAATTGTTGCAATTGATGTGTAGCTGAATATTACATTGTTCTGATTTGGGTGTGCATGGACCAACTCAAATTTAACAACCTCCTTCAAGATTTGTGAGTTTTCCATTCAAAAGGGGTTTTGACTCAGTTTTTCCTAAAGAACAATGATTAACCATTTGAACTAACTACAGTTTACCCATGTGTTAATACATTCTGTGCTAATGACTACAAGTAATATGTAAAGGGAAGAAGAGAGGAAACACTTTCTAGTGGTTCTTCATGACTTCCCTTTTTAGTTTTGGACGTGTGTTCTTGATCTGGTTGTCAGTATGTTTAACTGACTGATAGACATACTGGACAGACAAGCTCTGGAGACAAGTGAGTATGACTGGATTCCCTCCCTATAACTTATAGTAGCTAATAGCTATGATAATTAATTACTGACAGGATTGTATCTTATACTAATACAATCCATGAAGTCACCTTCAATTCAAACAATTAAGAGATGCAAGTGAAGAAGTGGTCCATATACAATGCATGCAAACATTTGATGAAACCACATGATATACTGTAGATGTGATATTGTATATCGCACACACAGTATGAATATCAAAATCTAACATTAACTTTGGTAAAGGTTTATTGCAGAACTGAGTACATTAAATGTTTTGGTTCTGAAGTGTTTCTTTCATTGCAGTTGCTTGACGCTCGGGTCAGTTCTCCAGTCACCCCAGGACACCATGTGGCTTCTAATGACAATCAGTGTGATCCTGAACATTCTGATCTTGGTACCTCGTAAGGACAGTTTGACATTGTTTTCAGATTCACAATGTGTACACATGTCACAGATTTTCAAAATGACTTCCAAACTACAAAGTAGATGTCAAATATTGTGTTAAAAAGCTTAAATGTTGTGGTTAATGTATGGATGAATGTAAAATGATAGAGGTGAATATGAAAGGGAAAAGATATCTTCTATTCTATTCTATGAAAATATCTACTTCCAAGTACCATGTTATCACAATCAACTTTATTTGATATAAATAGGATGTGTCCAGGAACCCATAATTCTTATCTCACATGATAAAAAATATATTTTAATCTTAAAATTCATCAATCTTGTTGACAGATGTTAATTGTTTTTGTCTTTACAGATGTTTGTTGTGGTGAGTGGAGTGTGACCTTCACCAATCCATCTCTATGTGTCATGAGAGGGTCATCAGTAGATATTGGTTGTTCATATGACTACCCAGGGGCTCAAACTGTCACTGAAGCATTCTGGACTATCTCCTCGGACGACACTCCTCTCTCTGAAGACCCTTCATATCAAAGGCGTATTCAATACATTGGTAATAAACGCCGTGACTGTAACCTGAGGATCGATAACATAGCAAAGAGTGATGAGAGAGATTACTACTTCAGGTTTGTGACAACCCTGAATAAGTGGAAAAGTCAACAACCAGTATCTTTGTCTGTAACAGGTAAACAAGTACTTTCTTTTAAACTTTTCAAGGACAATCTTTTCTCGCCAACTGACATCCATCTTGTGTTTATTCTTCTGATCAGAACTGTCTGCACACGTGACCCCTCCCACTGTGAAAGAGGGAGGATGGTATATGCTCAACTGTAAAACAACTTGTAAACCAAGCCCCAACATTGTCTGGTTTAAAAATAAACAACGAGTTGCCAACCTAGACTTCCATGCCAAACCAGAGGATACTGGGAGTTACCAGTGTGCTATAGAAGGGCAAGAGACATGGAAGTCTGATCCTGTGATGTTGAATGTGGAGTGTGAGTTCAAATTAGATCATTTCTTTCTCTTTTGTCTGCATAATTTTCTCTCTGTTTCAATCTCTTGTGATTTCCATTAATGCAACAGCCAATGTTTCTTCTTCATAGAAGAATCATATTAAATTGTTATGTATCATTTTAAATGCAAAATATTATGTTTAACATTAGTGTCTGAAATTGATCATTGATTAATTCTCAAGTGCTTTTAAGCTTTTTAAACATGACAGTAGGGTCTAGTGTTTAGAGGTTGTCTTGGATCTTTACAACAACCTGTGTTTATTCTCATCAATGTGGGCAGGCCAAGTCGTAGCCTTGTGCTTAAACAATACTCTTGAATATTACACAGAGCTTTTTCCATCAGTTTGCATACTAACATCACAAATAGGGTGACCACCTCCAGACAGGTCCATTGAGGGACAGATTAACCCGTTTCGCGGGACATCGCGGGACGCATGCACGCGCGCGCAGCGCGCGTGCATGCGGACCACTCCAGCGCGCGCGCGAAGCGCGCGCGCGAAATTTTTTTGCGGTTCTGGGCGGATTGGGTCCGTTTTTTTCGCGGTTCTGGGCGGATTGGGTTCGTTTTTTTTCCAGTTTTTGGTTTCTTTACTTTGGTTTTAGGGTTAGGATTAGATATAAGAGGGTATTGCAAGTTAACTTAAAAATGTAATGAATTTTTTTTTTTTTTATAAAATAAAAATCTTTTTTTTTTTTTTTTTCCATAACTTTGATTTTCGGGACATTGCCCTGCTTGTGCGGGACGCGGGACAGAGGGTCCAATTTCGGGACTGTCCCGCGAATTTCGGGACGGGTGGTCACCCTAATCACAAATTATGTTTCCTCCAACAGATGGTCCCAAGAATGTTATTTTGTCAATCAGTGCATCATATGTTCTTGAAGGAGGTTCAGTCACATTCACCTGCAATAGTGATGCCAACCCCAAAGTAGCACCACAAGAATACCGTCTGTACAACGGTGCTACGTTTGTGACATCAGCACAGAGTTACACCATCCCTAACATCCAGAAACACCACAGAGGGCAGTACAAATGTGAGGCTGTGAATGACATCAGCACAACCATGTCTGCTCCAGTACTGCTTGAAATTCAATGTGAGTATGGTCAGGTTTGCTGTTCTGTAAACTTTGTGAAGAACACATTAAATTGATGACGTGTGTTTCCAGTCTTGTCCAAAGGAGTTTGATATTTAGTCCAAAGTTGGTGTAATGTTAGATAGCTTTAAATAATTTACAGTAAATGCACCTTTAGCCTCATTATGAAACTTTGAGACAAAGAATTACATTTATTTCTCTGAAAGTTTATCTCTTGAAAAACGAATTAGACTTCAAAATCCCCAGCCCACCTCCCCAGCCACCTCTTGTAGTAGCATTTACAGTAGGTGTTCACTAGATCAGCATGTTAATATCGTGTTAATACCTGTGTATACTTAAGTTATGCTCATTAAGGGTTGGAATGCTGTCCTCTGGCAATCTAGTTGTGCATATTAATCTGTAGTATCACAGGAGCAGAGCATGGTTATTATAGTTAACTAAAAATAACAAAATAACAAAAACGACAACTAACTGGAAACTGTATTGAAACAAACTAAAATCATAGAGAAACTAGAAAATGTGCTCCTCGGAGCACAGGTCTCCGCCAGTACTGTTCCTGATTAATCCTGTCTTACCTATTTTTTTTAAATATTACATATTGTCATGTGTCACTTGACCAATGTTAGCTTGGCTGATGGAAGCTCACTTCAAAAAATATAAATTATGTTTTTGAAGTGCGTCACCTATTTATAGGTTTTTATTTCATCATGCGCCTCGCTAGCCAATCAAAGCATTGGTGACAACATATTGTTGTCACGTGTCACGTGAAGCTTGACCAATGTTAGCTTGGCTGAGACGGACACACACACGGAAGGACGGAGACGAAAACATACTCTCCACCATACTGGCGGAGACAAATATCCTTAGTTTTAGTCTTTGTCAGTAGCCAACTTTTTAAAAAAAAACATAGCAAAAATAGCTGCTACATAGCTGCTACGAGCATGCATGTGAGCTCTGCTATTTTGTTGAATTAAACTGAAATTGAAAACATGAAGTCAAAACAAAATAAAAAGGAATGCAATATTCAAAACTAACATAATAACATTGAGGCAGAACCACACTGCAGAATACAATTCAATATCTTTCCAATAAATTATTTATCTTGACAATAGACCAACTTGGTCAGATACAAATGATTATGAAATACAGTTACTCTAAGTAATTATGAGACAAATAAAAATTAGTAGAATACAATAGGGAAATAACATAATCAGAAAACATAAAGAATATCAATGTAAAACAAAACAAAATGAAGAGATTATGAATAACTAATGGCTCTTTATGTTCATTTCTTGACCTTACAGCGAGGCCGTCAATATCAGTGAATCCAACAGGAGATATTATTGAGGGCAGCAAAGTCACTCTGACCTGCAAAAGTGATGCCAACACACCAGTATACAGTTACACCTGGTACAAAGACAGAGGAAGCAGCTCTATCTCCACTGGTCCTCAGCTGGTAAAGAGGAATGTGTCTCCTACAGACTCTGGACAGTACACCTGTCTGGTTAAAAACAAACATGGATCCCAGAGATCATCACCACATTTTCTAGATGTTCAGTGTAAGTGATCAAATAATGTTAATCCAATTTTTTTCAGATATTACGGACAGCAAAACAACAGTATATTTATTTTTCAAGGGGGTTTAAGCTGGTGTAATGTTAAACAACACATTATTCAAAATATTAACTATTGTTATTGTCACCCCTAGTGAAAAATACTGTGGTCTATTCCTGTACACTCAGGTAATATTGTACTGTTATTTGAGTGTATATCATTCCTTATACATCCATAGACCCTCCAGAAATACCCTCAGTAACAATTGATCCACCAGAAGTTATTGAGGGCAGCACAGTGACTCTGACCTGCAGCTGTGATGCCAACCCAGTATGCAGCTACACCTGGTATAGAGGAAGCAGATCTATCTCTACTGGTTCTCAGCTGGTAAAGAGGAATGTGTCTCCTACAGACTCTGGACAGTACACCTGTCAAGTGACAAACAAACATGGATCCCAGAGATCATCACCACACTCTCTAGATGTTCAGTGTAAGTGATCTAATAATGTTAAACACCACATTAGTCATAAGCATGAATCATTGTTATTTTTCAACCCTAATGAAAATGACGGTTGCCTATTTCTGGGCGGTGAAACCGCCCCTATATGTGAGGTTTGGACATCGACATTCGATTGCACCCCCCCAACCCTGCGCTGTGATTGGCCACCATTGTACCCCCCTAACCCTGCACCGTGATTGGCCAATCACAGTCTATTCAGGACTGTGATTGGCTAGTGAAACATGACACATGTGCATAGCCCTATAAATAGGACTATGCACTTAAAAAAAACACATTTATGTTTTTTTTAAAGTTAGGGGTGTACAATGGTTGGTCCACAATATTACTTTTCTTCCATCACTTCTTCCATCACTGTGATGACCACTGTGACCACACAGCCCACTTCACACTGGGTGTGATTTTTTGGGCGGTGAAACCGCCCCTATAAGTGAGATTTGGAAAAATGTACATTTTCCTGCGCTGTGATCTGGGCCCAGGAAATTTGTAGAATTATCCTGCGCTGTGATTGGCCAATCACAGTCTATTCAGGACTGTGATTGGCCAGTGTCACATGACACATGTGCATAGCCCTATATAAGCAACCATAACTTGAAAAAAAACAAAAATTTGTTTTTTTCAAGTTATGGTTTCGTCCATCATAAAGAGTGTTTCAATAAATGTATTTATCTTTTGTACATGATTGGTTGACTCCATTCAGTATTGTGATTAGCTAGCAAGACACCGCCCACTTCACACAGGGTGTGATTTTTTACATATATTCAGCGTATGTTACTTGAGTGTTTTGATATTTATTCCTCCATAGACCCTCCAGAAATGCCCTCAGTATCAATGGATCCACCCAGAGAAGTTATTGAGGGCAGCAAAGTGACTCTGACCTGCAGCTGTGATGCCAACCCACCAGTATACAGATACACCTGGTACAAAGACAGAGGAAGCAGATCTATCTCCACTGGTCCTCAGCTGGTAAAGAGGAATGTGTCTCCTGCAGACTCTGGACAGTTTATCTGTCAGGTGACAAACAGACATGGATCCCAGACATCATCACCACACTCTCTAGATGTTCAGTGTAAGTGATCTAAAGTGTTTGGATTTTCAGATACTACAGACAGCAAAAGAACAGCATATTTATTTTTCAAGGGGGTTTACTGTGTTTTTGTCAGATTTCTCAATTATTGATAAATGATAAAGAGGGCTTTTAAAGTGACATAAACGTTTCTCCAACAGATGGTCCCAAGAATGTCATTCTGTCAGTAAGTCCACCTGGAGATGTTGTCAAAGGAAGTTCAGTCACTTTCACCTGCAGCAGCACTGGTTCAAATCCACCAATCCAGAGCTACATCATTATCAAAGACAACACTGCAGTGGCATGGTGGAGCATAAAGACCATCTCTGACATCCAATCCAGTAACAATGGCATATACTACTGTCAGGCAAAGAACAAAATTGCCTCTGGCAATTCACCTGAAGTCACTGTTGATGTTCACTGTGAGTTTTTAATTTACTAAAAAGCTAATGTTACAGATAACTTTGTGTGCGCGTGCAGTAGGGCTGGTAACTTTCCTCAGAAATGATATTCGAATATTGGTCTTAAAAATTGGCAGATATTCGAATATATTCGAATATTATTATTATTATAAAACAATATATAGTATACATTTACATTTTTTATTTTTAATGTTTATTTGACAGGGACAATACAAAAAACAATGTATCAAGTGCTCGGATCCAATAAAACATATATTTTGTTAGTTTCTATAACTTGATACATGTTTTTTATACATGTTTTTTGTATTGATACATTTGTTTTCGAATATAAATTTTCATATTCGAATATACATATTTTCCCAATATTCGAATAAATATTCGTTTACCAGCCCTAGCGTGCAGGCATGTACGTGGCAGGGGGTGGGGTGGGGGTTAACATGCATGACCAGAGAGAGAGAAAGAGGAGGAAATTATATAATTCCTTAATTAATTCTCCTTTACAACTTGCCTTGACCTCATGATATTTTCCATAGTGGTCAAGGAAAAGTGGTTTTAGGAAAGGCAATAGGACGTTTTATGTTTAGTTTCGTTTCTTTTGGTGCAGGCAGTGCAGTCAGTTCTGATCAGAACAGTACTGTAATAGCCTACTGTGAAGTGTCCAGTGTTTTATCATTTTTGACCAAAGCTGGTGTAATGTTAAACACCACATTATTCAAAGTATTAACAATTGTTATTGTTACCCCTAGTGAAAAATACTGTGGTCTATTCCTGTACACTCAGGTAATATTGTACTGTTATTTGAGTGTATCATTCCTTATGCTTCCATAGACCCTCCAGAAATACCCTCAGTAACAATGGATCCACCAGAAGTTATTAAGGGCAGCACAGTGACTCTGACCTGCAGCTGTGATGCCAACCCAGTATGCAGCTACACCTGGTATAGAGACACTGGAGGCTTTGTCAAGATTTTCTCTACTGGTCCTCAGCTGGTAAAGAGGAATGTCTCTCGTGCAGACTCTGGACAGTACATCTGTCTGGTGACAAACAGACTTGGATCCCAGAGATCATCACCACACTCTCTAGATGTTCAGTGTAAGTGATCTAATAATGTTCAACACCACATTAGTCATTTATAAGCATGAATCATTATTATTTTTCAACCCTAATGAAAATTACGGTTTCCTATTCATTACATACATTCAGCGTATAATGTTACTTGAGTGTTTTGATATTTATTCCTCCATAGACCCTCCAGAAATACCCTCAGTATCAATTGATCCACACGGAGAAGTTATTGAGGGCAGCACAGCGACTCTGACCTGCAAAAGTGATGTCAACCCACCAGTAGACATTTACACCTGGTACAGAGACAGAGGAAACATCTCTGTCTCCACTGGTCCTCTCCTGGTAAAGGAGAATGTGACTTCTACAGATTCTGGAAGCTACACCTGTCAGGTGAAAAACAAACATGGATCTGAAATGTCACCACCTCATTTCATTAATGTCCTCTGTAAGTTAAACAACAAAATGTTTGCAATTTAATCTTTCACTCATAGTCTAATGTGAATATACTGTATCATTTGAAATACCATATAGTTTATGATTAAATGTTATTTGTTTTTTTTATGTGATTATAAAGATGCACCAGTGAGTGTGTTGGTGGAGGTCAGTCCACCAGACAGTCTGGCAGAGGGCAGCAGTGTGAACTTGACCTGCAGCAGTGATGCTAACCCACCAGTACACAACTACACCTGGTACAAGAGGACTGGGCCTCCTGGTTCCAGCTCCCTGGTCCAGGTAGGGTCAGGACAGGTGCTGGTTCTGACCTCTCTGCAGTCCTCCCACACTGGACTGTACTTCTGTCAGACCAGGAACTCACTGGGAGAAAACAACTCTACTGAGGTGCTGCTGCAGATTGACATAAAGGGTGAGAGTCTGGAAGCATTTTGGCAAAACTCCTCCTTATTTTGATATGCTGTACCTTTAATGTCCATACAGTCCTTTAATTCTGTCTCTCGAGGGAGTAGATTAGAACATACTTGTTTAAATCTTTTCCAGTGATGGGTAACAGTGGTGCGTTAACTTATTCTAAACAATTGCTAAGGATAATGTAGACATTATTTAATTATGAATCATTTTAAATAAATCCCACAAACATCCAGCAGTAGGATTTACAGTATTCTCATGATAACAAAGATCTTTGAGCTGAGTTTTATTTCAGAATTCTCTGATAACATGACATAGAACAGGGGTCTTCAACAGGGGTCCGGGACCCCTAGGGGGTCCTCAGAGATACTGCAGGGGAGTCAACAAATCTTTGTGTGAAAGGGACTTTTTATTTCTATTTTTACTTTAACCACTTGAAACCACTTGAAGCTCACAACGCGGCATTGTGAGCTTGTAGATCGGCTATTTTCGGCAAAGAGGTTTGGTGTAGGGGAAAAAAGAGCCGACCAAGTACCGAGCCAAAGTTCAGGTTTGCAAAGTATTGATTGGGTTTAAGTGGCTAGATGTCTGAAAATACACATGAACATGAATCCAATATGTAGTGGAGGGTCCCTGCTTCATCTCTCTCGTAGCCAAGGGGTCCTTGGCCTGAAAAACATTAAAGACCCCTGACATAGAGCATTGTCTTGGTGATGTAATTTCCAGCATCATTATGCACAAATCTAGACTAACTAGCGAGCGGCACATTTTAACCTTTCCCCTTATTTTTACTGTGTTTCTCCAAAGGCAACATCATTTTTGTGCTCTCATGTGGTGTTGGAGCTTCATTGTTTGTGATACTTTTGGTTTCCGTCATTGTTTTCTGTGTCAGGTAAGTGTGTGTGTGTGTGTGTGTGTGTGTGTGTGTGTGTGTGTGTGTGTGTGTGTGTGTGTGTGTGTGTGTGTGTGTGTGTGTGTGTGTGTGTGTGTGTGTGTGTGTGTGTGTGTGTGTGTGTGTGTGTGTGTGTGTGTGTGTTCGCGCGTCCGCGCGTGTCAGTGTCTTAATATAGGCCTACTGGCTCAATGCTGTGGTGTTGAGGGTTTCAAATCTGTATAGTCATTTTTAAAAGAACTGTTCATACTGTGATGGTGAATGTTACACCCACTTTAACAATAATAATTTTCACAGCAGATTCCTTGTCAGGCTAAGACTAATGACATTCCATTGTGCACTAAATGATGTAAATAATAAGTTATATCTTTTTTTACAGGAAGAAAAAGACTAATGCCGATAAATACAAGGTATTGATTTTTTTGAGGTTTTGCTTGAGATATTTTATAATATTTATATTACCTCCATACAATTATGAAATGGAAACTTGCCAACAAGGATTTAGCAAAAAAAAAAAAATAGGCCTGTTTGTATTCTGTATGTCCTGGAGACATAATAAGTCTTTATCACATTTAGCTATCACTGAAACCACACAGTCATCTGTTCTTTCTCTGAAGCTGTTGCTCTAATGTGTTACTTCCTGTTGTGTTGCACACCAGCCTGCAGCTAACCCTGTGGTTGGTGGGAGAGGCTCAGACCCTTCAGATTCTCCCACCTTTCAGCTCAATACTGTCAACTCCACCGTCCAGCACCACTCTCCCTCCTCTCCTCTCCCTCCTGCCGAGGAAATCCCTCTTTACTCCATGTTGAAGTTTCCGTCATCCAGTCAGGCTGGTTCAGACCTCCCTGGACAGGTACATTGTCTAAATATCACATGGTCTTTGCTTTACGTGCACAGTGCACACTTGAATCCATTTGTCAAGAGACCCTCCAGACCATTGTTTATTTATAGTTCATTTCTCCAAACTGTTTTCACACAGCATGAGAAAGGGGAAGGGAACTTTACAATATACCACACTCTTCTTACTCATTACAGTTATTCACACTACTTCTCTTCTCTTCTCTTCTCTTCTCTTCTCTTCTCTTCTCTTCTCTTCTCTTCTCTTCTCTTCTCTTCTCTTCTCTTCTCTTCTCTTCTCTTCTCTTCTCTTCTCTTCAAATAAGCCTTTCTTTGTAGCTACTATCCCCTGTTAGTTAAATATAAGTTTTTAAGCTGACTCACTGCTTTTCATGTGTCCGTGCGCTCGTGTGGTTCTGTGTGCGGACATGTGTGGTTTGAGGTCTCAGCTCCTTTTAGAGGAGCACTTTCTAGTTACATTACTGATAAAACTTTTGTCCTTTCTGTGTTGTATATTGCTCAGCAAGAGGAAGATGTTCAATATAGTTCAGTGACATTCAAACCAAGGACCAGGGTCCATGAAGATCACATCAACACCGTTCTGCAAAATGCACTGTAAGTTCCTCCAGTCCATTTCCATGACATTTTGCACAATAATTGTTTTAAGTGTAAAGGCCAGACTGCAACTGGTCGCAACTCCTTGCAACAAAACAGTTTAAAGGCCAGATTGCACCAATGCAACTGTTTGCAACTGCCATTTAATGGTTGGAAGTAGTTGCAATTACAGTACTTGCATGTTGCAAGAAGTTGCAAGGAGTTGCATTGGTGTGGACTAGCCTTTAAGGACAGAACCAAAGAGACACATATGTTTCACTCACATCTTTCAAAAAACACCTGTTCATATGATTGTAATACCATTAATTACAACTATGCATGGAAACAATGATATTCAGAGGGGAAATATGCATGGAGATGTATACAAAAAAAGAAAAGGAAAAATATGTAGTCCTACTGTATTTCCAATATTTATATTTTAAACAACATCACATTTAGAACTTCTGATGTGTTGCTGCAGAGTGTTGCTGCAGAGGTGTAGCCCAGTAAACCACCCCGGTCGCAGAAATCGCATTTCGAAACCAAATGAAACGCGATTTCCACGACCAGGGTGGTTTACCAGGCCAGCAGAGGTGTTAGGTTCAGGGGGAACAGGTTGCATGAGTAGTTCTTCACTACATTTGTTTGAAAGGACGTTCATTGTTCTCCCCAGGTCTGGTGCACCAGGAAATGAAGACACCTCTGTGATATATTCCAATGTGAAAGAAGACAACTCTGCAATCTATTCCACTGTAGATAAAACAAAAAAGGCTAAGAAAAGAAATGAAAAGTAAAACTATGTCAGGTATAAAGAAAGATATGTGCATGTGTTTATAGAAAAGACTGTTTACGGCTTTGGCACCTCAGTTTCACCCCAGTCTCTCGTTGTTGCTGAGAGTCTGTATGTCTCTTCCTCGTCATGCTTTAGTTACACCAAATACCTCTAAAGCATCTTAGACCAATTGTTCCCAAACTTTTCAAAATGATCATATTTGAACTGGGGACCCCCCACCCTGACAAGGAATTGTAGGCAATTAGTTCGACTTGGTTCCACAGATAAATATTGTGAAAATAGCCGATCTACAAGGTCACAACTGCGAGGCGTTGGGAGCTTGTAGATCGTCTATTTTCCCAATTCTTGCCTCTTTCTTACATAATATTTGACAATTGGCCTAATGGCCTATATGATATTAAAAAGGTCTTAAAAGCCAATACATTTTAACTTTAGAAATGTGCAGATACCCTGTATACGCTTACACTATATGTTGGTTTGTTTACTGTTGAATGAGAAAACAATGTTGCACATTAAGCTAATCAAATAATTTGGGGACCCCCCTGGGGGTCCTGACCCCCAGTTTGGGAACCACTGTTTTAGACAATGCAATGCTGAACCACATGGATTATAATCTATCGCCATCTAGAGTTTAAGAGACAGAACTTCACCAAGTACAACAGAAACAGGAGGATGTACCGTAATTAAAAGTTGTGAGACAAAATGACTGTATATAGCTTTTACATTACTTAATCTAGAATATTTTTGTAAACATGTATTTATAAGTAGATTTGTGGAGGGCAAACAGCGTTGGTTGTTTTTTAAATGCCACCACTGAGAATTAGATAAATAAACAAAAGCATGAATTTACAGACCAGATAGGGGGAATCCCTCCCATCAAATCACACCCTGTTGCTATGGGCTGAGAGCATAGTACATTGACTGGTTTCAGTCGTGCCTGCCCTGAGATGTTTTATTTTTTGATATTTTATTCAATATGGTATTGATGTAAATGCTGTATTTGCTTCGCTAAGCCATTGGTTATGAAAGCTCAGTAAAGGAGTCAAAAAGTATGTGATAATACAACCAATCCACTGACTTCATAAACATGTCGAGGTTCTTTGGCCATCCCCCATCTGTTACAGCATAAATAATTTACCATTAAAACACAAAAACAGTATGCTCTGAATAATATATTTAGTCTTGCTATGACAATTGGCTATCATGAACAAATATTTTATCCACTAAAAACTAATGTATAGTATAGAAAGAGAACTATACAGTATAATATACTTAGTTAGTTTATCAGCTAAGAACCCAGTCTCTGCCCTCCGTAAAAGTTTACAAATACAAGCTTGCACATAGGTTATTTTAAGATCGGCTCATACAAGCTCATGTACAAGCTCCGGGTTGTAGATTGGCTATTTTTGTTGAAGATATTTTGAGCAGAGGGAAAAAAAGGCAAAAATCGAGTATAGAGCCTTGAGGGATCCCAGTCAACAAAGTATATAGGGTATAAGTTGTTAACTCCTACTAAGTTGAGAGTGTACAAATGATAAATGAACCCATAAAGGTCCATTTAAATGAACACTGAGGAGTATTTAGTAAATGAGAATCTCTCTGAGAAGAGTGGTGCTGAAGTCACTGTCCTCTTGGCTTTTCCCCTCAGAGCAGCTATGCTCAGTATCTGGTAAGTATCTGCTGGCATCTTATCACACTGGAAGGTTTACACTGAACCACACACACATAAGCTAAACTAAACTAAAATAAACTAGACGTCCTCCCCCGCTGTTAATTGGATCATTTTGATTTTATTTTCCATCATTATCATTATCAAGTCTCTGATAATACATCCTCATGTAGACCAGACATTGCATTCTTTGTCCAATTAAAATCCACTCAAAGTATTGTTAGTAATTGTCTCTATTCTTGTAATCTTGTTCAAGTAAGTAAAATTATATAATATATATATATAATATTTCAGTTAAAAGGAGCTTACAGTACTTTCTATGGTTTCAGAGTCTTGAAGAGCATTTGCTTTCTGCAGTATAGACTCTTCCACAAGAGATCATGTTGTATTTTAATCCAGGTTTATCCAAGACTTGAGGTGTTGTAATTTTTAGGTTTTCAGGTCTTGGTTTTGGGGATATGGTGCCCACCGTATGTTCTGAAAAATATTGAAATATTGCATGGCTTGTGTAATATTTAGTTATAGCTATAGTTATGCTTTTGTTTTTCTCATGGGTGTTGCAGGCTTCCCAGAGCTGTGTGCATGGATTGTGACATCAGTCATGGTGTCTTCAAATGCTAATGTGCCATGTGCAATATACAGTATGATGCAATATAAATGTTTGTGTCCTACGGTGTTTGACGAGAGTGTTTTACATGATATACACACAAGCTGTGTTTTCACTCTTGCAAGTTTAAAGGTGCTGAACTACAATGTACAATATACTGTTGCATTAGCAGAAGTAGGCTAGCAGTGTTCTTGTGGTTGCACTGGGAAATTCACATGTCATACTGAAGTGTGGAGCAGGATGTTGTTAAAAGGGAACTTCCTCTTGTCTAATAAAGGCTAAGCAAAAAGCTGTTTTGTGGCTTGGTGTCTTTGGTGTCCATGTAATTTATGATGTAGGATGTACATCTTAAGGTCTTGTACAGGCTTAAGGATCTGGAGAAGTTGTCTCTGTGAGAGCATAGGACGTGTTACTGGAGGTAGACTTCCGTTTCCTGAGGGGATAGAGAAATGATTCAGTATGGCATGATATTGATATCCATCGGTTTGCTGTAAGATTCCCTTATGCAAAACAGTCAAGTACCTTATATTGTTGGGTTATAGCAAAATGTAGTTGAGCAAAAAGGTAAACCACATTAATATTATTCATGAATAATCAAAGCTTTATCTCAATAGGTCTCTCAATATCACTATTGTTATTATAAAAAAATGAATAAAGCCAACACCAGTCCACCAAGAAATTATGATCGGACGTTAGAATACTGCATATTTGTTAAAGAAGATCAGAAATACACATTAACAAAAGCGTCTAGAGAAATGTCATGGCTTCATTCTCAAGAATGAAGCCATTCTCATACATGTTCAGATCGTTTTTCAAAATATGACAACCTTTTATGTTGACACACGTCAACATATCTCTGTTTGGATACACATTTGATCGGAGCCGCATAGAACAGTGTGTGGCTGTCCTCAACATGGATGTGATGAGAAGTTACTGGCACTATAGGCAGACTGCCAATAATCTCAGTTATTAATCAAATGCACCCTATCGTCCCTTTTCTGGGCATATCACATTCTGTGAAAATAGCAGATCTACAAGATCACAGCACGATGCATAGTGAGCTTGTAGATCGGCTATATTGGACAAGGATTTGGTGTACAGGGAAACATTAGGGGACCAAGGATAGAACCCTGGGGGAGTTTTTTATTTCTTGACAAATACAGTACATGACCTTAACCTTATGACTGGGGTATATATTACAATAGTGACAACAAGTATGATTCAATGACAAATAATACTATAATACAACTATTCACTAAATGTATACTAAACTATTTTACATACAGTGTCTACAAAAACTCACCTGTAAATGATGAATGCCACTATGCCACTGAGAACTACTAAAGCGGTGATAGTTACTCCAACAATAACCATTCTGCGTCCAAATTGATCTCCTGTTGCACTGGACTGAGCTGAGACATACAAATTGATCAAAAACCTCAGAAAGTAATTATAAAGGAGGCATCTATGTATTGTGATCAGTTCATCAATAAAATTGATGATAACATCAACATATCACATAATTTTCTTGTTGTCCTATTACACATACTGTATTATCACAAACAAAATGTTCTAACTCGTTCAGGTACAAGAGAACTGTAGCATTTTCTGTTAAAGAGGCGTATGTTTTTTTTATCTATAAATATGACAATGTCCTTCTAATCACTGGTTTTGCATGGACCTACCTGTGTCTATGTTGACTGTTACTGTGAAGTTCTGTGACCCGTGTCTATTGTTTGCTACACAGCAGTACTGCCCAGGCCCTGCCTTGGAGATGTCGGTAATGGTGAGTTTCTGGCCTGTTCCACAGGGTGGATCAAGGGACTGTGTTTGGTGAATGTTGGGTGTAGTGACACACCTAGGACCCTTGTACCAGGTGTATGTGTGTACAGGTGGGTTGGCATCACTTCTGCATGTCAGTGCTGCAGCAACCCCCTCTGGTAGCTCTTCATTCGGTATCACAGACACAGTTGTGTTACGAGGAGGATCTGGACAAAAATGAATGCAAGAAATCAGTTCTGTGTCAAATTCAGCTCACTTCACTGCTTTATCACTGGCAGAGTAGCCTCGGAAACCCATGCCTTTTTTTTTGTTACAAAAGAAAAAAGTCTGGGGGAACCATGCAGGAACAATGGTTTCGGAGTGGGAATGAACCTTGTTATCTCCTAACCAATCAGAGTGCAGAGGGGCGTCGCTCTAAATTTGGTGACGTCAGCGTGTTCCGTGCACTGGCCGGGGGGGAGGCGGGGACATAGATTGGTGAAGCAATAGGAAGCGGCGCTGGAATCCAACCGCCAGGGTTTGGATCCGCCCTTCAAGACCATCGATAGGGCTCGCTCTTTCAGGCTACTGGCAGAGTAACTAAACATTTTTTTAATTGATTCAAGTGAATGGAAAGACTTTTTTTGAATAAAAAGGACAATGACTCATGGTTTGACCACTGCATTTGATTAATTTCAGTACGAAGTACAGTATGAAAAAGAATAGCCCTGGAGAAAACATAGATTTACAAATGAAATGCGGAATATCCATGTCATGTTTACAAACAGCGCAGTGATTAACTCAGTTATTCAGGTATGTTTGATAACCTTTTCATGATTTTCGAGAAAATCTGAAATGCAAAATCTAAAAATAAGTAATTAACACATTGAATGCCAAAAACGGTCCGGACCGTTTTTGAGGGTCCAAACGAGAAGTGCCGAAAACGGTCCGGACCGTTTTTGACCCAATTCTATTTTTATTGGCAGAGATTGTATCAATTTCCTGCAGCTCTGATGTGATAAGTTGTGAGTTTGCCAACAATTTAGAATGAGGATGAAATAAGACTTTTTTTTTACACATTACAGCTGACATTTTGTAGGCTTTAGTCTCAAGTTTAGCGACTGTTCTGTTTCAGTTCTAGTTATGCCGATTTAAAAATAGGAGGATTTATACTGAAGGGATAGAGGAAGTACGGTACAAGGAAGCATTTAGAATCAGTGTTCTGTGTTCACCAATCCTTCACGTCACAACTTGTCTGACTTTGGACAGGTCTGTGACCAATATGTGAAATGTAGCTATATGGTCCAGTCAAGTTTAGACTGGTTCTGAAGGCAGTGGAGATTCTGATAGGCTATTTGAACCAAAGAGGCTACAACTAAGTGTGACTATGGAGATTGATTGATACACACAGTCTTATATTAAGCGTTTCTTTCCATTCCATCTATATAGTTATTTTAAGGAACATTGCTTTAAAGAAAGTTAGCTGAAGTGCTGATTTTGATTGAGTTGGCAGGGGTTTAGTAGAAGCTCTCACCGGAACATCATAGAGGCTGCTTGGGGGTTTGGACTTGATGTTTTGTTTATTATACTAGTCTCTAGTCACTGCACAGCCCAGCCTTCACAATCACAACAATAATATATATGATTAATTTAGAGGAAAAAAGGAAGGCGCCCGCAAACCACTCATTGCTGTTTTTTCAAGTTTTACTCAGGGTTGCCGCTAACAGTTGTGGAATATTGTCAAACAACAGTGTACTGAATGGATGACTAACAAGGTTAGGGTTGTCCCAGTGGTTTGTTGTATCTTTAACAGTGTCTGGTGAACAAGTGGGGAATATTGAGTCATTCAGAGTTGTTGCCACAGTCTGTGTGTGCAATTCAGCCCTACAGAGAAAACTAGCCACCGTATCCAATCTTGAACTATCCATAGTAAATGACTACGCACAGTTTGTAAAGCCGCAGATATACAAGCTCATAGCTTGGCACCGAGTGCCGCGCTATGAGCTTGTAGATCTGCTATTTTTGAAAAATATTTTTTTTTTTTTTGTGCAAACCTTTGAATATATTTTCTCAAATCTTCTGGGGGTCCCTGGAACAAAATATTTGAGATGGGGGTCCGCGGCCAAATACATATAATTTTGGGGGTCCTTTGCACGAAAAAGTTTGAGAACCACTGCAGTACATGGAGACAATATACAAAAACAACTTGAACTCAACATATCACAGTATATCCAGTATTTGAATGATACCTGCCACCAGGAGCTGTATCCCGCTCTGTTCCGGCATCTTCTGTGTGGGATGACTGGTGATGAGATAGAAAACGTAGGTTCCACTGTCTGAGTCTTTGAGACCAGAAATCTTCAGAGAACAGTTCTGATATCCTGGTTTCCCTAAGTACTGCACTCTGTTCTGGAAGGACGGATCTGGAAAGATACCAGCACTGTGGAACACATAGCTGAGAGAGAACAAGAGAGAGGGAGAGAG
>NC_137605.1:34435452-34457099 GCF_963280865.1 Gymnoscopelus braueri | reverse complement strand
TGACCACAGCCAAACCATTTGAAAAAATGATTTGTGGTAATTTTTGTTGATTGTGTGCAGGTGTGTTTAAAGAGTCCTGTACTATGTCTGTATTATCCATCCTACAAAGCAGTTTCGCTGTGTACCTTTGTGTGAGACAGCGACTCTCTCCCTGACACCACATCTCAGACAATACTTTGTACTCTTCCTCCTCTTCTATTCCTCCACCTCCTCCACCCTCCATGGCTGAATGCAGGGGAAGTACCTGGAAATGTTCAAATAATTAATTAATGTGGATAGTACGGTCATGAAATAGACTACACCAATCCAGCTGCAGCTGCTGATACTGATGGCTGCTGATATTATGTTAACACTGGCCTGGCCCATTCATTCCAACTGATTATTTTGTCCCCATTATAGAGAATGTATTTTCAATAAATACAAAGCGTTAATGGATACGTATGACTTTTGACAAGGCATTCTTCGTTACCATACCTCTTTTGTTTTCCAGTGGGGATAGTCATAGGAACATGGGATAACCAGCGTTGAACCAACCACAGCACAGATAGGACTGGAGGGGAGATCAACTGACCAGTCACTGGCAAGAGCATCTGAAGCGTGGGACACATGTGACTTATAATAATGACTATCTATAATAACAGCCTGATACATTTAATGAACCTTCATCCCACACAGACACAACTCATCCTCTGCTTTCTAAAACTAGATCAAGTTGGAGGCAAAATAACAAGATGCAGCACATTGAATCATCATCATCATCATCATCATCTTACCTATCAATGTGATCAGCATGCAGCACATCTGAAGCATTCCTTCACCCATCCTTACGTCTTATCATTCGTCTCTTCCACTTCACCTTCAGTTGTTGTACCGTTGACCTTGCTGCCTTTTGTACACCTTCGCCCCTTTCATCCAAGCTGGTGTCTTTTGGTCTAACTCCTTCTTCCTCCTGTGCCCTTTGTTTTACAGTCTCTTCCAATGCACTCTTCGCCTCCGCTTCAGTTCTTCTCTGCTCCTTCAGTTTAGCTATTCTAGTGTGTGTCTCACGTCCTTATTTTTCTGCAATCTTATGTCTGCTAAACTTCCCTTTTCTTCTCCCAATAAGGAAATTGCATGACATAGCTCGACAGTGTTGCATGTGTCAAGGCATTTACTTGACCTTCCTTGTTCTTTGCATTATATAATATACAATAATATGATATGAAATTCTTTTTCAGCCTCTGTGTACATACAGTACATACATGAAGTAGGCCTATGTGCGTGTTTGGTTTGGTCCTGTAACACTGTTGGGATCAGTTGTAATAGTTTTATTGTTTAAAGATAATAATAACAGCATATAATAACATGTTAAAGTGATTTAAATTGCAAATAAGTAACTGTAGGCATGCTGTTCTCATTCAGGACAGCATGGCCTTGCATTCACGTGGCTGGCAGACAGACAGACAGACAGACAGACAGACAGAGTGACAGAGAGAGAGCCAGGCACACAGACAGACAGAGAGAGAGATTAATTGGCAGAAAGACAGTCATGTCAAGGTCTTTGAGTCTGCCCTGACATCCCGTTGACCACTCACATCACACTGTGACGTCATGTGCAATGCACCCCTTCGTGACCGGTCGTGCCGTTGACCGTTTCTACCGCAGGACAATCAGGACCCGGGTTGAAGTGAAGGCGGAACGGACAAACTATTTGGGACTATCTGGAAACTGTGGATAAATATTATTTGATACTCTACGTTTATTTTTCAACCTTCCAGATGTTTCTCTCTTTTCGATTAGAAGCGGACGCCGTTGGTTTTGGTTGAAACGGCTGGACGTCAGGAAAACGTTTTCTTTCTCTTGTCTTTCTTCAGCCACCTGTAGAGAGAGAAGAGAGTGGGGGTTGATTGGAGGAATACATCTGTTTTGGAGTTTAAAAGGCATTGATGGTTGTTTTAAAGACACAACCGACAGCTCTAACTAAAGTTTGTTGTTGTAAGTAGCCTGCACTTTTCATTTACATTCGGCAATTAAATAAAAAGGCCTGCGCTAAAGGCAACACCTTGGTTTAGTTCATCCAAACAGGACAGGTGACAGATTTTGTATAAAGGGAGGATATGGACACGTTTTATTTGTCCTTTAAAAGCGAGTTGCTGTCTATGGTGTGTAGCTGTAGGTCTATGTAATCATTGGGAAACTTTAATTGTCGCCAAATGGTGAAATATGTTTTACATTTACCGACATATTATATCATTTTCAGTATAGCCTACGCGTTAGACCACTTGGCCTGTTATTATTCTGGTGGAATATGTGGACATAAACCTTTCATGTTGCCCTTTGGTTTGTTGAACTTGATTAACCCATTCTTTAGTTTTTCATGACATGTAGGGGCTCTGTAAATGCCCCCCACCCTTTGTGATGCAGCCTTTATTATTATAGCCTACAGTAGGCCTATAGGCTTATTAGTCTAGCAGCTATATAAAATGAATGTGTAATTTTCTGTACAATATTAAGGTCCTAACTGCTCCAATAGAGACATGAGCTGGGTGGGGGTTAATAAGACATGCCATATCCTGTTGAACATTTGTTGATCATTAATTGGAAACCAGCTAAGAGCAAGTAGTTTTGGGAAAGAGGACACATGTCTAAATAATAGCCTATATGTGTTTCCTGAAAATCTCCTAAAAACTAAAATGAAAAAGGTGTCCAATGCAAACAGTAGGCTATAGGCTATAATACTGCATAATGAACATAAAAAAGTGTTCCACATTTACATCTTTAAATCTTTCAGTCAGTCTCCATGTGAACACTTTAAATAGCCTAAACCTGGGGCTTAAATGTGAGTTATCATAAATATGATTACGGCCTTTTAGGATGAGCTATTCAGCTCCTTGGCCAAAGGGTTGGGGGAGAAGCTACAGATGTAGATGTGTTGATAGGCATGAATAATTATTCCAGAACAGAACAGAAAAAAACTCATTTTGGAGTACCTGTCCTAGGCTATATGTAGGTCAGTGGTTCCCAAACTGTTTAGCTCAAGACCCAAAAGAGAAATTATATGTTTGCCTGCTGTGACCCAAACTAGTGAAAATTGCAGATCTACAAGCTCACAACGTGTCTGCTTTGTGAGCTTGTAGATCTGCTATTTTCACTACTTCTTAGACCTTCTTTAAATGTATTTATGGAAATTATTAGATTTTTTCATTTCATATACTTTTGGAAAATGTTGGAATTGTTTTTAAATTGATGAAAAGTTGAGATTATTTGTTAATAAACTTTTTTTTAAATCTTTTGCAATAAAAATGTGTCCGCAACCCACAAATGGGTCCCGACCCACTGTATGGGAAACACTGCTGTAGGTGAACTACTGCGAAAGTGTTCACGTGATTGTACTGTACATGACTATCTGCTGGCTCAGCAGTATTTCTTATGTTTACCATACTGCAAATTTGCAAAACAAAAAAAAGTACTGCTAAATACAAACAAGCCATCATGATTTACTATAATATGATTATGATTATGATTATTATGGAAGGGATTATTCTACCTTCTTTTAGCCCGAAGGAAGGTAGGAAGAAAAAGGGAAAGAAGGGCAGAAGATAAATGTGTTAATGAAGGAATGAATGAAGGAGGGGGAGAATATTCACTAATAACTGTACTCTGTCTTAGAGAATGTATGCTGAGAAAACTGTGACAGATGGGAAGATGGGTGAGTACCATGTCCTATACACAATCTCTCTCTCTCTCTCTCTCTCTCTCTCTCTCTCTCTCTCTCTCTCTCACCTCCTCAATCTCTCTCTCTCTCTTTCACACACACACACACACACACACACACACACACACACACACACACACACACACACACACACACACACACACACACACACACACACACACACACACACGCGCGCATGCGGTGATTTGCTAGCCATGTTGACTGTCTGTATTTGGGACCATGCAGTAATCCTGACTGTTAACTATTAACTGGTTTGTGTTCCTGGTAGGCTTGTCTTTGTATTTCAAATTGCTATAGCAGTGATTCTCAACCTTTTTAGGCCGCGGCCGCGGGCCCTCAAAATAATCATATTGTAACTGGGGACCCCCCAGTGGCCCCACCCTGATAAGCACTTGGAATGTATGTAGGAGTTGAGGCATTACATTAGTTTGACTCGGTTCCACAGATAAATATTGTGAAAATAGCAGATCTACAAGCTCACAACGCCTCGCATAACTTGTAGATCGGCTATTTTCATTTTTTCCCCCTATTTCCTATTTTATTTGATAATTTGGCTAATGTTTGACCAGTTTTTATAGTATAGTTTGTTGATTACTTTTGACTAGAGGTTTGGGCCGCTTCGCGGCCCTCACCATCTAGGCCCGATCATATCACAGTCCATCACAGTCCATATTTGGCAGTGGTAGCTGCATTGGAAAGTCCTTATGGTTATGACTGATCATGGTAATCGACTAATCGAATAAAAAGATACTGCGGCCAGAAAGAAGGAAAGCTGCTGTGGCTAAAATGTTAAGATGTAGTAGGAAATGTAGTTTTATATGAACCGTACAATATGTAAGTACATTGAAGGCGGGGAAAGAAGCCTATATTGTAGCCAGAGCTCTGATCAACAGTCTGGGGCAGGTTTCGAGGCAAATGGAGTGATCGTGTGTTGAGCAACCCCGGACATATTTTGGAGGCCATTTCAATTAAAGTAGTAGGATGCAGTAATGCTCTTTTTTCTTTTCGTCCTTTCTTTTTTTTAATTTATTTTTTAGGTATTAAAAAGGTCTTAAAAGCCCTTAAATTGTCACTTCACTGTCATCTGGGGACCCCTACAAAATCATGTGGGGAGAGAACCACTGTGCTAAAGGGCTGCTAACCTGTATTTTCTTCAACAGAATATGCACTTTGTTATGCTGCGTTCACACGGGCAGATACAAAGATACAGAAATACACAGTATATTTGTTGTATCTGTTTGTTTGTATCTGTGTTGCTCAACCTGGTCGTTGACGTCATCAAGCGCTGCGTCATCGGAGCTACAGTTATAGTTTTGTATCTTTGTATCTGGAAGTTGAACCCAGCAGCTCAACTTGAATTTGAAGCTTTGTATCTTTTGCAGCAGCTACAAACGTCGGATGTTGCTTTGTATCTTCATGTCGCTGGCTTCCATTGAAAATGAATGGTAGCATGTATCTTTGTATCTGCCCGTGTGAACGCAGCATAATGCTGCGTTCACACGGGCAGATTCAAACATACATGCTACTGTACCATTCATGTTGCGTGAGTGTTAAGTATTAGCAGATGGTTCGATTTCAGCAAACCGTTGTGCAAGTAAATGTATATTACCTTAAAATCTCCAGTTAACATAAAGACACATAATGTTTGTTAATTCATTTTGGGTAAGAGACAGAATATCATTACACTTCAGCCTTCCTTAAAACCACTTGAACCCTATAGAGTCCCTATTCTGAGGAGAATGTTCTGAAGAAATAGCAGATCAACAGTCTCACAAGGCGTCGCATTGTGAGCTTGTAGATCGGCTGTTTTAGTGTAGACAGGACAACAAAGTACATTATATACTGTAGGGTCTGAGTGGTTAAAGTTCCCACTTCTGATACAACCTCATGACTACATTGACATTTGCATTTGGCATTGACTGTACAGTATATTAGTAGGAAGTAGAACACACTCTTTCCTGGCATAGTACAAACAATACAGTGTAATTGACTGGCCATGTGAATGTTACCTGATCGGTTCTCCTTCGAGACCTTTCTTTCCATCATAATTATCAGTGAAACAACACATACGTATATGCATAACCAAATAATCCAACTCTCTAGGTTCCTTCCTGCCATGTTGCTTTTGGCTGAGTAGTCATACAGTGTTTCCACATAAAGGACGTTAGCCTGAGCTTTTACAGTACAGCTATATGGCTCATAATGTACTCACATTATGTACTCATAAAGATCAGTGTAATCGTCCCCCTCTCTTGGTGCTGAGACAAACTGTAAGGACAGTGATTTCATTTAAGAAAAGGCTGGCAACTCACTTTTACTGCTTCAAAGTTTATTTACAGTGTAAATGTACTGTATGACGTTTCGATACTCACAGATCTTCTTCAGGTTTAAACACTTTTTTAACCCGGAGGAGATCCGTCAGGATCAAAAGGTCATAAATGAAGTTTGGAACAGTAAAAACTGAGTTGGGAGGGACCAATCATAATGTACATACGGGACACTGATGTTCTTAGAGAGAGCAAGATAAGATTATTTATTTCGTTATAGCCCTTGAACTAAATGCCTCACTGTACAATGTACAGTGTTAATTTAACACTGGGAGTGTACGAATGTAACAAAATGGACAAAATGGACAAGAGTCCATTTGGTTACATTACACTCTTGGAGTTACACATGGATAAATAAACACTGGATTTTAGTGGGCAGTGTGTACTCTGAAACACAAGTTGTCAGTATGACAAATGTCACTGTCACTGACAAATTCCTGCATATTCATTGCAATTTAAATGTTTCAATGATTCTGAACAATGTGTGCTTTTAAAAGACCACTGTTATTACAAATTGGCCCACATATTTGATGATTTATTTTCTCTGGACCCATGGATTTGTGGGGCCTGGAGTCTTGACAAACTTGACCAATGACCAACTTTCTATTAACCTGTTATAACCTACAGTATAACAGTTTATTTATTTGTTTACGTGTGGTTCTTAAAGGGAGGTCCTGGCTAGTCATGGTGGTCCCCAGCAAAATGATAAGTAGTTTAATTTAACTATAATTCAATTCACTAGAAGTCATTACACTACAAATTAATGTTCTAACAATGATTCAAAATAACAACTAATACATTTTTCATGTACAATTTAAACAGTACAATTTCAACCTAAACATGTCAAATATATCATCATCATATTTCATATCAAGGTTGCTGAAGCAGAACCATTTGAAATGGGGGTCTATGGCCTATTGGAAATCAATTTGGTGGTCTTTGACATAAAAGGGTTGAAAATGCCTGACCTACAGTATTAAACTAGCCTAGATTATTATTATCTAGGTCCTCATAAAGAAATAACATTATACTTTAGTCAAAATTCTTACATTATTTCACAATAATAATGTGGGCAATATTTTCAGTCTTTGATGTACCCCAACTTAATTTGCTGAAGAATACTCACCTTTTGGATGCATTTAGGATGTCTTCTTGTCTTCTATACACATTTATTCCACATGCTTACTCCTATTCATTTGACTTGGACTTCCAGTTGCCTTGTCCTGGCTTTGTCTTATGGAAGATAGGCCACCCAGTGGCTTTGTGACTGTCAGCCGGCTGTTGGGAATTACAGGGAAGCAGTCATAGTCTTGGCTAGGTGTGGCACTGTTTATGTATGTGTGTGTGTGGGTGGGTGGGTGTTTAAACATACATATGATAAGTGTGAGTGTCTGTGTTTGTCATTGGGGTTGCTGTTGTTATTATTGTAAACATGGTGTGGTTGCAGTGACTATTACTTGCTTGCTGTACATACGGTACATGTGTGAACATGCACACAGAAAGACATACAGTATACAGTACACATGTGCACCCCCATGTACACACATTCACAAGAGTTCCTCAGATGCTCTGCTGAGTGCATGTGTACGTACGTGACATCTATTGTTTGTGTATTGCTGTGTTCTTTTTTGTTTTGTTTCCCCATTGCTATTGTTACCATTGCAATAAGTCATGACTCAATTTGTTTGTTTTTTGGAAGAGTGATATTGAGAGAGAGAGAGAGAGAGAGTGAGTTAGTTGACAGTAGGTAGGAAGTTATGAACAGGAAGGGAATTTTCAGGTACACATTCTATGCATAGTCATTGCCTCTGGCAAATGCCAAGGATGAGTTAACAAGGTGCAGTACGAGGTCAACAGGTCTATGCATACATTACATTTCTAGTTCAGGTGTTTTGCAGTACTTTCATTGCTATTCATGAATATGTATGGGGTAATGCACAGTGAGCGAGTGCATTATCCATGCGTACCATGGCTAACTGTCCAAATACAATGGATTATAAGTTTAGAGACCTGGGCTCTCAGTGGTAAAGTACCTGCCCACCACCGCAGACTTTGTGGATTCTAATCCACCATTGTGCATCCAGCTTTGTCAAGCGTCTATACGAACACAATTGGCCCGTGTTCGGGGAAAGGACGGGCGGGGAGGGAGATATTTGTCACAGCACATATTCCTATACGGGCTGGGACGGCACCAGTCAGCAGGGAGTGTTGGGCGGGAGGAGTAGGACTCCACGTCCTCCCGGTGGGGGCTCCTCACTGGCAGTAGGGTACAACAGCAGTAACAACACACAAATGTGCGTGGGGAGGAATCAATTGGCATAACGACTAAATGGGGAGAAAAATAAGTAAAACGAAAAAAGAAGGCAGTAACACAACCATGGTCTTCACTGGGAGAACAATAATAAAGTAAAACTTTTAGTGAATTACTACTACTTAACATGAGTTTTACACAAATATGAAATGTGAAAAATTATCCTTCATACAGTTGCATTGCTATGCACAGCCCATCAGAGAAGATACAATTCTACCACAATTCTTCTAGACACAGAGGGCAACATGCATTTCAGCAAACACTTTGAGACCTTGTTGTTAATCTTAGCTCATTTCTAAAATTTGACCGCTCTTCTTCAGGAACTAGCCACCCTAACCTGTACTGGCATCACTGGACTCAGGTGGCTTAAGAACCCCTAAAAAGGGGTGGAAGTACGTATTTAGTAATGCAATCAGCTGTAATTTCCTGTTCATGCCACTAGGCATGCCAAAACGTTAAGGGCCCATGCCCCCCCCCCTGTTGTTTCCACACTTTTTCCATCTTTCTGCCATTTCGGCTGCCAACCATGAATCAAGGTCTCTCCATCATTGCCAAAAAATATTAAATGTTACATTAGCAAAGTCTTCCATAGTTCTGTTTCATTCATAATGTAGCTAGTATTGTATTCTTGTCACCAGGTGTCACTAATTACAAGCCAGACTACTTCCATGAATTAACAGTACATTGTACAGTATGATGTAAGCATTGATACTTTTTAGTCCATCCATCATCTTCATCCGTTTATCCGGAGTCGGGTCGCTGAGTTAACAGTTCCAGCAGAGAATCCCAGACTTCCTTGGGCCACATTAGCCACTTCCAACTTTTTTAGTTGTGAGCAAATTCTACACACCTGTTTCACCTGTTTACGTTATCAGAGTTATGTTAACACATTGGGTGCCAGAGGTTTATTAAAATATTATACGTTGAGTGCCAGCATTTCTTCCATCCACTTGCGTTATACATTTCGTGCTGTGAGAAGCCCCGACGCGGAAATGCATGTAAACAAAGCGTGCGTGCGAGACGGCGGAAGGTCCCGACTAACGCCTGGAACAATAATATTTCCAACGCGACCCTCCATTGCAGCGTGATCGCCGATCGAAAACGGCTCGTTTCCACCACATTAAAAAGAAATGGAGATATTAAGCTTTTAATCAAGGAGATAACATTGAAAACGCCGACCGGAAGGATTTTTGACATGGAGCCACATCCAGCCTCTTCTTCTCAGAAACTGCTTGGGTGATGTCAAAGTTTCGTTTTAGCGCCCCACGTGGCCCACATGTATAAAAATAGAATTGGGTCAAAAACGGTCCGGACCGTTTTCGGCACTTCTCGTTTGGACCCTCAAAAACGGTCCGGACCGTTTTTGGCATTCAATGTGTTAAGTGTTCTGACATTTTTTCGGTGCTCTAAATAATCTTGTAATTCTTAAAATTGTATTTGGACTGTACAGTACATGTGTGACAATTGGAGAGTTCACTCAGTTGTAACATCAATTGCTGTAACTTCTGATGGCTGAGAAGAACATAAATTATTAAGACGAATGCTTTGTTGCAGGTGGCGTGCCCAAAACATTTACATTTATTTTTGCTACATTTATGAGCTGAGATCCTCGAGGTAGGCATCCCTCTTGGTTGTTCTTAAAACGCGTCTCATTAACTGCAGGACTCTCATTTGTTTGCCACATGTGGCTCTGAGGCTTTGCTGTGGGTTCCTTCGACACAGAGGGACACAGTCAGGTACAGTAGATGGTACAAACAACAAGTTTATTGTAGAGACGGCAAGATGTTGCAAGGCAGAGCAGATGGAAATGTGCTGTCATGACAGAGGCTCTCCCGAGAGTGTGTGTGGATGAATGGCTGTATGTATCGAAGCACATCAGGTGTGTCTCGTCACACCCAGCTCAGTGTCTAATTAGTTTAGCTCAGGCCAGACGTGACTGCTTATCATTTCTACATCACATAGTTAGACAAAATAAACAACTCACAAAAGGTTACTATTTTTACTTTAACAAAATAAAAATAGTAGATTCTGACAAATTTAGAAAATTAGCCCAACATGAATGTTTAACATAATTTTTGTATTAAATTGTTCAATTGTTATATTATAAAACATACTAAAACAGACCACTGAAACTCATTGTAGAAAATAAACTTGGTGGAGATAAGCTGATTTTTATGATATTTAAATGCCTTATGATTTAGATTGATAAAACAGTTTAATAATCTTGCATAGTGAACAGCATGAATTACAATACGTATCATGCACCATGCAGCAGACAAAGACAAAGCATTTATTTGCAATACTACTACATAATGCTTGGATTTCTGCACGTGTGCACTCACTCACTCACTCACTCACTCACTCACTCACGCACTCATTCTCTCTCGCTCTCTCTGTGTGTGTCTCTCTCTCTCTCGGTGTGTCATTCATACACACACACATGCACACAAGGAGATCTCAGGTAGATGGGGACAATAGCATGTTTGTTCTGTGGACTGCTGTGCAGAAGGGTGGAGGAGGGTTGGGTGAAGTGAGGGAGTAGCAGAGAAAGGAAAGGATATGAGGTGGAACAGAGAGGTAGAGGCAGGGCTGTGCTGGTGGTGAGGTGCAGGGTGGAGGGAATGTTGGGGGTATTTCCTGGAACCCCCAACTGACAGTACAAAAAGACAAGCAGGAATGTTCCCATATGGTAATATAATAATAATTTTACAGTAATGCTCGGTATACTGCAGCAGCTGTCTAGAGACTCACATACAGTACACTACTCACTACGCTCACTTCCTTCCTCTGTACTAGCTGTATTTTTTTTTTTTAGCCTGTTGTCTGTCATTACACCCTTCTCTCTCTTTCAATCTCTCTCTCTTTCTTTCTTTCTCTCTCTCTCTTTCATTCTCTCTCTCTCGCTCTGCTGACCCCTCGACCCCTGTCCTTACTCACAATCCAGGAGTTCCTGGAAGACTAACAGTGCTAATCAGGCTGATCGTGACCTTACAAAAGATAGGATTGAGGAAATGGAGGATAATAGAGGGATATGAAGAAGCAGACGTGATGAGTGAGAGGTAGAGAGAGGTGTATGACAAAGATAGACAGGTTGAAGCCCACAACAATTGTATAGAGAACAACAAAATTCTCTATGGTTTTGGAAAACATGTTTATTTTAGCCTATATTTATCTCATTAACATATTAAGTAATACTAATCATTACATTGAAAAATGCATGATTTGTGATTACAATAATCATTGGTTGTGGCCCCCACAGATGTGCAGCAGTATGCTTTCATGGGATACTCACAATCCAGGAGTTCCTGGAAGACTAACAGTGCTAATCAGGCTGATCTTACAAAAGATAGGATTGAGGAAATGGAGGATAATAGAGGGATATGAAGAAGCAACCTAGAAGCAGAGGTGATGAGAGAGAGTGTATGACAAAGATAGACAGGTTGAAGGGAGAGAGCAGTGGTAAGGTAGACATGGTGGAGGTGGAGAGTGAAATATTTTCTGTGGTGGTATACTCTGTAAAAAGATTGAGAACCACTGCAGTACGCCAGCCACCGTTGGTTAACCCCTGGTTCTGTAGAATTGTATGCCCATGACTTGACCTACACAAACCAGAACAAAACCTTGTAATCTGTAGACGGTGAATGAGGGAGGGAGACAAAGTGAATGGTACTGTGGTAGCGGAGATTAGGTGAAAGACAAACTGAAAGGCACTGAACAGAGGAGATAGATGAAAGACAAAGTGAAAGGTACAGTAATGGAGGAGATAGATGAAAGACAAAGTGAAAGGTACAGTAATGGAGGAGATAGGTGAAAGAAAGGTACTGTTGTAGAGATGTGAAAGAAAACAGTGGAGTTGGTTGTAGCGTCAGTTGAGAAAGGAGCAGGAAGGAAGTCAGCCGTGTAGAATGTTGTCTTTTATTTGATAGGGAACATTTTATTCTTATCTACTCATGCTGTTGTTTGACACACAATTTGTGAACGCATTCCCCCTATTCTTCCAGTTATCCCATGGTTTGCTGGCTTAACAAAACTAAACTAAACAAAACAAAACAACACAAATCAAAACACCGTACACATGAGCAGAAAATGTTGTTAAGTAAGTTGTTACAGGGGAGGATATACTGTATAGAGATTTTGTTTGTTGTGTGAACATTTTAACTTAGTTGAGGACATGTGCTTTATAAAATGCAGTTACATTTTGCTTGTTTTAATTGTAAATAGTTGAGAACATAATTAGCTTTGAATGGGCCACAATTAGATGTGATGATGAAAAGAGAAGTACTGACTGAAATGGTTATACGTGTGAGAAATACATTTCCAATATAATATAGGTAGGTGGTAGGTAGGTAGCATTCATGAACCACCAGCTGAACATGCAACTTCAATATTTAGCCCTGCTTGTGGCAGGACTGTAACGATGACTATGTTGACCTGTAGGTCTATCCAACACTTTGGTCCTTAACAAGATGTCTTGAAAACTACTGGCTGGATTGCCATGGAATTTGTTGTGCACATTCATGCTCCCCTGATGAACTCTACCGATTTTGGTGACCCTGTGGCCCTTCCCTTTAGCACCACCTGTAGCCCATAGTGTGTACTTGCACACAAGATATCTCAAAATGGAGCAGCTTGTCTCTTAACTTTTTGATGTTTTTTATGTGATCAATGATTCAGACCATGATTGTTATTCAAAAGTAAAGAGTGATTTAAGTTTACGTCCAACTGAAGTGGTCATTAGTAGACAATGGCCAGGGTTCGAATTATAATCAGAACTGTGATGGGTGTCTCTAAAATAACGAATGTTATGGGCAAATAACTAACTAACTAACTAACTAAAAAAAAAAATATATATATATATATATATATATATATATATATATTAATAATAATAATAATACAACACACACACACACGCACACGCACGCACACACACACACACACACACACACACACACACACACACACACACACACACACACACACACACACACACACACACACACACACACACACACACACACACACACACACACACACACACACACACACACACACACACACACACACACACAGAGGAATGGAATTAGGAATGAACAGTGAAACTAACTAACAGTGATAATGTGATCTACCCCACTAAGACAGAAACACACACACAAATGCTTTGTCTTTGTCTGCTGCATGGTGCATGATAGTTCATATTCAACTCTTTTATCAATCTAAATCATGTAAGGCATTTAAGCCCACAACAATTGTATAGAGAACAACTCAATATTGCAAGTTTCAAAATGCTCTATGATGCGTTTTGTTGTTTTGGAAAACATGTTTATTTTAGCCTATATGTATCTCATTAACATAAGTAATACTAATTACATTGAAAAATGTGTGATTTGTGATTTCAATTATTAGTTAATGGAGATGCTGCAGATAATTGAAATGAGAAACAATAACATAAGAGAGACATGGGAAAGCTTTTGTTGCTACAGTATAAGTGATAAGTTCCTTCCCTGTACAACCACTGTAACTACCAGCCGGATCTGCACAACTTTTGTCAGTTTGCACCTCCCTATCTGTCTGTCTGTCTGTCTGTCTGTCTGTCTGTCTGTCTGTCTGTCTGTCTGTCTGTCTGTCTGTCTGTCTGTCTGTCTCTACTCTCTTATCCTTCCTGCTTTCCTCAGGGCAACCACAGGTCCCATCAAATGGTCAATAAAAACACATTATCCTCTGCTTCTGAGTTCTTCCCTGCCCCATCCCCTCTCACCAGGCCCCAGCAAGCATGGGATGCCCATGAAAGGGCAATTTGCCACGTTTAACTATACTATAGTATTACAAACTTGATTTATATGTTATTTTTGAATTTGCCTTGTGTGAATATGCCATGTCATATTTGTCAACTATGTTTGGTATTGGGTCAGTGTTATGAGATGTTTTAGTGGACCTGTGTTATTGCCAAGGATATCTGTCTGGATTCGAATGGATTTGAATATGCACTGTTATGCTATCATATTCACTGTCTGACAAATGAGGAAATATAGACTTGCTTCTCTCTATAGAAATTGAGAAATTAGTGATGTGGCAAACCTTACACATGTATGAACTTTGCAAACCAGTCATGATGAATTGTTGTTGGACTTGACATAATCTTCTGTCCATATCAGCAGGGTTAACCCCAGCCTCCTGTCTTTGTGTTCCCTGTTGATCTAACTATAAGGATAAGGAATGTCAGATACATTTTTTTTAAATGATGTAAGGTATAGCTGTAAAAGCTGTATAACACTGATGAATTGTTGGTATACTATAAAGTCTTGCAGATATTTACAGATATGTACAGTACAAGATAAAGGTTGGAAATGTGTTTCCCCCCCATTATTCATTAAATGAACTTATCGGGAGCAACATCAGTTCTTTTTTTTTGTAACTTATTGTCTCCGCCAGGCATGGCGAGAGAGTACGTGTTGCCGTCCGTCCGTCCGTCCGTCCGTCCGTCCGTCCGTCCGTCCGTCCGTCCGTCCGTCCGTCCGTCCGTCATTCTGTCTGTGTACAGCTAATCTCCGGCACCGTTGTCTTGATTGCAGCAAAACTGTGCACACACACTCCCTGGATGCCAATTCAGAACCTCTGCCCCACATTTCTCATGGGCCTTTTATAGCGCCACCAGGAGGCCGATTTGTGCAAAACATATTTTTTGACAGTACTCCTACAGATTTTTTCCAAAAATCACGCAAATCGGTACACAGTATCTCTATAGTCATTAAACGAAACAAGTCTTTCAGATTTCTCATATTCCATCTTGATTGGCTAAAAATGTCTTCCAAAGTTTGCAGGAGTGCTCCGTTTTGAACAAAATGCCTCAAATCATGAACACAGCATGCAATTTCCGTGAAACTTTGCACGCCATTCCCATTAGGCCGAGGAAGAACTACCATTTGACATTTTTCAAATCAGCCTCATGGTGGCGCTATAACAGGCTGTTTCTACCTATAACTGCACCGATCTGTGTAAAGCTTTGTATGGACACTCCCTAGAGGTCAAGGAAAAACCTTTGCCCTGCATTTTTCACATCTGCCTTTTATAGCGCCACCAGGAGGCCAACTTATGTAAAACACATTATTTTATACTACTCCTTCCAATTTCATCCAAATTTCACACAGATCGGTACACATGATCTCTATAGTCATGTGATCGTGACGGATGTGTTTGATTTTTCATATTCCATATTGATTGGTTAAGATTGATCTAAAGTTTGCATTATTGGCTTATTTTGAACAAAATTCCGCAAATCATGAACGCACCGTCCGATTGCGGTCAAACTTTGCACGCACATTCACACTATGTTGAGGAACAAATGCCATTTTAACATTGGCCTGTTATAGCGCCACCAGCAGGTCTAATTTAGCGAAACAAATGTTTTTAACAAAATGCCTCAAATCATTAATGCAGTCAGTGTCCGATTGTCGTGCAAGGCCTAAGAAGAAATGGCACCCTTTTCACGTTGGCCTATTATAGCGCCACTAGGGTGGCCACAATAGCCTACCTGACCTGGCGGAGACCTTTCTAGTTTTTTATTATTTTCCAGGTAGAAAATTCAACGAACAAAGAAACAAATATGAGAATGACACGTACACAGAGAAATAAAATGAAATGAAAATAAATAAAGTAAAGACAAACAAAAAGGCATACCAAATTGTGTTGAGGTGGGCGTTAGAACACAAGGATTAACATATGAACGGATTACAATCTTTTCTTTTTTATTTAACAATCAATCAATGAGTTACATTTCTCATCAAACAGTAAGAAGTCCATGACAACTGTAATCCAATCTTCCTTGGTAGGTGGTGCGGCCTGTAGCCATTTCCGGGTGATGGCTTTCTTACAGGCAACCAAAATGGCAACATCAGTTCTTATCATTTTAAAATCATTTTCTTGTAATAGTACAGTTTCACTCTTGAATAACTACTGTAGCTCTGATATGTAGTAGTGTTGGTTCATGAATGTTGACTATTGTGACCCTCACGTTTTTTGGATTAAACTTTTACTAGACCAAAGGTCTGCTATGTGTGCTAATAGAGCAACACTATAATTAATCAAACATTGATACAACTATGAAATAGAGCAAAGAATCCTGGTAAAGAATTGGGAAAACTGTTGATGTTTGATGTTTTGTTGTGGTCAGAGTACACATTGTCATGGTTTGAATGAACTCTGGGGAGTCCTTGGCAGGCATGGAAATGGAGATACTGGGGAAAAGAAAAGAAAGGTGGAGAAGAAGAGGAAGAAGGTAGTTGCGTAATCGTTCTGACCTTTAACTGTTTGTGTCGCTAGAGTAAGGTATTATAGCATGAATATCACTTCTCTTTCCAATTTTTTTAAGACTGCTTTGTTTGTGTTCACTTATGTGCTTAAAGATTGATTTTGAGGCTCATTTTGCCATACAGTGTGAGTGAATGGAATAGCTACCTCTGGTATCTCAATCACAGAGCATAGAAGCAACAGATAAAGATCATAGACAATATTTGGACATACATCATACTAGAAACTTAAAGTTCTACCAAAGTTCAAACTCACTTTAAAATAATTCATATTCATTATTAATTAATATAATCATCCAGTTTAGTCCCATCAGGAATCATGAATTAAACATTTACATAATTGTGCCATATACTGTAAAATAACACCCCCATACATACAGTAGATCATCTTGTCTCACCTCTGAGGCATGGTCTGAGGTTCTGTTCATTTATAGTCATATACATAAAGTAATAATGCTTGTGTGACAGCTTGTTGCCAAGACTGACATGGAGACAGGACTCAGCGCTTGTTCAACAGCCTGATGGTTGACAGGAGGAAGGTGTTCCCTAGTCTTGTCATATGGCTTTTGATACTGTAGGTATCGCTTGCTTATCCTGCCTGACGGTAGGCAAGGTGCAGTCTGTGTCACCTCTGAGGCGTGGTCTGAGATACTGTATCACCTCCAAGTCGTGGTGTAAGGTACTGTGTCACCTCTGAGTTGTAGTCTGAGGTACTTTAGTTTGTCTAGGAATGAGCAATGAACCAACAATGGAACATATCATTGCCAACTGCCAAAGATTTTTTAAACTTCATCAACTCATATCCTAAAAATCAAATCCAGCGTCTTGTTCTGGAAACCAGGCAAATAAACACATTGCTATTTTTGTCACATGGAACCCGGCCAGGTTTTGAAATCCATGTTAGTTTCCAAAAATATTTGTGTACACCCTGGCTTACTGACCCACATTGTACACACAAATAATTAATAGATTTTTAGGTTGAATACAGATTTTATTCAACCATGAGAGAACGCCACAAAGATCAATTATCAACGTCAATGTATTGTATCGTGTCATCACTTCCAATTTCACTTGTTTATCCTGTATCTTGTATCAGTTCTCTCTCTCCTGATTGAAATTATTATCCTGATCTGAAAATAAAATTTCTCTTAACTAAAGAGCTGGAGAGATGGTGAACCCCCTGTTACTGAACAAACACTCTACGTAGCAATAGAGCAAGAGCGATTTAATACTTATTTTAACAAAAATATATCATTTACACACCCTTTAAGTGAGAAGGTGAGGTTATTGGGGAAGCAGGGTCAGTCAAACTGAGGGAAAGAACACTGGAACTATTTAAAACAGTAGCTCAATCTTAAAAAATATCAGGTAGTTTATCAAAACATTGTCAGTTTCTGATTCTTTTCCAAGTTTAGTTTATCAGTTAAATATATCTTGTGGGGGGCATGTTGAACTCAGCACAAGGGCAGAAATACACAGCTCATAAAAACACACAACACAGCTGGCATCATGTTCTATAACACTGCTCTAGCTTTGTGGAGAAATGTTAGACTTTGGACTATTGAGTTAGTCAGTATCATTTGTTCATTTCAGAATGTGCTAGTCTGAAGATACTGTATGTTATGTTGAACCGCTTGTATCTGAACAGGTACTGGATTCCAGTCAGAAACATAAATATTGGAACAGTTTATTTATTTTTTGCTGATGTCATCATTGTGAAAATCATGACATCAGCAAAAATGAAAGGAGTGAGAGTGTTCTTTTTTCTAGAATATGTATAGTGCTCACTGGCTAAATATTTACACACTGGATTATAAGGGATTTACGTATTATGTGCTCATCAATACAGCATATACATGCATGCTTGCATTTATGTATGTGAACATGTCAGTTTATGTAAAGCAATTAATGCTTAATGTGCATTTGTGTGTGTGTGTGTGTGTGTGTGTGTGTGTGTGTGTGTGTGTGTGTGTGTGTGTGTGTGTGTGTGTGTGTGTGTGTGTGTGTGTCTCTACAGGCGCCAGGGGGATCGCTCTCACCTGTGTGTTGACCCCGTGTAGGATGTTTGGGGTGTGTGTGTCACTGATGATGTTGGGAGCTGTGGGAGCTGCTGTCTGGGCTGTCGGTGAGACCACACACACACTGACTCCAAAACACACACATGCATGCATGCACGCACGCACACATGCACGGCACAAACACACCCACACACACACACATTATAGAACAATTCTTAATGTGTTTTAACAGTGCACATAAACTCTATTTGGAGGATACATTTCTAAATCTGTTTTGTAATGATAACCAGCACTGTGGTGTGTTTTATTTGTCACTCTACAGTCACATACTGCAACAAGGAGGAAGACACAGGATTATATGACGGTGAGCAACAAATCGAGGATGACAGATTCAGAAGCGCTTGCTATAGGACCCTTGCTATTCTGTGACTCTAGGAAAACAGTTTGAGAGTTTTGAAATGACATGCTATCTATTTGCTGTCTCATCGAAATAGTTGTGATAAAATGAATAGATGAATGATGTCAGTCTTGAATTTGAAGTGAATCGTGATTCGTGAAGCCACTCCCCCTCTCTCCAGTCCAGGTCAATTCTGCTGATCAGCATCTTCGAGTGTTCGACTCCGCCCAGAAGAGGTGGCGTCAGGTGTGTTCCTCTTCAGCCAATGAGCTGCTGGCCAGCATTAGCTGTGAGGAAATGGGCTTCATCAGGTACACATTACAGTCATTTATGTAGAACACAGTGATTTCACTTTCTGTAAATGCACTGTTATATCGTCGCTGTCGGGCAGAAACCTCATACCTCCATATTTCAACTTCGTAAATTAATGCCCTGCTTCATCATACAAGAGTGCAGCACAAAAGTAGAGAAAATAGCAGATCTACAAGCTCACAACACGGCTATTTTCACTTTTTTAATAATAAAAAAGACATACAAGGTTTCCACCCGACAGCGATGATATGTTAGTAGGACTAACGTAACGTGTGTGTGTGTGTGTGTGCGTGCGTGCGTGCGTGCGTGCGTGCGTGCGTGCGTGCGTGCGTGCGTGCGTGCGTGCGTGCGTGCGTGCGTGCGTGCGTGCGTGCGTGCGTGCATGCGTGTTTCAGTGTGGTGAACTACTCTGTTGCATCAGTCCCAGAGTCCAGTAGCGATGGTGCAGAATTCTTCTGTGTCAAAGAGGAAGAGCTCAGCTATGGCAAGAAGATCAAAGATTCACTGTTCAAATGGTAATGAACTCAGGACTGTCTGTACCAGTCTGGAATGCTTTGGTCATTTTAGGAACTTGACATATATCGTACGACCTGGCCTCTATTTATCTATCATTGGCTAATAAAGAGATGAAAAGCATGAAAGCTCACAAAGCTCTTTTTTCATTTAGTTGCTGTTCTCCTCACTTTGTTTTCTAGTCATAGTGGCTTAAATATTATTGTGTAAATATATTAAGTGTGATTTATTTTCCTCCCCGCCCTATTAATGTGATATGGTTGACAAATCAAGGTGTCTGTTGTATTGCCTTGTTTTTGGTATGAGTGGCAGACAAATAGATCGAGAGCAAATTTGAAATGCAGTAGAAAGTTTGACTGATTGAAGACACGTACAGTACCGGTATAGGCTACTGTAGATACTGTAGTAAGTCAAAATCCATTTATATTGTAACAAAAAATTGGTTTGCGTGTCGTGTCTTTTTGGTCTGTTAGTTGACCAAGTCTCTGCTTGTCCTGTTTCAGTAACTGTGAGAGCATGGAAGTTCTCACACTGCTGTGCCAAGGTACAGTACAGTATGGTCCTGAGCATAAACCTTCTTACTGTATATACTCCCTGCTTTCTTTTCCCATGACCTTTCAGCATTTGCTCACATTTTAAATCTTCCTTGTTCTCCTGGTTTAGGTCTAATGCACCCTTTCATTCCCTCTCTTAATCTCACTCCACACATTGTGATCCTGTGGCTCTTGTTCAAATCTGCCTCTCCCAAGCACTTTTTAAAATTGCTCTGCCAACATTATACTCACTCTCTCATTTACACTTGCTTGCTTGTCTCTGTCTGTGTATATCCTACGCTATAGAGCACTGACGTCTGACATCACTGCCGCTAGAGGGCGCTATCCCCCTGGGTCACGGCGTTATTTTTTGTATTGGATTTCCCATAGGGGAATCGTAGATTGCGTCATATAAGAACTATGTTCCAGAAATAAATAAACCACCCCACAGTTCTTATATGACACGATCTAAGATTCCCCTATGGGAGATCCAACACAAAAAATAACGGCATGACCCAGGGGTAGTGGGAGTTACGTCAGGACTTCGGTACTCATCGTACAACAGTGTTGCGTGCCTACGATCTACGACATTGTACAACAGAGTGTACATTGAGCATATCTCTATTGCCTCCACAGACTGTGGAAGACGCAGCCTGACAGAGGACCGTATAGTGGGGGGTGTGGATGCCAGACAGGGCAGCTGGCCGTGGCAGGTCAGCTTACAGTACGACGGCATACATCAGTGTGGAGGATCCATCATCTCAGACCGCTGGATCGTGTCAGCAGCACACTGCTTCCCAGAGTAAGAGCTTGGATTGACAGTAATAGAACTGAGCATCTGGCCCGTTTAAAAGTTGACATCTGTGTTGGTATATACAACACGTTGTTAAATTATTTATTAGTGGAAATAGTTTATTAGAACCATTAAAGTACAGTAGGACATTGCTGCATCTCTCTCAAGCCCCCAGAACCACGGTAGAACAGTGAAGCTGCCGTCGCCTGGTGGTAAAATCTGGGATTGCAATACTACCGCGTTTAAAACACCACTGCGCATGCTTCTACCATTTGAAACCCTAGTGCGCCTACTCGGTGCTCAAGTCTTCCGCATTTGGACACCAAAATGTGGTGCTCAAATCAAGAAAAATGCGGAAGTAGAGCGTTCTTCCGGTGCTTCAAACGCTGGTGAGCAACTTTCATTGAAATGAATAGCCGGGG
>NC_137605.1:34407031-34435252 GCF_963280865.1 Gymnoscopelus braueri | reverse complement strand
ATGTTTCGTAGACCAGAGTCAGCACAACAAAGGCTCCTTTTATCCAACATAATGATACCAGGAAATATCAGGACAGGACTGACTCTTCCCGCTATCCCTGTGTCACTGTCCCTCTGTCCTGGAGTCCCCAGACCCTTATAGTGAAATATCAACATGGTAATAATCAGAGAGAGGCGAGGATTCTCCATCCTTTGTCTTTTAACACAGGCACTGAGGCACAGGAACTATGCTATAGATTTGGTCATTTCTTGACAAGGGAACAACCAGCATGTGTCATGTTAAAGTCCCCTTGTACCTGCTCACATGAGAAATCCTTTTAACTTTATAAGCTGTTCACCCATTGATTACTTTTGCTAAATTAATTGCAACAATTAAAAAAATGTCTGCAGTGATTTATTTATTGACATTGATTTTATCTTCATTTGACATTGATATTTATAATGAGACAGCATGTGGAGCTATATGTGGTTAGTGGTCTAGGTACTGTTATTAATGTACCGACCAAACATTTGCATTATCCTGAATAACACATACTGAAAAGTACATTGCATTTCTCCTCTCATTTCTGTCTTTGTGGGGTAGATCACATTATCACTGTTAGTTAGTTTCACTGTTCATTCCTAATTCCATTCCTCTGTGTGTGTGTGTGTGTGTGTGTGTGTGTGTGTGTGTGTGTGTGTGTGTGTGTGTGTGTGTGTGTGTGTGTGTGTGTGTGTGTGTGCGTGCGTGCGTGCGTGCGTGCGTGCGTGCGTGCGTGCGTGCGTGCGTGCGTGCGTGCGTGCGTGCGTGCGTGCGTGCGTGCGTGCGTGCGTGCGTGCGTGCGTGCGTGCGTGCGTGCGTGCGTGCGTGCGTGCGTGCGTGCGTGCGTGCGTGCGTGCGTGCGTGCGTGCGTGTGCACACTGCTTGCGTGTCTGTGTGTAGAATACATCCAGCCTGTCTGTCTGCCAGCCTATGGTCAGAGACTGATAGATGGACAGATGGGGACAGTAACTGGCTGGGGAAATGTGGGATACTATGGTGAGTCCATCAGTGTCTCATAAGACTTCCAGACCGTTGCAAATACTGCTGACTATGGAGTTTGACCTTTTCCATCCTATATTGCTTGCCAACGCTGAAGCACCTTGTGTTTGCACTGTATAAACACCCGTGATTCTAAAGCCTTTTAATTTCAAGGACCCCCAGTTTGATATACATTAGGTCACAGACTCTGACTCTGAGGATTCTGACATTTCTGATTCTGACTTTATGCTATTTTTTATCTCTGAGACCCCAATCTGCAGAGTAAAGTAAAATCCTTTAATTTAACTCTCAGAGGGTACAAATGGGAACAAATGGACCTGTAAGGGTTGATTTGGTTCCTAACTATCAATCATTTAGCTCGGGACCCCCTGGAACCCCTCCCCCAAGGACCCCTGGGGTCCTCGGACACCACTTTGAGAACCACTGGTCTAAATCTATTGCTGCTGTGTACACCTCGTATAGTAACTGGATGTAACGTTCCTCACTCCCAGGTCACTTGGCTGATGTCCTGCAGGAGGCAAACGTCCCCATCATCAGTGATGCTGTCTGCAATGCCCCTGATTACTATGACAACCAGATCACCACCAGCATGTTCTGCGCGGGCTATGAGAAAGGTGGCACAGATGCCTGCCAGGTCAGTGTGTGTGTGCAATGTGTATTTGTACACTTTCAGGTTTGTATGTAGTACAGTACAATGCTGTATGTACTGATAACTGTGGGTTTCTAATTGAGTAATGCATCTTGTTGCAAACGAAAGGTATTATTGAATAAAAGATAAAACATTTTGGCGATTACCGTAGACTCTGTTAACATTTAACGTATAAGATTAGCTTTTAATAGGGAGAACCTCCTTCCTTCTCAACTCTAGACGATTGAGACAAGGTGGAGTTGGGGATGGAGGAGGGTTGCTCCTTGCTTGCTGTAAAGAGAATAACGGGGTCAGAGGCAATGATATTTAAAGGCGGAGTCCAATCGCCTGATTGGCTGACTGTAGATTGGCTAGAAGTACTCACACTTCAAGCTGAGAATGACAGGATGTTTGTGAAGCATCCCCAGCAATAAATATGAAAGTGAGAGAGAGAGAGATCTTCTGTATTGAACTTACTCTTAGAGCTAGATGTGTGTGAACCTGAGATTATAATCTGAATGCCAGTGTGTCTGATGCATGTTTTATCAGTTTATACTGTATGTATTCCCTATTTATATTTCTGAATCCCAGATATGTGCCTGAAGTGCCTTGGATGTTCCTAACATAGCGTATGTGCACCTTTCATTTGTGCTGTGTGTATGTGTGTCTGTGTGTGCTTGTACGTATGCAGGGAGACAGCGGTGGTCCCTTTGTGGCAGACGACTGCTTCTCTAAGACCAACCGGTATCGTCTGCTGGGGGTGGTGAGCTGGGGAACAGGCTGTGCCATGGCCAAGAAGCCTGGTGTCTACACTAGAGTGTCGCGGTTCCTGCCGTGGATATCTACCGCCATGAGGGTGAGGGGGTTGGGGTTGTATGGGTAGAATACACACACATTCACACATTCAGAATGACACTCAACAGAATTCTAATTTTTGCATCGTTGTGAATACTGAGAATACTGCTTAGAGAAGACTGTGATAAAGAGAGCAAACATATACTGTATACCTGCATTCTGTCTCATGCTCAACCTTATGTGCTTAACTTTGTAGAAGCACCTCAATCACTTTACTTCAACATTTTCTCTTTTTTTTCCTGCCCTGTAGAACCACCACAACACACCAGGTGTGATCAAGCTGGGTCGGACATGAGAACAGGAAAGCACTTCTTTTTATACTTTTCCTGCTCTTTGAGGACTATCAATGTGGAGGGGATGAGATACATAGAGATGTATTTGCTGGAGGATGAGAGAAGTTGGCCTCCCTTCACTGCCTGAAATGGATAAAACAATATGGACTATGGAATAGTCCAAGAGGGCTTACAGAGAAAGAAGCTGATTATTCCCCTTAGTAAATCAATATTGTATGGGAGAAAATGTGTAAAATCCAACATCTTTATTGACAAGAATGCATATATGTGTAATACATGAACATATTTGTAGGTATCTGTCAAAAGGATTAAACACAAAAAAGCTTGAGAGATGATTTCCATTGCGGTTCTTTGGTGACCATCTCTGCTGACCACCCCCTTTTTTTAAAGGTATACCCACTGGTTATACGTTTGTGCACTTCACCAGGGAAACACACAGCTCTGACTCATTGTCAAACAGTTCAAATTACATACTAGTTACTATTTAACAGCTTTCAACAGTTTGAAGATGAATACAAGTAAAATGCCAAACCCTCTGCTCCATTTACAGTACGATGTTGATATTTCAGAATGTTTTATGATGTATGTTGTTATTTTTGCGGGTTATGTATTATGAGGTTGTAGATATAGACAGTGTGTGATGACATAGCTTTGGTCTGTGGCGTGCTAGGATTTGATTGTCATGTGTCTATGACAGTGGTACACGATAGTCCTACAATTAGTTCTTTAACTGTAGACTTTGTTTTTAATAAAACCATCTGAAATGACTTACCTGTGGTCAGGTTTTTTAAAGCAAATTGAGAAAGAGTTGCAGTTTAACAAATTAAAAATACATTTCACAAAATTCACATCTCCCGTTAAAATGTCACATTAAAAGTACATTCTTAAAACAATATTAGAGATGCTAGAATCATATCAATATGGATGATTGTGCTCATGATATCTTGCTGATTTAAGTTATTATTTTTGCTGACATTCCCGCCTTAAATTTAGTATCATGACAAAATAAATGTTATGAGTGTAGAACATATCAAACTTTACACAGATATCTCAATTTGTAATAGCGTCATCTAGCTACTTATGAGGCTAATGTATTCAGTGACATGAAACAGAGACAGACTGTGTATCAATACATCTACAGTTGACGGTTACAGTCCATGTACTGTAACCGTCAACTGTAGATGTATTGATACACAGTCTGTCTCTGTTTTTTTCTTTGCCTTTTTATTGTTATTGTATGTGCTGAACTGATGTTTTTACAGTATTTCGTTTTTGTAAATATTAGTCATATATTTGTTTTATGTAAGACATTGTGTTTACAGGTCTTTAGATAATCCATCAATTTAAATCCCAGGTGTTCAATAACAATGAAATGTTCTCATCAAATGTAGTATTCACAACAGGTTTTGTAAAATCTTGTTTATAGCCTGCTTATGAAATATGGCCTACTATCAACTTGAGTTACAAACTACATATAGTAATTTTTTTATTTGTAAACTTTGTTTTATTGGTTTTTCTGCACAGATATGTGCCTTAGGGGGAAGGGGAAATACGTACAGTCTTCACATTGAAGGAACTACAACAAAGGGAACTAAAAAACAGAACAAAAAACAAAACCAAGACAAAGACAAAGCAACAACAGCAAAGCAACAAGAGAAACAATAAAACAATCCATCCCATCTCTCATTACTGTACTACATACAGTAATGAGAGATATGAAGATTCTCCATAGCCATTTATTATGGGATGTTTACTCACTGTAAATAATTGGGGCAATATCACAGATAAGAGACAAACACTTATTTCTTGTTATTGATTGTAGGAAACGAAACGAAGCAAGAGTTCATTAATCCAGATCTAACTGTTCAAGGATGTAAAAAATAGTAATATCAAGGTGGTGGCATTCCCGCTTGAAAATGAATTTCAATTCCCATGGAGAAAATCCACATGTTCAAAAGTATATCTTTGAGTATTTTGGTATTGATTCAGATGACTGCGGTACATGAAGGCATGGGTTAAAATGTATCAATATCTTTACCATAAAGAGCTCAAAAGAGACCACTACTTACGATATTGAGGGAGCTGTCCATTCACAGTTTGACTACAATATCTGGTACATACTACAGTGAGTGATTGTACTAAAATGTCAAATAATGTTCAGCCTCCATTTAAAACAATGTGCCTTTCTTTGAATTATTTGTTCAAGAAGAAGATATATTATTGTTACTGATCACAACAGTTCATTGTAAAATGTAAATGTATAAGTTGTATGTATTGAAATAAATTCTTAATTTAAAGACTTATTGTAATAAGTGCTATTGTCATAGTTGTGATGTATTTCCTGTAGCCTACTTGCACAATAGCTACTTGGTTCAAAGCAATCTCAAACTCAAGAAAAAGAGAGCAGTGGTGCAACTAATACCAATGTCAGTTTAATTCATGCCCATAGTTACCACTGTAAATACACCGGTGTCATGACCTCTGTATTTGTTCTGTGAAGTCTGAGGTTGAAGCAACCTGGTACACCTCCTTTTTTTTACTACAGTTTTAATGAAACTTTAACCGCTGCTTTGCATGATATTTCAGTGTTTTAGAGAAGTACTGTAAGAGGGAGACCTAAGCTATTGTAACTTTATTGTCACTTTACTTGTCAAACAAGTAGCAATGCACTGCGGCAAGATAGACAAACAACAATAACTGGTGCCAAAACACAATGAAAGTGCACCTACAATATAAGTGTAAACATGAAAAAACAAGTACATAGATTATATATTTACAGCCACTACAAATATGTTCAATCCATTCCCATATGCATCAAACTCAACTCACACCATAAATGCATTTAATGATAAAGATACGTAATGATGAAGATAGCAAGCATTGCCTACACAGTACACATGCATGATTTAATATATTAAAAAAAAAAAAATTGTATTTAACCAATATTTTACATGTTGATGAATGGTTGTGCTCTGATTGGTCAGGACTAATGACTGGCTGGCAAACTCAGTTGCCTTTAGCCGTAGAGTAGATCACAGAATCAGCTTCTTGTCCCGAACTGCTGAACCTGTGTAAAGGCAACACAGGGTTAAGCAAACTTCTTAACTGGGCCCTATTTTTATAAAAGAAAAACATGAATAACAAAAGATAATTTGGACCACAATCAAAGGGTGGGTGTATTCTTTTTTTAATTGGTCCATTCGGACGTTTTGTGTCCAGAGGGGCATTTAAAAGTACAGTATGCTTTTCCTTAATTTTTTGTTTTTTTGAGACCACTGGAATAATGTTTTCAGACAGAAATAAGAGTATAAGCCTGTGATGTACTTGGCAAAATTAAAATTAAAAAAACGACGAATTTGAAGTACCGGCTTGCCCCTCCGGACAGATGTGAAACGTCCGGAGGAGAATGAATGACCTCCTCTCAGAGGGGTCCCACATGATTTTTTTGGGGGGAGGGTCTCCAGATGACAGTGAAGTGACAATTTAAGGACATTTAAGACCTTTTTAATACCTCAAAAAATAAAGAAAGAAAAGAAACTAGAAAAAGTGCTGCTCGGAGCACAGGTCTCCGCCAGGTCAGGTACGTTATTGTGGCCTCCTGGTGGCGTTATAATAGGCCAATGTGAAAAGGGTGCCATTTCTTCTTAGGCCTTTCATGGCAATCAGACACTGCATTCATGATTTGAGGCATTTTGTTCCAAAAATGTGTTTTGTTAGATTAGACCTGCTGGTGGCGCTATAACAGGCCAATGTGAAAAGGGTGGCATTTCTTCCTCGGTCTAGTGGGAATGTACGTGTGAAATTTCACAGAAATCTGCGTTCATGATTTGAGGCATTTTGTTCAAAACGGACCAATCCTGCAAACTTTGGAAGCCAACCTTAGCCAACGAGGATGGAATCTGGGAAATCGGACAGATCCGGTTGATCACATGACTATAGAGATACTGTGTACCGATTTGCATGACGTTTGGATACAATCTGTAGGAGTAATATAAAAAAGTGGGTTTTGCACAAATCTCCTGGTGGTGCTATAACAGGCCCTTGTAAAATAATTGGGGCAGAGGTTCTGAATTGGCATCCAGGGAGTATGTGTGCACAGTTTCGCAGCAACCGGGTCAACGGTGCCGGAGATTAGCTGCTCACAGACAGATGGACACACGGACACACGGACACACGGACACACGGACACACGGACACACGGACGGACGCACGGACGCACGGACGGACGGACGGACGGACGGATAGGGTTCAAAACATATTCTTTCGCCATGCCTTTCGGCCTGGCGGAGACAAAAAGATCATTACTGCGTCAAAAGTACAAAATATACAATAAAAACTGGTCACACTTTGACCAAATCGTCAAATAATATCTACAAGCTCTACAAGCTCACAACAAGCTTGTAGATCTACTATTTTCAAAATATTTATCTGTGGTACCGAGTCAAACTAAATGTAATGCCTCAACTCCTAATTCCAAGTGCTTATCAGGGTGGGGGGTCCCCTGTTCAAATATGATTATTTTGGGGGGTCACGACCTGAAAAGGTTGAGAACCACCATAGGCCACTGGGTCAACCTACTGAGTGAGTTTGTCCTGAAGACCAGTGCTGCTGTTTGTGTGGTGGTGTGTACGCCCTTTGTCTTTGGGCTGTATGGTCACTGTAGAGTAGAGAACCTCCTGTGTTACAGGTGTTGTGGAGACCTGTGAAAAGAGAAGAGAAGCAATGGGAAAGGAGACAAAAAGAGTCAAGGGGAAAGAAAGACATTACGGAGCCCTATACTGGCCATTGAGAAAAAAAACATTTTTTAAACGTGTGCACAATGTAATAAAACGTGCACACGTTTTACTGCATCGTGCACACATTTTTCTTTTTTTATATATCATTTGTATAATTATACATTAAATTAAACTATAGTTAAACCATTAACACACCCATTACACTGTAGCCTGACACCTACCCACTGAGATAATCAGTTTGTGTAAAGCCCACTCCACACCAATGATTCGCAATGCAACTCCTTGCAACATGCAACTACTTGCAACTACTTGCAACCATTATACACAATGGCAGTTGCAAGGAGTTGCATTGATGCGGTTGACCTTAAAACTGTTTTGTTGCAAGGAGTTGCGACTAGTTGCATTGGTGTGGTTTGGCCTTTAGTGTCACCTGCTATGCTATCTAGATATAAAGTACTAAACTACAGTATGACTCTTATGCTTTCTGTCTCTAGTTTACAATGCCTGAATGTATGTTCAACAATGTTCATTACACTAATGTAATGAATGAGAGAATGTCAGTGGTCCTGTGTTACATTGTTTTATGTTGGGATAATATCATTGCACCATGAGCCAAAGCAAATTCCTTCCATACTCAGCAATAATATGTTTTCTGAATTAGAGATGTGAAATATTATACAAACAAAAATACCTATTTGGTGAACCTTTAAGGTTTGGTGAACCTTTAAGGGGGGTTGACATGTTGTCAGACATTTTGGCAGTGGCCTACTCCTATATCTCAATGATGAATTTCCAACATATTCATATATCCTACTGGTGAGAAGCAGGTCTAACTTTTCCTACATGTCCAGAGTGGTGCCCACGCTGGACTGTGGAGTAGACCACAGTGCTGTCCTGAGAAAGAGGAGAGGACAGAGAATGATGGACATTGGCGTAGACAACGTCTGACTCCTCTAGCTGCAATTCTGTCCCACCGGGAGCAGAGACAGACTCAGACTGGAGGGAGAGGATACAACAGAAGCCAAACAATGAAAACGAGTTAACAGCCATAGTACAACAGTATTAATCACAATGCTGGCAATTAGCAAGGAGCAGTTCTGTTAAAGTCTTTGTATTTGTATTGTTATAGTAATTGTTTGCAAGACAAACAAGATTCACAATATTCTATAGAACGTCTTAATATAATTCTGCACAAAACGTAACAAGGACATTTTTCACAAATGTATTTGTGCTTGTATTGCTTGAACCTTTCAAAATGTTAATTAATATAAATGTATATAATAGTAAATACATATATATATATTTATTTATAACAGGTTCACTAACTTGTTTGTTTGCTGGGGTCTTTAGCGTCTTACTGTGGAAACAAGAGAAAACACTGAACAGAGGAACATCAAGATTGATTCGTGGAAGTGTTTTAAAGAAGTTGTGTTATCATGCAAAACCCCAAAATGTAATGTGGGAACTCTGTTCTTAACAATATTCACTTAAAGATACTAATAGATATATGACAACTACTGATTTGTATTAACCGCCTGGCATCAAGCCCCAGTCTCCCACATAGGAAACTAAACATCTACCATTCACTTCAAGGGGGATCCCCCAGACTTAATGGAGATATTAGGGTTCTGAGCTTACAGGCAGGGTTACTGTAAGTTCTCACATTGCTCATATAAACACTAAATGGGGAACTATTTATAACACTTAAAACGCATATATAAACACATTTTTTTAAGCCTAATGATCCGTATATGCCCACTCACTCACTCACTCACTCACTCACTCACTCACTCACTCACTCACCCACTCACCCACTCACTCACTCACTCACTCACTCACTCACTCACTCACTCACTCACGCACTCACTCACTCACTCACTCACTCACGCACGCACTCACTCACTCACTCACTCACTCACTCACTCACTCACTCACTCACTCACGCACGCACTCACTCACTCACTCACTCACTCACTCACTCACGCACTCACTCACTCACTCACTCACTCACTCACTCACTCACTCACTCACTCACTCACTCACTCACTCACTCACCCACTCACCCACTCACTCACTCACTCACTCACTCACTCACTCACTCACTCACACACACACACACACACACACTGTACTTACCAGAGCATAAGGATACTAAATGCAATGACAAGGCCCACAAGAAGCATGATACCCACCCCAGCCAAGACAGGAAGTGATTGGTTGCCTGATGAAAAACACCATGTAAAATATGTTATTTAAAGTAGTTATGATTCATAGAGAGTAGAAATATCTTAATTGTCTTCTAAAGTAAGGTAGCCTATACAGTAGTCACAGTGACAGTCATTATTTTGTCATTGAAGTCATACAAACCCTGCCGGATCTCCAGTGGCACCTCATTAGAGTTGTTTTCTCCCAGTGAGTTCCTGGTCTGACAGAAGTACAGTCCAGACTGGGAGGACTGCAGAGAGGTCAGAACCAGCACCTGTCCTGACCCTACCTGGACCAGGGAGCTGGAACCAGGAGGTTCAGTCCTCTTGTACCAGGTGTAGTTGTGTACTGGTGGGTTAGCATCACTGCTGCAGGTCAAGTTAACACTGCTGCCCTCTGCCAGACTGTCTGGTGGACTGACCTCTACCAATACACTCACTGGTGCATCTTGACATAGATCAAATAGACAAATAACATTTAATCATAAACTAGATAGTATTTCAAATGATACAGTATATTCACATGAAAGTGATGGATTAAATTGTAAACATTTCATTGTTTAACTTACAGAGGACATCAATGAAATGAGCTGGTGACGTTTGGGATCCATGTTTGTTTGTCACCTGACAGGTGTAGTTTCCAGAATCTGCAGAAGTCACATTATCCTTTACCAGGAGAGGACCAGAGGAGACAGAGCTGTTTCCTCTGTCTCTGTACCAGATGTAACTGTCTACTGGTGGGTTGGCATCACTGCTGCAGGTCAGGTTCACACCCCTGCCTTCAACTAAATGTTCTGGCGAATCCCCTGATATTGAAACTGATGTGTTCTCTGGAATATCTAATAAGAGAGAGACACAGTTTATGGCAATATTAACTTAATTTATAATGGCCAGTTATTCATATTCATTACGGTAAATATGTATCTGAAATGTGATCTGAATAGCACTGTAATTCAGCATAGGACGTCTGATAGTTAAGAGAATAAAATATACTTACACTGAACATCAATGTTTATATTTTCAGACTTGGGAAATCCAATGCCTCTCCATTCGATACCATTTGAGGCCTGACAGTAGTACTGTCCACTGTGACTAGGCTGGATGTTAGAGATGTTGTGACTCTGCCCTGATGCAGTAAACCCATGCTTATGCAGTGTATATCCACTGTTATTCACTGCTGGGTTGGCATCACTGCTGCAGGTGAAATTGACTGTGTTGCCTTTAATGACATCTTCAGAAGGACTGACTGACAAGGTCACATTCTTGGGACCATCTGTTGGAGAGGAATAGGTCAATCAGGTAGGCTTATATTTATCCATAATTCTGTATTTATTTATTTAAATAGGTCTCTGTTGAGAATGAGACCACAGGTGTCAATTTGATTATCTGTATAAATAAAGGTAAAAAAAAGGGGGAAAAGAGTAGTGTATATATCATTAATAATAGGCCTATTAAAATTTCAGAAAGAGAAATAGCTACCCATAAACACTACAAGAGATCATATATGACTTAACCACCTACAACTTGGCGCCCCTATTATGGGCATGTAATTATAGGCAAAAATTTTCAACAATTGTCATGAATTGTCAAACATTTTTAAAATAGTAGTTTAAGTGGTTAATGACAAGAAGACAAATAACTATAATCTAAACACATCATACGTAAGCCATGGTTTCCTAAATTTCTTACCTCTCAATAATTTCACAAACTTCAACACACTTCTTTAAAAGTAAACAATTATTAAGTTTGGATTTACTAATTAGTGTTTTTCCCACCTAATAAAGTTGTTTTTGTTTGTTGTTTTCTCATGCCCCCCATGTAAAGCATCTTTGGGTACTCAGAAAAGTGCTATATACATTTGAGATATTATTATTAATATGATTATTATTAACATTTGGTCCAACTTATGTTTACTGTATGGCTTCTTTATCTTTTGTTTGGTGAGTTTAAAGGTCTACATCTTCATTGTATACTTACATTGAACATTGAGAGTCACAGGGGCAGATCTGATTTTCTCCTGTCCTTTAACAGCACAGTAATAACTACCAGCATCTTTGATCCTGGCCTGGAACTCCTGGTTAGTTACCGGTTGTGCATCTCTGAACCAAACCACACTTGGTGGTGATGATGGAGTACAGTTCAGCATGCAGGTCAGTCTTACCTTCTCTCCCTCTGTCACAGTAGAAGGCTTTACAACAGTGGTCAAATCTGGTCAAAGAACAGAAAATAAATGCTCTGCATCACTGAAATAATTCATAAAGAAAACTGAAAAAACAATGACCAAATTGATTCATCATAATCTGTGAGTTAATCTTCAACCATTAAGTTGTACCTTTTATGGACAAATAAGCATATGATGGACTCCAAAGACTATGCAACAGTGTTGCAAAACTGAAGAAGTAAGCGCCTTCATCACTGTCCTCTAAGTTATTGATCCTCAGAGTGCAGTCATGCGCTTTGTTACCCAGATATTCAAAACGACCTGTGAGTGAGAGATGTGACAGCTTCCACTCGTTTTCTATATACTCTCCTCTGGACCAGAAGATAGACGTGACAATTTGTATCCGAGGGTAGTCAAATGAACATGGTATGACCACTGATGATCCTCTAAGACCACACTGGTTGTTGAGGACCACGGACCAGTCTCGACCACACACACCTGTAACGATAAAATAAAAGATACATGGTCTCTTTATTAGAACAAATTTTGGATCATGTTAATAAACATGTCATGAACAATAGCACCTCAGTGCCCCCTCTAGTGGCCCACGATCTTCTCTGAATGCCACCGTTGAGAAGCACAAGATCAGTATAATTTATTTATTATAATTTATTTTCATAACATACAATACAGATTAACCATCTGATTTAGCAAGCCAGTCCAAACATCACGACCATCTATCTAAATTTGGTAAATTATTTGAGAAGAGTCAAGTTAGCTGAGACAGGATATCCATGGGATATCATACAATTAATAAACATTAGCAGAATCAACAGAAAAGCTTTCACAATATTCTACCAAGCCTTCTAGGAGAGCATGTCAACACATACAAGTACATCCTTTCTGATACAGTTCGCCCTTCAATGTCTCACCTGGAATAATGATGAGAATGACAAGAATCAGATGTGCCATTATTTGGTGTTAACCTGAAACATGACACAGGATGCAACATGTCAGTAAACGTTATGTCCCACGAGAAGAGAACTTACATGGTGAATTATATAAGACAATTTGCTCAACTCACTGAAATCGATTTAGCTTTTAAAGTTTATCTCTGATTTAACTATGAAACTTTTTGTACCTACCTACTACTTGATGGTCAATGTATGAAAGCACCAATACGTCTCAGTTGAGGATTTCTCACTGTGCAAAATACCTATATCAGAGAATAGCAGAAGTAATATAGACAGTGAACACATCTTTCCTTCCTCTCTTCAGTGAATCAGTCATTTGTTAGCAAACCTACAAACTAACAAAGGTTTAGTAGGTAAAGTAAGATTTGTTCTATTAATTTAAGACTACAAAAGAATGTATAACAATATCACAGCCTACTAATGAGAACCAATGCTAATATCCAAAAGTTATTTGTTAAAGTTATATTAAAATAAATAATTTCCATTTGTTGTATAAAAGGCTAAAATAAACAACTCAACGATTCTATCCTAAGGAGTGTACAGACAAGTATAATAATATTATATACTGTACTGGGTTGAGTTGAGGATATTACAGTGTGTCTTATACACACATGTACTCATATATTATATACTGTACATTTTATAATATCATATATATTTATATTAAATACTAGATAAATGTATCACATACAACTACACACGAAGTGATAATTTGATTCCATTAAGCTGTAATTCACAACGTTTATATCCTACCTGGGATTTGAACCCTGGTGAGTGCTGGATCTTCTACTGCTGGGCTAATACAGAGAGCCTATTTGGGCAGAGATTACAATATTTTGTGTTTTTGAGCTGCATGCAATACCACTTGTCAAGTATAGGCCTACAACCCAAACACAGGATATACATTGCTCAATAGAAGAGCAGGGAGACAAACTAAAACCACCAGTGTTAGATATAATAACATAGTACATACACATTTGTCCTTTTAACATTTCAGTCACTACATTTTTCAGCTATAATATCTTGCCTAAACACAGTTAGCAATACATAATCCAGCTGAGTAAATGGTCATTTTTCACTTCAGTCACTATACGTACAGTATAGTACCTAACTATGCAGTTGTGTCTCTTCAACACTAGAGAACAGCAGAGGGTAATTCAGTTAGTGACTGCGTGACATCAAGTATCTGAAAACAATATTTTTTTCCAATGGAGGACCAGGATCTTATGCCATATGTGCCATTCATTTCCTCCAAATGTATTGTTTATCCATCAGTATGGTTTGATCACTGAGATATCTTTTCGAGTCTACATTGTTTTGCAACAGTAAAATCTGCTTTATTGTCACATCACAGGTTTACAGAAGTAAAATTAGTTTTCGTGCATAGTTCCATGGTATTGTTATTTCAGTGTTAATTGAGCTCTGAGAGTTTAAAACTTTACCCATATAGACATGGGGTCCATGTATAATTTACACATTCTGTGGTTGTTTATGTACAGTAAGTCAGTGGTTCCCACCCCCAGTCTTCAGAACCAGCTGTTTCATCCTACCAGGATCCTTCTAGGTGTCTTATCAGAGACTAGTTAGAGATGGTAGAAGATTTTGGTTCATTGTCACTTTTATTATCAAATTACCTAACTACTATATTAGTTAATTACTTGAGTAATTTACAACAAACATCTTGCTCATGTTGGTTAATAATGTGATATGGATTTAATAAGATGATAATAATCAGCTCACATGCCAGTGCCATCTTCATTATCTCTTGTGTGTGTGATTGTGTGACTAGAGACAGGGGTGTGGGTGCTAATCAGCAATCTGGTAGCCTCTAGTCTAGTCTGCTGTATATAAGTATGTTCTTCATTCCTTGTCAGATCCTTGTGATGTGTTGTGCTTTTAAAAAAAAAAACAGAACCTGTCTGTTTCCTGTCCTCTTGCCTGCTCTGCTTTTGTGGCTTCCCTGGACCTCGCCTCACCTGCTCAGCCAGCCTAAACCTTGGTCTTGGCCCCCTAACGGTCACACTTTTTATTATGGATCTTTATTAGCCTTCATATTAAAATATGTTAAACCAACAAATACTACTTGTACCATGTTTGCTCTTAATTTTTCAGTTTTATGTTGGAACACACCACAACAAATGGCAAGCAAGTGATATGGCTTTTCAGTTAATATATCATTCACCTGTTTGGTTTATCTTTTTTTCATTTCATGCCTGTCTACACAAGGAGAAACAACCCCATGAGCTGTGCCACAGAGGGTTTAATACAAATTCATATTAATCATTAGTCTAAATACAATGCATCTCAGTTTCTTCCATTTCAATGGTAACATGCAGGTATAGTATTGTATGGTTGCTTGTTGCTACTCTATGCCACATCAATTTGTTGGTGTCCTGCAAATATCCCCATCTGTATCAAAATGTAATCTTTTTCACTGCAAGATTATTACGTTATTGCTAGCTTGCGTTTACCAGCAAAACATATAGAAATACATTTGCTAGATGCTGAACAATTAGTATTGAAAACCTCATTGGTTAATCACCAGAAAAGGTTTCACATGGTATAGAAATTAAGCTCATTTTCATGCATCTAATCACCTTTGTTTCATCTACTGCACTGTGACTTCCTTTTTAGTAATCTCTCAATTCTTATTAATTGTTTTTATTGAATGGGTTCCCAGATTGCCTTATTAGTGTCACGTTTGATAAGGATTCACATTTCCTATGCTTCTGCAGTCGTTTGCTGTAGAAAATAGAACAGCAAAGAGTCACAATGCGATACAAATGGAGAATAGATGCATGTCAGAGGACCTGCATCTAACTGTCACATGGGAATCCTGTAGCTGTAAATTAAAAGCAACAAAGGCCACGTAAGTTATCATTTGATTTTAAGTAAATATCCATGAGCAAAAAAATAACAATAAAAAAACTAAAACAAATATAAAAACAATGTACCAGATGTTTTTCTAGAGATATTTACACTGGATGTGTGACAGGAAAAAGAGAGGCAATAACATGCAACATAGAGCAGGGACTTGGACCCCACTGCATCCTTAGTGGTTCACATCAGTCTGCAGTGCTGAGCCACACAGTGCCCCACAGAAACATAATCACTGTGGATTAGCCCAAGGTCAAGGTCAGACTGAGGTCAAAGTTCACACGAATCATTGATCCATAATCCTTTCTGGTAGTGGAGATAATGGAAGCAATGCTATTGGGTCTTGTGAGGTTAGGTGATGTATTGCCTGGCTGATGAGGAAAATGAGAACAGAGAAAAGGCTATTACAGTACAATAGAATCACTTTCTGAAGGGGTTTGATATAGATTACAGATTGCAGAATTCATGTTACCTCTCAAATAAAACTACACAAGAGCAAAATTATTTGGTTTCAGTTCCTCAACTTTCTAACAACAATACTAGAAAATGAATATTTAAGAACAACAACAATGAAAGTAACATAAAACACACTTTGAGGTGCTTTTGAAGGTGTTGTGTGCATGGTTCCTATACATCTCTCTCTCTCTCTCTCTCTCTCTCTCTCTCTCTCTCTCTCTCTCTCTCTCTCTCTCTCTCTCTCTCTCTCTCTTGAATTGTTAGACATAAGTGATGATTTTTGTCTTTTTTTTTGTCCCGAGGTGATGGAAGACATAAGTGAACATGTAAGCCTTATATACTCAGGTAAATACATTCTAGGAACTGCTCTAAGATTTAAGCGACAGTTTCCCCAAGGTTATCTTAGATCAGCAGACAAACTTTTACTTGAACCCCCCCCAGGCAACGCTTGTGACGGAAGGTGACAGGGCATTCGCTGCTAGGGCTCCATTTCTGTGGAACCAACTCCCCCTGCAAATTAGACAGGCCACTTCGGTGTCCACTTTAAAAAATCTTTTAAAAACTCATTACTATAGAATGGCCTTTAGCTAGAAGGAATAGTCAGCTAGTTTTCTGCTTTCACTCTTATTTTTGGTCTTATTATTTTTGTATGGTTCCTTTGTTGTTCTTGATATATTTTCCATCATTGAATTGCCTTTATATTTCCTGTGTATGTATTGTATTTGTATTGTTAAGCACTTTGTAAACCTGTTTTTGAAAAGTGCTATATAAATAAAGTTTATTATTATCAATGAAACAATACCAATGACCAACCTGCGGTGCCTTGTCTCACTGCTCTCTCTAGTGGTGAGGCTGTGCAAGTAAAGTGTAAACTACATTAGAGGAATCCTTGGTGTCTTTCTTGCAACCCAGAGACATGTTGGTGACTTGCACCACCTGGTCCACACTGAAACAACACAAATGGCAAATGCATGCTCATACACACAGGAAAGACTGTATGATGAGACAGGACAGACAGACAGACAGACAGACAGACAGACAGACAGACAGACAGACAGACAGACAGACAGACAGACAGACAGACAGACAGACAGACAGACAGACAGACAGACAGACAGACAGACAGACAGACAGACAAGAGGAGTTCACCTGGGAATCTTGGAGTAGTGAACAGTGATGTAGTTGAGGGTGGAGCTCTTGGTCTCTGCTTCTGTGATTGGCAGAGCGTCCTTCAATGGAACAATGGCAGGATGGGGGCTCTCACACTCCTCTTCTGGCTCCTCCTCCTACACATACGCACACACACACACACACACACACACACACACACACACACACACACACACACACACACACACACACACACACACACACACACACACACACACACACAGAGGGCAAACCTGCAATCATAATCTTTAAAGGTCCAGGGACCCCCAGAGGTCCTTGTCAAGGGGGGTCCACAGCAAAATGAGTTAATATAGAATCAAAATCAGTATAACCACTTTAACCCTATTTTAAAGGGATATTTCACTTTCAAAACAATTTTGGGTCATTTTATCATCTACTCAGGCTTTTTTGAGCCCCCCAGACAGTTTTTAAGTTGCTTGATTCATTATTTAGATATTTGATATTCATTTTATCAGACACACCCCCTTCCTATACAAACCCATTGTAACTTCAAACTCCATTTTTAACATGTTAGATTAATCAAAAACAACCGTCCTTGGTTCTGGTGACTCATCCTGCCCTCATAATACGTGAGGGGGACGTGTTTTTTCGATTACTTTTTTCATTTATTTAATTTAATCTTTTTATTGTATTTAATTTGTTTCATTTTCCCAAAAAAAATAATGAATAAACACTGTCCCCTCACGTATTAGAAGGACAATATCAGTCACCAGAACCAAGGACGGGTGTTTCCGATGAATCTAACATGGTTAAAATGGAGTTTAAAGTTACAATGGGTTTGTATAGGAAGGGGGCGTGTCTGATAAAATGAATATCAAATAACTAAATACTGAATCAAGCAACTTAAAAACTGTCCGGGGGAGCCTGAGTAGACGATAAAATGACCTATTTTTTTAAAAAGTGAAATATCCCTTTAACAACACAAAGCTTCTCTTATGTGTGTGTGTGTGTGTGTGTGTGTGTGTGTGTGTGTGTGTGTGTGTGTGTGTGTGTAAGATCTATTACGTACTGGTATGTCAGACATCTTGCCTGATCTCATCTGGAAGGTCTGCTGGGCTGACTCATAGAACAAGGTGTCAGCTGTCATTGATGGACGCTGGGGTCACACACACACACACACACACACACACACACACACACACACACACACACACACACACACACACACACACACACACACACACACACACACACACACACACACACACACACACACACACACACACACACACACACACACAACAGAGACATTCTGAATAATGAATATGTGTGGAGATGGACACTGCAATTCAGTCAAAATGATGAGCCCTGTACAGTACCTTCTTAGTGTCCTCCATCGTCTCCATGTCCACTCTGTGCATGTTCTTACTGTGGAGAGACAGAGATCATCTTCATGGTTATGGACAGTCTGGAATGTACAGTATACATAAAAAGCACATTTCTGTTTGCCTTTTAGGCTTTGTAAACACAAAAAAATAAACAAAGAGTGGAAATAGCCGATCTACAATGCATTGTGAGCTTGTAGATTTGCTATTTCCACTATTTTTGAAAATGTTTGAAAAGATATGTACATTTTATGAAGATTATGGTAAATGGTACATTTAAATAGCACTTTTATCCAAAGCGCTTTACATGGATTGTGCAATACATTCACCCATTCATACACCGATGGCAGAGGAAACCATGCAAGGCACCAACCTGCTCATCGGGAGCAATTCGGGGTTCAGCGTCTTGCTCAAGGACTTTTCGACACTAACTCTGGGGGAGCCCCCCAGCCCAGGATCGAACTGGGAACCTTGCGGTTTCCAGTTCACTCTACCCGGCGGGTTTAGGCATAGTTTCTGTGAGGTTAGGGTTAGGGTTAAGGTAGGGTTGGGCATAGTGTTTGTGAGGTTAGGGTTAGGGTTAAGGTTAGGTTTAGGCATAGTTTTTGTGAGGTTAAAGGTTAGTCTTAAGGTTAGGTTTAGGCATATTTTTTGTGAGGTTGGGGTTAGGGTTAAGGTTAGGTTTAGGCATAGTTTTTGTGAGGTTAAAGGTTAGGGTTAAGGTTAGGTTTAGGCATAGTTTTTGTGAGGTTAAATGTTAGGGTTAAGGTTAGGTTTAGGCATAGTTTTTGTGAGGTTAGGGTTTAGGCGCCAGTGCGCCACCTGGGCGACACACCAAGAAAGAGGGAGTCCCGTTCTTGGACTGTGTTGTATGGTACTTCCTGTCACCTGATCATGATGGCCACAGTGAGGGTGATGAGCCCTGCAGAGACGCCCACCGCCGATGCCAGGGCGATGACCTTCAGACGACCTACAAACCACACAAATCACAATTATTACAATTGCATACAGTGACAAATTTGTCTTAGTGATGTTGGTGGGTTACAGTGAATAATGATAACATTAAAAAATATGTACACATATATACTTAATTTAAACTATAATTAAACCCTTAAATATAGAAAGTGTATAGAATGCTAGATACAATATAGAGAGTATGGATGTGGGTAAGAAAAAACAGCAATCAATTATTGCACTTGTTGGATTATGTATACAGAAGGTAATAGTATTACACATAGCCTTTGTTTGTATGTAAACAAAAGGTAACAGTATACAACATTACATTGCATTTGTTTGTATTATGTAAACAAGGTATATGCATATTATACATTACATGTCACATGTGTTTGTATTATGTACAAAGAAGTTAATAGTAATATAGTATTATACCTTATATTTGTGTGTATTATGTAAACAGAAGGTATATACATTACACATCACATTTCTTTGTATTATGTAGACAGTAGGTAACAGTATATTATTACACACTGCATTTCTTGTAGACAGAAAGTAAGACTGGCAAAACAGGAGGTGATAGCAGCACTAGCTGTTTTTGTTTGGGAAGCTTTTTAGGATAATGGTCAACTAACAGGAGGCAAAATGAAGGAGAGACAGAACAACATGATAGATGTGGTAAGAATGAACAAATGATTAGTAAAGAATGGGTAGAATGCAAGAAGAAAAACATAGAAAAAGAGATCAAAGAAAAGGAGAGAGTGAACATAATTGGCAGATTAGAATGAGAGCACGGTCAGAGATGCAGCATCATAAGCCAGACGTCTAGACTTCTCCAATGTATTTAAAAACCCGTCTGCAGTTCCTCAGTTGAGTAATTTCCACAACACTTCATCTGCGCACTCCACTCTTTCTTGCAGTGAGAGTGCTTCATATGTGACTCATAATGACTCACAGACTAAAGCAGACACATTTGCAGGCCATGAGGCCGTGCACAGTGGAGAGAGGTTTCAGCGCTCAGCGTTTTGCTCAAATGCAACAAAATCTGACGTAAATGATGTAAATGTCTGTCTCCTGTGAGGCATGGCTGCAACAGATTATCCGAAAACCTTGACCAATTAAGTCTGACACCAGCATATGTCGAAAAGAGACGATCAACAAGCTTGTAGATCAGCTCTTTTCACTGTGCTACACCACTGTATGGTGTGAATAAGTTAAGCATATAGGCCTAGGCCATTGTTGAGAATTTTGGCCTTTAACGACATGCTCAAAATAGGGATGCCAGTTAAGCCTAAATTCATACTTTGTTGTATGACGTCATGTTTTTCTGATGAAAATCAAATCTTTTTGGCAAGCAACGCTGTATAAATAAGTATAAATAAAGGTAAGTACTTACTGTAGTATGAATTAGGCCTTAAGCACATATAAAAGGGGCGGATGGTTGGTTATATCCATACCTCTGACTCGTACAGTGAGAACAGGAGAGCTGTGGACCCCGATGCGATTCCTAGCTTCACAGTAGTACCGACCACTCTCTGCAGGACCCACCTCTGAGACGGTATAGATGGGACCAGACTTGGTAGCCCACCCTGGAACACAGCAGCACAATAACCGTTCACTATACTGCAAATAAACAGAGCAATGTAGACGGGCAGAGAGACATAATATGTTTCTTGTACCCCATAACACATAACAAGACGTTCATCACTGAATATTACCATTGGAGTTTAACTACATTTTGTGCCAATTTCAACCACAAGATTTAATAGATCAGCGATTCTCAACCTTTTTAATTTCAAGGACCCCCAGTTTGATATGCATTAGGCCACGGACCCCCATTTGCTACTCTTACCTCTGGGACCCCAGTCTACACTGTAACATACTCAGTGTTAATTTAACACTGAGAAAATATAAATGGAACCAACTTGACCCGTAAGGACCGCTGGAGGTCCTTGAACCCCACCCCAATGATATAGACTACATATGAAGCGCTCAATAATGCCAACCTTGAGCAGAGGCTCCATCCAGTGTTAGTCGGTGCCAGGTGAAGTTGTCCACAGCTGGATTAGCCTGACTGCTGCAGGTCAAGGTCAAAGGTCGTCCAGCATCCACCACACCAGCGGGACGAGCCAGCACGGAAGTGTTCTTAGGAGGGTCTGTGGAGGAGGACCCTCACAGTTCAAGTTCAGTTCAATTTGGTCACAAAGCTACAAAGTTAAATCCTCACTGTTAACTCTCAGAGTGTACAAAATGTGATCCATAGGGTCCAATCAAAAGCAAAAAAATAGTCCAAGGCACTCTTCATAAAGTTAAAAAGCCTTAATACCAGGCTTGTTCATAATGGAACAGTTAAAGGAAGCCAACATGTTTCGGCCCAAAAAATGGCCTTGATCAGGGTTGTACTTTTGTAATTAGCTCAAATATTATTTCATGAAATTGTGGACAATGTTTTTTAGATTTTTGGGGGGTAAACAGTCATTTATATTCTATATTATATTTCTGTGAAGCACATACTGTACAGTAGGGTTTCATGAAATGTGCTGGTATGAACAGAGGTCAGAGATGTTACAGGATAAAGCTGAGGAGTAAAGAGTGAATCAGAGAAAAGGGGAGGAGTAGATAAGGAGGAAAGCTGAGGAGATGAGGAGGAGTGCTGGTAGACAGGCAGACAGAGGGCATTGGTATTGTACTGTAGGTATCATTTATCAGGCAAAGGAGACTGCTCACCTCACCCTTAAACAACACAACACCACACAACTCAATGCAACAGCACAGCACAGCACAATGCAATGCAATTGCAACACAACACAACGCAGTGCAACGCACCGCACCGCAACATAACACAACAGAATGCAACAGAATGCAACAGAACGCAATAGAATGCAACACACCAATAATTTAAAGACATCCTCACAACACACAGAAACACACATGCATGCACGCACACACACACACATATGTACGCACACACACAAACGAACACTACTTACACAGTACAGTAAGTGTAGCAGTAGGGGAGGTTTGGTATCCCAGTCGGTTCCATGCAGTGCAGTAGTACTGACCAGCATGATGAGAACGCACCGCTGGGATAGACACATTCTGGAAGGTTCCTTTGGCCCACACCTGATCACCTAGGATGCGATTCCATGCATACCTGTAGGAGGGAGGGCGGTAATGATGATGAGGATGAGGATGAACTGCTGTGCTTAAAGGATACATTTACATAGATACACGTGATGGAGACAGATAGATCAGTGGTTCTCAAACTTTCTTTTAATTTCAAGGATCCCCATAACTCTCAGAGTTAAGGCAACTCCGCACCAAACAGACTCGTCCAGACTATTGCAGACTACTCCAGACTGCAACAGACTGGTATTCGGTTGGCAAAAGTTACCATTTAAGTCTGTCAGCCGACTGGCCATTCATGTGCTAATTTGACTTTTAGCGTGCCAGCGTTGCCAGGTCTGCTTATTATAAGCGACTTTGGGCTTGTTTCCCTGCAAAGCCACTTAGGGATGTTCCCAGCGTTTTTTCTTCACTGACGTGCAGTGGTGTAAAGTAACTAGTACATTTACTCAAGTACAGTACTTAAGTACAATTTTGAGGTACTTTTACTTTACTGGAGTATTTCCAATTGTCTATACTTGTACTCCACAACAATTATTTGAAATGTTTAGTTACTAGTTACTTTGCAGATATAAATCATTATGAAACATACATTAACCACTTTAGCCCTATTTTGTACCTATAAGCTATTTGAAAATAGCAGATCTACAAGCTCACAACGTGTTGCGATGCACGCGTTCTGAGCTTGTAGATCTGCTATTTTCAAACATTTTTGTACTTTTACTTTTGGTACTTTAAGTACATTTTTATACCAATACTTTAGTACTTTTACTCAAGTAAATGTTGAATTCCGGACTTTTACTTGTACAAGTAAGACGCGCGAACGCTGGAGGCGAACGCAGATTCGCCTCGATCTCCAGGCTTTTATTGCTTAGTTTTGCTAAAAAATAAAAGCCTGGCCCAGCGGGTCGGTGTACTCGGAGGTGGAAAGACTGCTCGAAAATTGTGTGTGTGTGCGTGTGTGTGCGTGTGTGTGCGTGTGCGTGTGCGTGTGCGTGTGCGTGTGCGTGTGCGTGTGCGCGTGTGTGTGTGTGTGTGTGTGTGTGTGTGTGTGTGTGGCAGGCTGTCTGCTACACTCTGGCGCTGCACTCTGGCGCCCTCTACTAGGTAGTGCATGAACACAGACACACACACCGACACACACACACACTGACAAGCCGAGCAGAGTTTCATAGTAGGCTCCACTTGGGCGGAGGCGCGGCTTCGCCGCGCCTCCTTCCGCGTTCGCAAACAGACTCAGAGTACATCTATTGCATTCAAGCCTGGAATTTCGTCATTTTAGGGGCAAGGCCACTTGGCCTTTGGTGTTGTAATTTTTTGGAGGGCACAAAGGCCCTGCCCGGCCTTCCTGCCAGGGCAGGAAGGCCATCCAAAAAAATAATAACGATTTTTAAGTCCAAAAATGATTTTTAAGTCCACGGAAATAATGCATTTAACTTGAAGGTTAAGGATGATTGTATTTTAATATATTATAAGAATAGTATAACTATCTGTGAAATATTACCCATTTATTTCACAAAATAATGTGTTGGCAAATGACCAATATTTAGTTATATAGGTCTCAATATGTCACATTCAGCCCTGGACTTCACTGACTGAAGTAGGGGTCACATTAATCACATTAGATTCACAGAATGTATTTTACCCACAAGTTATTTTCATTCAAATGAAATGTGAATGAACTTGCACTAATAATGACTGTTGATTTTTCACTCTTTAAAATATAGTATTTCTTAATTATTAATAATTACTGCTTGTAGATTGGCTATTTTCACGATTTTAAATTGTTTTTAAATAATAATAAAAAAGGAACATACAAGATTTCCACCCGACAGCCATAATATATAGCCAATATATGGTTCTGTATCAGTATATGAGTCCGTTTTTGAAGATTTCATTCTAATTGGCTACTATGCCTGAATATGAATTTCATGAGCCTGGGTAGGTCACCCTGGCTTGGCGGAGATATGCCCTGTAGCGCACACTCCGCCAGTGATGTAAAGTAACTAAGTACATTTACTCAAGTACTGTACTTAAGTACACTTTTGAGGATTTTTTACTTTACTGGAGTATTTCTAATTTTCAGTACTTTTACTTCTACTCCATACATCTCTGAGGAAAATATTCTACTTTTACACCACTACAATTATTTGAAAACTTTAGTTATTAGTTACTTTGCAGATATAAATTATTACATTATAAAACATACAGTAACCACTTTAGCTCTATTTTATACCTAGGCTATTTGAAAATAGCCGATCTACAAGCTCACAACACGTCGCGAAGCGACGCGTTGTGAGCTTGTAGATCTGCTATTTTCAAACATTTGAGTACTTTTACTTTTGGTACTTTAAGTACATTTTGATACCAATACTTTTGTACTTTTACTCAAGTACTTCTACATTGCAGTATTGATACTTTTACTTAAGTAAAACATTTGAGTACTTTTTCCACCACTGCGCTCCACACAGCAGCAGCAGGTGAAAGCAATTCACTTAAACGAGGGTTGTGTTGCGCACCAAAACTGCGCGAAAGTAGGTCAAATCAATCAATCTCTCTCTCTCTCTCTGGGAGCAACAACGAGAAACAGTGAATGTAGGTTTTCATAGACATGGTCGCTTGTTTCTCTCACATAATCTGGCAACACCGACAGCCCTTTGTTGTCACTGCCACTGCTCTGCCAGTCGGCTAAAAAGCTGAACATGTTCGGTCGGCTCTGGGTCGGCCGAAAAGGTCCCGACGGACCCCTAACCGACTGGCCGACGGACCCCTAACCGACTGGCCGACGCTTCCCGAAGCCAAATCGGCCCAAAGTCGGGCCGATTTGGATTGGTCTGGAGCCAGCTTTAAAGACCTGTAAGGGTCAATTTGGAACCCCCCAAGGAACCCTGAGGGTGCCTGGACCACACTTTGAGAACCACTGAGATAGATGATGATGATGATGAAGACGGTGATATAATGATATAATTAATTTATCCACATGATTTTGTATTTTCTATTGACTGATTGACAGAAACCTGTTGAAATGAACCAAGGTGAACTCTTGGTACCTGCTGATGGGAGGGTGGGCGTGGCTGACGTACCTGTTGATGGGAGGGTGGGCGTGGCTGACACAGCTGAGGTTGACATACGTTCCCTCTCTGATGTCAGCAGGAGGATTGACTTGCACACGTGTGTTCTTGGGGGAATCTACACAGACACACAGAGCAGTGGTTCTCTTTCTACTCTTCCCTGTCTCATTGACAAGGTTCAAGGTTCACTTTCTCTTTATTTGTCATTTACTAATCTCTCAAGAACAGATTCTGTCCAACAGACATAGAACAAACAACAGAGGTCGCTGTTTTTCATTTTCAGTTGGCGATGGGTTCCCAGATTGGTCATTTACATGCTTGCACATGAAACTTGGTTTAATGTGGTTAAAGGAGAACCTTCTGAAAGTCACAAGAGACATTGGGGTCAACGCTGCAAGACAGTGTTTCATCATGTTAACTGAAAACAGAAGCAGCCAGTTAAGAAAAAGTCTAAACACAGAATGTTGGAAAGTGTTAAGTATCACTTCCTGCTCATTCCATGTGACAGAATTATGACTGGTATTAAAATAGAACTATTAACAACCAGACACAACTGTTGGACAGTTAGTATGATCTACAGCAGTGGTTCTCAAACTTTTTTAATTTCAAGGACCCCCATTACTCTGAGAGTGCACAAATGGAACCAAGTGGACGAGTAAGGGTCCATTTGGTTCCATTTGTACACTAAGAGTTACGGACCTGTAAGGGTCCATTTGGAACTCCCTCAACGAACCCTGAGGCTCCCTGGACGCCACTTTCAGAAACACTGATCTACAGAAGAGATCAGGTTCACCAGACTTCTAAAGTGAAAATCATAGTCTCGTACCCCAGGTTTACCCATAGATATCTGGGGACCCCAGATAAAAGGTCCATGACCTGTCCATCCCATAGTTCTTTTTGTAATACCTAAGCTGAAATCTGGTATGAGAAACTCACATGTTACATTAAGTAGAAGTGGTCCCGAGCGGTCTGTGCCCAACGAGTTCCTGGCCACACAGAAGTACTCTCCTCTGTCAGTGTGTTTGACCCGAGAGAAATGGAGCTGAGGCCTAAAGCTGTCTGGGATACTACCAGTCTCCATGTCTGGAAAGCGCGCACACACACACACACACACACACACACACACACACACACACACACACACACACACACACACACACACACACACGCACACGCACACGCACACGCACACGCACACGCACACGCACACGCGCACACACACACACACGCACGCACACACACACGCACACACACACCAGAAAAGTTAAAATAAGCATAATCCAATAAAGTAGTAATCCCCAAAACATAACCAAAACAGGCTGTTGATCTTTATAACTGAAATATATTCCATTTCAGGATTGAGGAGTCTTTTTTTTAAATAGGCTTTACATCTGGACTCTTAACCACTTAAACCCTTTATACTTAGTCAAATGGACCTGAGTCGGCTCTGCACTTGGTGTGTTCTTTTTGACCTCTACACCAAAACAACGTGTTGTGTTGCAACGCATTGTGAGCTTGTTGTTCAGCTATTTTTGGTGAATGTTCCCCCCACAATAGGGATGCAAGGGTTCAAGTGGTTAACACTTATTGTCACTGAGTTTAGTTATTTAACATGCAACATGACTGTTGGAACCTTTGAACCATGCGTAGCTCTCCACGGGTGGAGCAGCATCACTGCTGCAGGTCAGAGTCATTGACCCCCCCTCTGACACCTCTCCTACTGGGGACACCACTATGGAGGTGGAACGAGGAGTATCTGGAACATGTGGGGTGGAGTGTGGTTAGAGTTACAGTAGTTAGAGTAAGGTCAAAAATAAATACTGTACCTCTAAGTTACAGTAGAAAATGCGGGAATCGTTTCATATTGATACACAGGCATTAGTGATGAGCGGGTCGACCCGTAACCCGCGGGACCCGCGGGTCAACCCGCGGCGCGGGTGGGTCGAGTCAGGATTTCAGAGGAAATTATGCGGGCTACGGGTGAGCGGGTCAGCCGCTCTCACACGCAAAAAAAAAAAAAAAAAACTATTTTGAACAACATGCTTGTTTATTCAGCCCATGACAATGTTGTGCTACTGTAGACATTTAAAGGGACTTTGGGTACTTAAAAGAGCGCTATATAATATATATTTATATTCCCACCGCGGGTCGCGGGGCGGGTTGAGCCATAGATTTATATGGGGTCGCGGGTTGAGGCGGGTTGGGTTCCGTGGCGGGTTGGGGCGGGGCGGGTCATGAAAAAACCTGACCCGCACATCACTAACAGGCATGATTTAAGGTTGGTATAGAGTTGACTGCTTGCCAGCAGTATTTTCACGAGAAATGATTCAAGAAAATAAGAAATGCAAGA
>NC_137605.1:34362031-34402031 GCF_963280865.1 Gymnoscopelus braueri | reverse complement strand
TCTTAGTACATTATGCGCAGTAGCTGTCCGCCCGGCCACGACGGTTCAGCTCCCGATTGGCTGATAAGAGACAGAGGAGGAGCTCTTGTTAAACAGCGTCTCTTTCGAATATACTGTATATAAACATGTTGTTTAGAGAGTAGCGGGGTGCTGCGTTCCTGGACCCTTGCAGTCACCATTCTGGATTCTCCTTGTCGACAAATAAAGAAAGGAGAGAATTAACCTTATCACCTTGGATTTGATGTCTCCTTTGTCCTAACATTCTCACTAAAGGCTTGCTTTGCTCCACGGCTTTAATCCACGGTGTTGCCACACAGATTATACTTCAATTGGCGTATGTCGGCAGACGGTTTTAACTATCCGCTGGGAGAGGACTATTTGTGGGTCTGTGGAGTTTGAATTCTTCTCAAAACGGTGAGTTGCTTAGCCACAATCTTACGATGGTTTTTTCTAAGGGGATATTCGTTAAAGAACCTTGTATTCTGTGTGCACGCTCGTGGATACGCGGCCTTTATGGGGGGTGTATGGTTTAGGGGGAGCTGAGGGGGTAAAGGAGTACTTTTGGAGTACTATAGACAAGTTGGGTGGGTCTTCTTAGAGGATTCATGCGGCTTTTTGTTTGTTTGTTTTGTTTTTACATTGGTAAGGCGGTCAATATATCTGGTAACAAGGTACGCTCGTTATGCGCATGAATAGGACGCAGGGACTTTCATATTATATGACTTCAGCGTACATTGATACTGCAGATTGATACCGGGGGATCACAACAAGTCGGACCTTGCTTGATTGGCTGCCCTTCCCTCATCCTTTGAGTTGTTATAATGGTATGGAGTGTTTAGTGGCAAATTGTGTGTACTCGAAATGCGTTCGGGAACTGCGACGCACTGACGTATGAAGTCGGACAATCAATGATATTAGTTTTGAGCGTGAGAGTATAGAGCCAACACTCAGTGCTTATGTGTGGCGTCTGGGATGCCATGTTTATTTTTTTATGTAGACCCTGTTATAAGCTCTGAGCGCGGTGCACTGCGTTCGGAGACATAGGCGCGCGGTATACTTAGTGTGATACTTAGCCCGTAAAATGTCTATGATAGATGTGTAAGAGTGCCACTGTATGTAGGTGCGGTTGGCTTAAGAGGCAGGATTTTTAGTTCAGCGGCAGATATATACTTTCTTTGAAGTCATTGTTTGAGTTGCGAAGAGTGGGAGTTATTCAACGTCCCATCATACTCGGACCTTTCCCTTGGAAAAAGTGTGATCGTGTCGCTGTATGGTTATATTTGAAAAGTATGTAGGTAATGTTTTTGGCGAATTGATGTTTTGTTTCTGTCTAGGAATACTTGCGAAATACGTTGCGTTTATGGTTGGGGCTTGTACAGTGACTCTGCAAACACTTTGTGTTTTTTCTACTAAAACATGCTCTTATTGTTAGGTGTGACTAAGGTTACACAGTTCTCTGCATGAAAATTTGGCTGGCTATTTCTCATTTTTCTTCCATTATGCTCTCTTTGTCAAAACACAGCTCATGTCTGTCTTTCTTCTGACTCCTTTCTTTTTTCTTTCTTGCTAGCTGTTGCTAGTCGTTAGTGCTTCTTTGAAATGTCTTTGTGCATTTTCAGGAGCACGGAGTCTTTCGGGTATATTTCTACATGTCCCATTCATGGCTACACTGTGTGTGCTGCTTATAACCGTTATTATCTTGTGGGTAATGGCGATTGGATTTGTAGTAGGCCCAAATCTCTTTCATCTCTCTTAGACACACGGGTGAAGCATATTTTGTTGGGCTTCGGCGTGTTAATTGTCCTTTGGTGATTACGTTTGGTGCTGAGATCAGATTTTAAAAAGCTATAGCTCCATTGTTTTGCGGTTTTTCGGCCATCTTGCTTTGTAGTTTTAGGGACCTTTGTTTTGTAGGCTTGTTATGCGTCTGCTTTATTTCCCCTATTCTCTTTTCTTTTCACACATCTTGGTGTAGTTTCTTTATTTTGATTGGCTTTTCATGATTTATTTCACAGCTTGTAGGCTACAAATATTGTGAGCTCTTTCACAAGGCGTTTGCCACAGGAAACCTAATCTTCATATTGGGTGAATTGTGCCTTAAGCCATTTACATGCGTGTAATATTTTAGGATAGCTTCATTAATATAATTCTTTCTTCTAATCGACTTCCATTGTTTCTATATGCTGTTTTTACTGCATTCATAGTAGCACGGCTATGGTGTGTGTGGTTTAAATTGTATTTTCTTATTTCTTTTCACTTATAACATTGTTACAATAACTCTTCTATGCGGTTTATTCTGCTTTCGTGGTAGCAGTATATTTCGTCAATGTATGGTTGGTTGCTATTATACATGTGGAGAAAAGGTGTGGCCTTTATTTAATTTCGTAGTATTTCCATTGTTCATACTTATGGTTCTGTGAAGTTGTTTCGGTTTGCCGGTTGGTAGCTGTGCTCAAGTATGTGTTTGATGCTTTGTGTTGTGATGTAGGTTGTGCTGGATGAGTTCGGAATGTGTCTGTTGTGGTGATTGAAGCACTTAGTTGTGATGTGAATTGTTGATGCAGTGTTGTTGGATGAGTTTGGCATATGCGCTGGTCGCGTAAACTCGAAGTCATTCTTTAATGTGAGTTTATTTGCAGTGTTGATGCAGGTGGCTTTAATGTGAGTTTATTTGCAGTGTTGATGCAGATGGCTTTAATGTGAGTTTATTTGCAGTGTTGATGCAGATGGCTTTAATGTGAGTTTATTTGCAGTGTTGATGCAGATGGCTTTAATGTGAGTTTATTTGCAGTGTTGATGCAGATGGCTTTGATGTGACTTTATTTGCAGTGTTGATGCAGATGGCTTTGATGTGACTTTATTTGCAGTGTTGATGCAAATGGCTTTAATGGGAATTTATTTGCAGTGTTGATGCAGATGACTTTCCCATGATTCATTTTACAATGGGTATATTTGTGGTGGTGACACAAATGACTTATTGGCGTGTTGGTATCCGTTTTCGACACATTTCAATTGTTTTATGTGTCGTGAGGGGATGATTAAGCTGACATAAATAGTATGAAATTATTATCTAAGGACTTGTGTTGAAATTACATAGATGTGACTATATAGGCCTAAAAAACAATGAAAATGATCCTTTTGGATTGTTGAATGTAGTTGTGTAAAAAAGGACGAAAATAATTGTTAAATGTAATAAATACATAGGAGTAGATTAATTATTTCGATTTGTGCTAAAGTATTGTGTTGAGTACGTGAAATAATAATAATAATAAAGAGGAAAAGAAGTGTTAAAAAGGATAATTAAGGTTGGGTGTTAAGTTAAAAGTTTTTTAGTGTATTGGCCGTTTGGCTGAGCGATACTATATATTACTTTGACAGACTGAGAATACCTTAATTTTATTTGTACTAGTACAGAGGTGTATTGGTTCGAATTCTTTGCTGAGGTGCTGTTCTGTGGTATTTGACTGATGTTTTTGGATAGGCTGCTGGAAGCAGATATTCTACTATAAGATTTTTGTGAAGCCTAGAGTGGCTATTTTTAAGACTGACGAATTCGTTCATACTGGATGTCAATTTATAGGTCACCGTTTTTGAGTGCACGTTTTAAGATGTTTTTTCCTATAAACGTCGGAACGACCGTGTACATAATTGAAGATTTAGTGATTAGTATCTTTTCAAAGAAGTAAGTTGGAATCTGTTAATTTTTTTAACTGTTTGTAAAAAATAAACCCCTCTTGAATTATTTTGTGTACATAGCGTTAGTTATGACGTCTGAACAGGAAGTGTCCATCTCTTTCCCAAGTAGACAGTTTGGGAGTTGTAGTTTTCTACCACAAAGGTAGAACTCAGAACTACAGAACATTGTGTTCTCATTTTAGTTCGTCGATTGTCGCCCTCTGGTGGTTGAGAGATATATTTAGGTTAGTGTGTGGGGACATGTCTTCCAGTGGGAGTGGTGTGTATTCATGAAACCGCCCCTTCCAGTGATTGACACGTCCAAACATTTGACTGACTCCACCTAGTGGTCGAGACGAAGGTTGCATTTTCACTGTATGAATGAGAAGCTTGGAGGGTTTGTGCTCGTTAGTGTTTTAACATTTCTGACTTATAGAGTTAACTCTTCTTTTAACAGTCTTTATCTAACAAGTTATTCAGCCTATTGGTATTCTATGGTGTCTAAGTGTGCATGATTAATGTTGTTTGTCTGTACTGCATGGATTAATGTTGTTTGTTTGTACTGCATGATTATTTTTTTCTAATTTAATCCATTCATGTCTATCAATAGCTTTCCGTGGGAGGGGAGCGTCACATTCGAGTTGTTTCCAGTCCTGGCTAATAGAGGACGGTTCATGTCTGGGATTAAAGTAATGTATTGACCAGACTTACAAATTTATACAAATTCAAACATTTGTCTTATATTTGATTTGGAATATTAAGAGACAGTTCAAATAAGCTTTTGAAGTAATTTAATCTTTAATTATCGTTCATACATACACACACTTATAGTTCTATACTGTTATACTTAGGATATATGAGCAACACTATTGGGTTGACTCACATGTGTGTTGAGTGATAAAGACACGTCACACTTGTATTATAATATTCTCATATCAATACTCCTTCAAAACTGTTCTTAAGGTACTGACAGAGGTCCGTTGTGGACTCAAGACATTTATGATTTGTGTGTGATTTTTAGATAAAGAATAACCATATTGTAAGTAAGATCTGATTCCAGAGGGGAACACCTATAGAGGTTGAAGTAACGTGACAATAATTGTGATTTAATATCATTTGGATATTTGATCTACAATTATGGAATCAGAACAGCAGGAGCACTCCTTACAACAAAATAATTCTTTCATTGACGTGATCAATATGATTTTGGGACAATGGGAGGATAATTGGCCAAACTTTTATGGGTCTTGGCCACAAGACAGCATATTCGACCCAGAAATTATTGACACATTAGGAATGCTTGCCAGAGCATATCAGAAAGATTGCTCAGACACAGGGGCAAAGGAGAATACAGTGTTTAAATTGTTTTTCAAAAAGGGTAAAAAATTAAATGAGGCTTATGTAAGATACCAAGCCAGAATGACAACCGCACAGGTGAACCCAGAACCAGCTGAGAAGAGCGTTTCATCTTCTGATCCCACTACGCCACCGGGTGAGAAACCTATCGACCAATTGTCAGCCCTGGACACAGGGCATTGCAGTGACAGTGGAGACGGGCTGGGAGCAGGTGTCCAGGAAATAGGTGACGGACAAGCAAACCCAAAGCCGTTACGACGACATCATGATGGTCCCTTCAGAGGGCCGTGCTACATCTGTCAGAAACGTGGGCATTCCTGGCAGCAGTGTAACCAGACACCACCGGCTGTCAACCCCATTGCTCCAAGGCCAGCCCCAGCTCTTCAAGGTACCCCACAGTTTTCACCAGGTTTCAGGCCGTCTGTCTCTGGTCCTAGGCAAAGTGGTGTTCCGACTTCACCCCAGGGAGTCGACCGGGTGGTGCTACAGGTACACACATTCTATGAACGGCTGGTCCCCCATCCAGTTGGCTATCAGTCTGCACCGCAGCAGACTCACACCCCTTACATGCGATGGACTGAGTCAGAGTTGGTGCCACGGGTGCCCCCGGTACCTGCACTGCAAGGTACAGATCGACTACGTCGTATGTCCAAACGTTTGTCTGGAGCCATGGGCAAGCGGTGTAACAGATGTTATCAGATGGATCATTATGCACGAGATTGTCCACTATCCGGGCAACCCACTTCAGTTATTGCTCCCTGCCGCATGGATGACAAGACGATACATGGCTAGAGACATTTGAAAAGAAACGTACAGAGACATTACTTTAGACTGTGATGGAGGCTGGACATATTGGAACAGGTGACGTAGGGCAATGATGGAATACATAAACCGTTGTTGACAAGAAAAGAAAACCCTGAGTCACCGTTGAACTTGACATGCTCAGACTACGGCTTGATATAAAAAAAAAAAAAAAAAAAAAAAAAAAAACAGCAACTTTCATTTTCTACCTATTTTGAAACATAATACTGATCACTGTCCATATTCTAATTGGAGATTTAGCATAGAGTCTAATATGCTTTCAGGTGGTTGACTAAATTTGTACAAAATTCTGAACCTAGTATAGGATGGATTGTTGGAAGGAGCTGGAGATGCTGTTGGTCTTTTTTGAGACTTGTATTTCTTTCCTGCTATAGGAAAGTGTCACAGGAATTTCGTGTAAAACTATTGTAAAAATTAGGACTAAATTGTTTAACCATTTCCACAGTAAGGTGTGGATTGGGATAGATCCAGTAAACTGGTTCGGTGAGCATACACAAATGATAAATGGTTGTCAGTAATGAGAAACCGTGGAGAAATGAAACATATAACACGTCCGTATGACATTCTTTTCAGGAGAACTTCAGTTCTTTATTGATCTTCTGGGGTTTGATGAGACATAATGTCCATTATTATTGCCTTATGTCTCAAGAGGGGAGGTATAAAGGGAAACATTTAAAAATTGGGGTTTTGGACATAATATTTTTTGGAACAAATTGACCAGTTCATAGGCCAGATTAATATTTAATTTTGAGTTTTTAATTACCTACACTAATATCTTTGCATGAACTAAATTGAGTGAATGAGTAACACCTCTTGTGTGTGTGTATTGAGGTGGGTAGGTGCATGTGGTACTTTCTAGGAAAGAGTAGGGACGTTTTTTCCCCAAATGTTCTCGTGCTAATAGATGGAGAGCTGAACGGCTGTCAGAGGACTCAGGCTGCAGAACCAGGTGTCGATGAGAGGTCGAACGAATCATGTTGGTGGAGATGACAGCGGCTATGGGACAACCTCTACTCATCACTGGTTCTGCTGCCAAAGTGAGCTACACACCAGGAAGGGATTCTACCTCCCCCAGTCAGCTCTACAGGAGCCCAGGGTGTGACCTCACAGAAGCAGTGTAAACCTTCAAATCTACAGATCGAGGCCACAAACAGAGGACAACGGGTGTCCAGGTCAAGGGGATTCCATGCACGTGTCAGAAAGCTGGTGTGTCTCTTGAAGAATGACACATCACGCCCATACCCTATGCCCTTTGACGCAGATAACAAAGATCTTCATCAATTTCAACCCTTTTTCTTTTTCTTGCCCCAAGCTGTGAACAGTTTTTGCTTCAAGGACTGAACATTCCCTAAATACAGGAAGAAGAAGAATTGCGTTTGTTAGTTTAAGCGAAAAAAGAGGAGAAAAAACAGAAAATTGTCCTTCTGTAAGCGCGCAGTCCCTTATGTAAACCACATGTCATAATGTATTCATGATGTCTTTTTGCAGGTTGAACTGAGGTACAGATTCTGAATGATATTAATTGGTTTCTTTAATGAAGTGTTTTGGTTTTATTTTGTGGCTTTGTATAGGTACCATTCTACAATCAAGAGGGGTATAAACTAATCGTTTTTGCAGGTTGTTTTCCAGTCAGAGGTTTGGATTATGATTTTGTGCTGAAAGATATCTTCTTTCGCCCGAGCTCTGAATTACGGAAGACGTTATAAGTCTTCCGAGAGGGGTTTATGAAGTATATCGTCCAGCCATAATCATACCTAAAATGAGCCAGAACTCCACTTATTTAATTAGTACACAGAATTAGTTAAAAATATAGAAGTCTGCCCAATGTTCCCCAAAAAGGCAGGACAGGAAGAGTGGGGGATTTCTGGCCATTTACAGTGTAAAGACAGCCTCTGTGACAGAGACAACACCTCACTTTGGATAACAAAAGAAGCATGTGTTGACACCTGGAGTAGAAAGCTTTTGTCCCATTGTATTCATTTCGTTTGAGGCTCACCACCCTGTGGAGCTAGTTAACATGTCTGTGAGAGCAGTGTCTCCCCCAGCCCTGTTTTAGTAACAGAGCTACTAGTGGAGTTAGAACATGGTTTAAAACACAATGTTACTACGATGTTATTATCTCTTGGTGAAAATATATACTGAAGTTAAAATGAACAAAAGTATTTAACTACGGCCTGTGTAGGTTTAATATAGGTAAAAGCCAGGAGAAGTAAAACGTATTCACTTTGAATTGATTGTTATTAAAAGCCTCATTGAAGTTAACTAATGTTTACAGATGAATTGGAATGTAATTCCTGGTATCATTCTAAAGTGTATGTTGTACAGAGTATTAATCTAATAACAAAACTTCATTGTGAAACATGGTTCTGTACTGAAATTAGATATTGCTAAATTGACTCCCTTGTACTGTGTGATCTTAGTACATTATGCGCAGTAGCTGTCCGCCCGGCCACGACGGTTCAGCTCCCGATTGGCTGATAAGAGACAGAGGAGGAGCTCTTGTTAAACAGCGTCTCTTTCGAATATACTGTATATAAACATGTTGTTTAGAGAGTAGCGGTGTGCTGCGTTCCTGGACCCTTGCAGTCACCATTCTGGATTCTCCTTGTCGACAAATAAAGAAAGGAGAGAATTAACCTTATCACCTCGGATTCGATGTCTCCTTTGTCCTAACATTCTCACTAATGGCTTGCGTTGCTCCACGGCTTTAATCCACGGTGTTGCCACACAGATTATACTTCACATCCTTTTCCACTTCTGTCAATCATTTGTAATGTCAGCCATTTGATTACATTTCACTGTTACATTATTGAGTTACAGGATGGAGCTTTGTTTTACTTTAAATGAAACAAAGGTAAAATAAATGATATATCGTAATAGCAAGAGATGGGGGGTGGGGGGAGAAGAAAGGGGAAATGCACGTTAAGGAAGTATGTAGCTCCATAAAGAACCTCTCACTCCGCTATACAGCTCCGAGATGAGGTTCTATGTCGCTCTCATCCGGAATCGGTGGAACGTCCGCCAAGGCTCCGCTGTTTACCCTTTTGTATACATCGTATCCCAAAACTAATGGTAGATTCCAAACTGCACGGATGTTTAAGGTTTGGTCCGGAGCATAATATTTTAGGTCTGGAGCAAAACTACCCGTTTAAATTGCTTATTTAGTCAGCCTGTGGCCATGTTTCCCATTGTACCGGGAGCAGTACTGGCAGCGGACGTAGGGGGGTTTTCCGGGTTGAATGGAAAACATGGCCACAGGCTGACTAAATAAGCAATTTAAACGGGTAGTTTCGCTCCGGACCTAAAATATTATGCTCCGGACCAAACCTTAAACATCCGTGCGGTTTGGAATCTACCATTAGTTTTGGGATACGATGTATACAAAAGGGTAAACAGCGGAGCCTTGGCGGACGTTCCACCGATCCTGGATAAGAACGACATATAACCTCATCTCGGAGCTGTATAGCGGAGTGAGAGGTTCTTTATGGAGCTAGGAAGTATGGAGCTATCAGGATGCTGACCAGAAACTACTAACATTTAGTAGTTCATTGCATGATATCACACAGTGGAGAAGTATAGGCTGACCGTCCTCCAGATCTTTAGTAAACAGAAAATACATTTATGCCTACAGCCTACATCAGGAGAGAGAACTCATCATATACAGGATACTGGATAAACAAGTGAAATGGGAAGTGATGAAACAGTTCTGATTCTTAAAGACAAAGAGCTGGTGAGACGTTGGGGAGATTGCTATCAGAATATAGAGCTTTAACTTTTTAACAAAACAAAACAAAAAAGTTTTGTTTTAACCAAATCATATCACTTTTTATACAGAAGCTATATAATGCAATTAGCTAATCATGTGTAAAACAACATTGATGTATTGAAAATTAAACACCTGTTGTAACCATTGAGATTGTAGCCCCCTGGGCTAGAGCAGGGGTTCTCAACCTTTTCAGGTCGTGACCCCCCAAAATAATCATATTTGAACTGGGGACCCCCCACCCTGACAAGCACTTGGAATTGCAGGTACAGTAGTTGAGGCATTACATTTAGTTTGACATATTTGAATGTAGTCAACATCCACAGATAAATATTGTGAAAATAAAACAAGCTCACAATTTTTGCCTCTTTCTTATATTATTTGACAATTTTGTCCAATGTTTCACCAGTTTTTATTGTACAGTTTGTTGATTACTTTTGATGCAGACAGCAATGGTATTTTCTTTAGGTCTTAAAAGTCCTTAAATTGTCACCTACTGTCACCTGGGGACCCCCCAAAAATCATGTGGGGACCCCCCTGGCGATCCCAACCCACGAGTTGAGAACCACTGGGCTAGAGCACTCTAGATGGGGTGGACGGACGGACGAGACGGTCTCTCTCTGTCCGCAGATGCTGGCTTGCAAGTAGCCCTGAAAAATGACTGTCATATCATCACAGTCATGACGAAACTTCAACCTGTTTTTTTGCACTTTTTCTATTTACAGCCTGCACATCTACATAAACATTCAAATTTCAAATATAAAGTGCTTAACCCATGGCCACAAATGTTACATTTAACTTCGGGTGGGTATAAGTACCCAAATCTTCTGTATTATTCAATAAAAAGCATTTTAATCCAATTGACGGCCATTTTATTATAGAATTATAATGTATCAGTGTGCAATACACCTCCCAACCAATAGGGTCAGGTGGTTGAAAGAATGGAGACATTTCTGAGAAAATGGCCACCAATCGGATTAAAATGCTTTGTATTGAACAATACGGAAGATACGGGTACTTATGTGGGCCCAAGTAGAATTCTAACATCCATGGCCATGGGGTAAACACTTTATATTTGAAATCTGACGTTTATGTAGATGTACGGGTTGTAAATGGAGAAAGTGAAAAACCAGGTTGAAGTTCAGCCATGACGCTCGTGCCGGACGAGTGATCCATGTCTACGTCTGACCTCTGCATGGGAGAGTGGGGCTAGAGCGCCTCTAGTGGGCAGTCGATGGTGTGCAGCGTGTAATTAATGGCAGCTTGCGTTGTGCTGCTGCACATGCGCATTTCCTCTGAAAAAGATGTAAATAGAGCACAAACGGTAAACAGTTAAATAATTACTAAGTATGTATGTGCCATGAATGATTGATTTTGAATGTGTTGTGCATTATTGTATAAAAGGCTTGTTTGGTAATTTAGCATAAACTGGTTTAAACTTTAGCATAAATAAACTTAAAGATAGTTTGCACAGTGGCACTATGCATTTGAAACTATGCTCAGCTACTGTAGATTAGAGAATCCAGCTGTAGTGACACTTCTTGCCTGATCTCCCCACTGAACGTGGGGAGATTTAAAGTCCTACTGTATTTAAAATGTATAAATATAAACAGTACATTTATGGTAAAAAAATTGTTTAAAGAAGTTGTCAAAAACACATGTCGAATGTTATTGTGAAAAAATATACCCGTGGAAGATTATTATATGAAAAATAACTTCTGTTTAATTGAAAAAGTTACACAGTATGACTTTGATGTATTTTAAGTTAAAAAAAAAAGCCTAGTATATGCCATGTCAGGTTATGTTCTAGTTTTGTCAGTATTCAGGCATCAATTAAAAAGTGCTATCACTGATACAAATGAGTGGCACCACCCATCATAAATAAAAGTAAATCTCTCTATTTGGCACTGCAGCTTCCTCGTGTTGGCTGCGCCTGCACAGCACGACAGACACAGCAGGCAACCCAGCTTGGAGATCTGGGCTCAGAGGAGCGCACATTTCTACTTTTGAGGTATGCATTGATATTAAGAATTACATATCCTATTGTTTTGTGAAAGAAGCCATGTTTTTTTTTGTTTTTTTTTATCTCTAAGGCAGGAAGGTAAAAGGCAGGATTATGTTTTTGTCCCTGTCCGTCGTTAGGTTGGTCCGTCCATCCATCTGTTTGTCCGTCTGTGAACAGGTCATCTTAGACATCGCTGGAACGATCAGTATGAAACTTTGCACGCTCCCAGTAGGCCAAGGAGGAATCTCCACACACATTTTCCAAACCGGCCTCATGGTATCGCTACTGTATAACAGGCCACTTCACATTTTGGCCTACAATCCCCTAATCATGACCCAACCCCCCATATAGGCCATGCCCATTTCCTCCTAACTTTAAATCCCGTTTTGCTACTACTCCTACAGTTTATGTCCTAAACTAACACAAATTGGTACAAATTATCTCCAGAGGCATGTGATCAACATGTATTTTTCTGATTGGCTTCCAAAATGTATTACACATTGAGGGGCCTCCAAACAACGTAGAGCCAAAAGCGATTTCACTTCCACCCATAGTGCATTGTGTTGCGTCGTTGTGTATTGGCTGCATGCTTGCCTCTTACTGCAATGACCGCTCTGTTACTGGCTACGTGCAGTTGCTCTCTCAGTCTCAACTCGTTCAACTAGGCGCCAAACAAGCTAATACACAACAAATTTGTTCTTTGCAAACTGGCTGTGGGTGTGAAAGAAGGGGGGCTCAGGCTGCTAGAATCAAGTGCTGATAGACTGACTGACCAGGGATCAGATTACTGCTGCAATATATGGGGGAACAAAGTCAAAGCTATTCCCCCGTCAGTTAAAGTGAGAGCCGAGAGCGCACGGTCGCACGCACAAACTATAGCTCTGTGGAATCAAAGTCCGCGGCATGTGTGATCATGGATTACTTATTCATCGAGGTGAAAACATGCAATTTAATGTCATTGATTTGTCAATGTCTCTTATATATGATACTGTGCTAGAACAGCATTTTAGGTTTGTCGGGTCCATAAAATAATGGGTGCCATCCCAGTGCGTCTTTCTTTTTTCATTTTTTTATGTCGGATCCACTCAGATCTCGGAACCAATTTCAGGGGTCCATTAGGGTTTGGGTCCGTCATTTTGAACCCGTGAAGAGCTCTGTGTGTATAAATCACAATTTATTCTGACTTCCTTATTACTAACCAATGTTTCATGTAGTTCTTCAAACTTTCATTATAGAGTATAAAGCTTGAATGTCCCTTAAATAGAAAGTCTGAAAATTACTTTAACATTTACAATCTGGTCTTTAGTGCTTATTGTTAGTTAATTAAATTCAGAGGACTCGTTGTCCATTTGGTTACATTTATACACTCTTCGGAGCTACACCAAAACTGATAGTGAACGTAATGACGTCACCGTCTACCCCCCCACCCACTAATCTCCCTCCACTTTTTCCCTCATGTCGGTGCGCTTGCCACACACACACACACACACACACACACACACACACACACACACACACACACACTAAATTAGATACAAATGGTCTTGTGAGTCATGTGACAATGACCAACAAACAGGATTTTGATACCATTTACCTGTAATTGTCTTCAAAGATGTGTGGGCGGGGCCTATTTCTTACAAGAATACCATACTGTTTATCATGAACACAACATCCAGTCATACCCAATGGAATCGCATGTTGAGGGGCCTCTATGGAGCGCACCTCCAAAAGCCTGTTCACTTCTGCCCATAAGGTCCACCACTAACGCGAAGAAAAGTTGCACCATCTGCCGTACAAACTATATTTCCCCTGGCTGCCTCGTGTCCTGACAGCTGCACCCCACGACTGAGACAGCCCTGGGAAGGCAATAGCCTGGCGAAGATCTGCTCTCAGAGAGCACACGTTTTTAGTTGTGCCTGCAGTGCGTTCATTGGCCACAGTTCCATTTCCATGGAAACGGTGTCACCGGCATGCACAGAAACACCCCAGAAGTTGATTGAAGCCAAATGCTTACTACTGGCATACTAGAAACCCCCGCAGCCCCCACAGTGCGCGGGGGAGGGTCTGGCGGTTTAAAACAGACATATCTTTCTTCAAGTTTGTCAGTGTAATCTTTGTGCAGCTCTGCCTGTCGTCCTTTGTTCTTTCTGACATTGGCATAGAAATCGTACAACATTTCATTGACCTGCATCTTTGGCACTGTTTGAAAATGTTTTTCCTTTTCCCTGAACCCAATCATCAAAGCATTTGATGGCCCATTCTGTTTGCTTAATGGTTTTTGTTTAGTTTTTACAGAGTTCATCAACTATTGCATAGTTCCCACACCAACTAGTGTTGAAATCTGTTTAAATCTTGGTGTAACATGTATATGTATAATAATGAATGTTAGTCCCCATTAGCGTATTTGTCACAGTACATTTGCACATAAGTGAAATGTGTCCTGGGCATTTAACCCATTCTAACTGTTATGAGCAGTGCCATTAATATGGCGCCCAGGGAGCAGTTAGGCGTGAAGTGTTTTTCTCACAGACGCTTTGACACATTGACTGGGTGGGCCAGGGGGCAAACCGGTGACCGTCTGATTATCAAATGGTGTCTACCCACTCAGATATGCACAGTATTACTATATGTTAATGTGCTGTTCACATTAATGATGAGCCTTATGATGTTGAAAATGCCACCATTGAATCCTGGAAATGATATGTAGTCGGGTTCTGCCAGCTTTAGTGAACTTGGTGATAAGTGAAATTGTTCATTAAGAGTAACAGTATTTCATGAACACCTCATACTTCACATTGCTCAAATAGAAATATGCAGTCAAGCAGATTATGTGATGTCATCCAGGTTACTTTAAATCAAAAGTCTTGGGTGAATACACTGCACCCCCCATCCCCCCTGCCAGTTATTATCCGTTTTAAAATAGCCTTTTCCTCTCCTATAACGGCACACTCCTTGTACAAGTTATTACATTAATTAAGATATAGACTTGCATGATTCATTTCAGAAATTAACTCCGGCTTATTGATATATTTATACAGTACAGTCTATACTGTATGTCAGCCAGACTTCTATAGATTGAGCAACCAGAGGTCCTCTCATTCAGAATACTTTAATTGAAACTCTTGGCAGAGATGACTACCACAACCAGACATGGTGAGGTTCGAGACCTTTCAGTCAACCGTGACCACTTAGCCTGATGAGTCTAAATGACTTTAACATCCTACCCCACGAAGACTTGGCCAATGGATGTCAGTTTAGCATCTCAACTCGGCCAATAGGCTACTTAGCCCAATTTTGACCCTAGAGTAATGATGATGTAGAGTTTAACTTTTCAATCAGTCTCTATTCATGGGCATCCAAGCAGGGGGAAGAAAGAGGTCCTGATTCAGGGCTTCAGAGATTACATCTCAATCTACATCTGGAAATGAGCGTTACCGTTTTTCTTATTTCAACGTTACTCATTTTACTTATTAGCACACTGATCAGGGAGGATTTACAAGTAAAACCATAAGGGATAAGTGCTAAAGATAGGAAGGCGGATAGAAATCGCCCTTCTTCCTGGCTTTCTAAATTATAGTTCAAGATGCAAAATGGGCCACAGGCCTTCATTTGGTGTGTCCCCACATGAGAGGAGACCATTATTAAGTACCATATTAATAGTTATATTAACAGTCATGTGTACTGTAGATGACAGGGTAGCAGACTATTGATTGATGATTGAATACTTTATTAACAGTTTGCAAAGACAAGCACAGGGAAGTTCAATACAAGGTTTGTTAAGAGGATTTTAAACCCAAGAAAGCACTATGGCTTGTTTCCATTGGGGTAATTGTTTCTCAATTCATCGAAACATTTAATGACAGATTAATGACAGATACAACACTATGCAAATACATCATATAAACGCGTGGAAATCGGAGAAAAAAAATATGTACAGTAAACAGTTTGGGGGGGGGGGGGTACTTTTTACAGGGGCCAGTTCCGAAGATTCGGAACTGCTCTAAAAGTAAGTGCTTTTATAGCGATTTTGCGATTTAGAGTAAGGATTCACACTTTTTTATGACTGTTGGTAGGGCATTCCACATTTTGGTGGCATAGCAGCAGAACAAATGTAACCCAAATCTGTGATTTGTGGAACTCCCTCTGGTGTTGTGTTTGTGGATGTCTTTAACATTTTTGAAGTACTTTGAAAGGTATATGGGTGTCTTTGTGGTGTAGTGTTGACCAGGCCCAACAAGATACTGCCTGGCCAGTTTGTTTTGGGATGTCTGGAGCCTTGTTTTTAAGGCCTTTGTGGTGCTATGGTACCATGAGGTGCATGCGTAGTCGAGGTGCATTGCATGAGTGCTATTGCACTCATAGGGTGGCAGTGGCTCATGGTTAGAGTGGCCGGATGGGAACTGCGAGGTTCCCAGTTTGATCCCAGGCTCCCCCAGAGTTAGTGTCGAAGTGTCCTTGAGCAAGACACTGAACCCCAATTGCTCCCGATGAGCAGGTTGGTGCCTTGCATGGTTTCCTCCGTCATCTGTGTGTGTGTGTGAATGGGTGAATGTAATGCACTATCTATGTACTGTAATGCCTTTAAAATAAAAGCGCTATATAAATGCACCATTTACTATATAAATGCACCATTTATTGCCATATTTCCACCTGAATAGGTTTTAGAATCTCCCTAGTACCTTTTCTAGTCACTTTCAGTCGGGAAGTTGAGTGTAAATATAATAGGAAGTAGATCTCACTAGGATTTGAAGTCACTTTGAATATACATTCAAAATCTGACAGACTACACATGATTACCACATTATTCAAATTCTGGTTGAAAACAGACTGCTTTGCAGTCAGTTTTGAATCAGAGCCGCCTCCACAGAATATGAAGTTAAATAGGACTTTTCTCGCAATTTACAGATTGTAACTTGTATAGTGTTATTATTATGCTGGTTTCTTAAATTATAGGTTTGGAGCCATAATGGATCATGGGCCTAGTTCTCGTCGGTTCCCACATGGCCAGAACACCAGAGGTTTTCTTTTTAATGATCTTGGGTCCCAAGACAAAACACTAAATTTCTTGTTTCAGTCCCCAGCTGAAAAAGTTTAATAGCCCCAGACATATATATTTTCTCCCAAATCCTCTCTGTATTATTTAGAGCTGGGAGAGTGGTGGTGTTTGAGCTTAACCTGTAACCACAGAATGACTTAAAAAAAAAAGTCACGGCACACTAATAGGTCAAAGCCTGATGTAATCTTAATGGAAAACAGACGAGACTAAATGAATGAAGAGAAACAGATGGATAGGGCTAGATTAAGTGTGACTGACCACAAACAGGGGACGAGAGAGAGCAAAAGAGAGAATATGATTGAAAAAGGTATAAGATAGTAAAAGAGAAAGGTAAAGGAATAAGAGAGGAACACAAAGGCATTAGACAGTGAGCAAGTGAAGGAGTGAGAGAATGAGAGCATGACAACAGAAAAGTAAACAAATGGAAAAAAAAGTCCATAAATTGTGAAAGAAAACAAGACTGTTACGATAAAGAAAGAGTGAGAGACAGCGGAGGAGAAAGACAAAAAATGTTAAAGGAGGGAAATTCAGATGAAGGAGGAGAGGAGGAGAAAATTACAAGTCGAGAGTTAGACGTGACAACAAGAGAGGCGACAGAAAGAGACGGAAAAAGCTTGCGAGAAAAAGAATGAGAGACGCAGACATATGACAAGGTACCCAGCCGTTCAGAGTAGGGAAGGTATCCATTCGCTGACCGCAACCTCCAGACCTTATGAAGTGTGACCGTCTAGTGGTCAGACTGGACCTGAAGATTTTCCGCTGTTGCAAAACACTTCCTGCCTGCTGTTTTCATGTAATTTGACCGCCCAGCGTTCGCTCCTCTGCTAAAAGGGGAAAACCACTCACTTTTATTTTGAAAATATTATTGCTGTGCCTATAGATTAGAGGCTTTCTTGGCTTCTGTGGATTAGATTTTCCAGTCATGTTATCAAATAATGATGTTGGAGGTCCAACATATGCGTCTTGCGAGTGGTTTTCCATTGTGGAAGTGCGGGCACGAATGACGATGAGGTCTTTATTGACATCCGAGGAAGTGTCTTTGTTGCTTTTGTGGGGTCCTTTGGGTGCTACACTATGACGTTGTGATCAATGAGAGTTTGCCCAGGCAGTGATTGCTGATAGAGCTGTTAATTAACGTTAATTGATCGAAATTAATATATGCTGTGTTAAGTCACGCATCTTGTGTTTAATAACACTAACATACTGAGCTTTGAAGCCATCTCATGTGTCATGAAAGCTGATCAGGAAAAAGGTGTGAAAGAAATGTATTTATACATATTTACAGTAATAATATTATAGTACAAAATATGCCAAAGCAAACACTCCTTGATTTCTTCACTCCTAAATCTTTGAGACCTATTGGAATACTATTAAATTTAGCCTGGCTCTGCTCATTCCTATCCCATTCACAAACTCTGCCGGGTCAGATTTCTGCTCCTTGTCTGCCAGAGAGCTGTCTGTGGTCACTGTGGTATTGCCATGGGGAATGAGTCATGTCTGGTGGTTATTATAGGCCTGCGTTTGGCTCCCCTCCCATCTCTCACTCCCTCTAGTGGCACGAGACAGTATTATACTGTATGTCCGTTTTGTTTAGTTTTTTGACCATTATCCTGGCAAATTGACTACAATCTTATTGTACTGTAACTAAGTTGATTATCAGCCAATTAGAATGAGGACACATTCTTAACCGACTAACAACAAAATATCATTGAATCCAGCTAATTTCATTTTAATAGATAAGTGTACTATGAACACATTCATTGGTATGCAAGTTGGCCAAGTATACCATTTTTTTAATGTTTTTTTTTTTTTACAGAGAAAGGTGATCACAAGACATTTATATTCAGCTAGGCTGGTTGGCAAAGAATACATTCTTATGAGGCATGAGCATGAGGATCGTATTACACACAGACATTTTTAAACATGCAAACACACCAAGGGGTTCTCCAATACAAAATACTAATTTACTCTGTGCCATTTAGTACCTCCAGCCTTGTTAGGTACTGGGTGCCTTGCTCTAAGTCTAAGGAACTTGGATAGTTAAGACTGCTCAACAACTTCTTCTGTTCAGGTGTAATGACACAACCTTTCATCTAAACGCAATACTCAAATCTATTCTTGTCTATAAGTTCCTATTTAATTTTTTTAAGTGTCTCACTGTTTATGTCTGTCTCTATGTCTTTCTCTCTCCAATTCTCTCTCTATTGCTCTCTTTCTTTCTCAGAGTAATAGCCATTTCCTGATGTTCAGATTGAGAGAGAACATGTGTGTCTTCTGTGTGTGTGTGTGTGTGTGTGTGTGTGTGTGTGTGTGTGTGTGTGTGTGTGTGTGTGTGTGTGTGTGTGTGTGTGTGTGTGTGTGTGTGTGTGTGTGTGTGTGTGTGTGTGTGTGTGTGTGTGTGTGTGTGTGTGTGTGTGTGTGTGTGTGTGTGTGTGTGTGATGGCTTTACCATGTGGAGAGTCCCACTCTGGGACTGAATGAAGACGGATATGAGAGAACCTGTCAGGTCTGGTCTGGGCTACTGTCGAAAACCCACCTCCGATTACAGCCTCCTCCTCCTCTTGATCGTCCTCCTGTCCATCTTCATCTCCCTTTATGTCCTTTCTCCTCCTCCTCCTCTTCCAACTCTCCTCGATCATTTCGTTACAATAATGAAAAGTGAATGACCTTCCCAATTAGCACAGCGGAAGAACGCTATATATTTTGGCTCATGTTTGACTGATGTTAACTTTTTTTGAAAGTAAAAGTTTATTTTACTGGCAAAACCACTGTATGAGGTTAAGAAGTGTGTTCAGAATGTGTTCCCTATGGAAGGCAATGTCTGCACCAATGTGTGTACTTTTTAACCTCATGTGATGCATTATAAAACATAAATGAGGGCTTTCAACTCTCACTGAGTGGTGTCCCAGATCATTCTTTTTTTCCGCAGACAGTGACTCTCTCAGTTTACAGAAGAATTTGAGGATGATGTAAACAGTATAATGGGAGCTGCAAATGTCAGTTAAATTCGCTCCTCTGGGAGAAATACTAACTCTCATACTAATCCTTGTGAATAACCTTGGTGTCTATTGCCCTTATCAGACTGGAAATATGTAACGTTGTTGGACTAACTGTTCCGCCCAAGGTAACAAGTCTGGCTGATTTTCTCAGCCAAGAAGTGCAACCTCAGACATAAAGTTTAAAATGGGGCCCACACATTCTTTCACTTTGTCATTTTGGTCATTTATTTTCTTTATTTGAGTGATTTGGGGTTCTTGTATTAGTTTAAAATTTCCAAGCACTTGTCACATTGTGATGAGAGTTTCTGCATTAGCACAAATTGAATGAAAAATAGCCTCTTAACATTGTTACCATAATTAATCTAAACTAAAGTGGCTAGCGGTGGCCCTCGGATGGAAAGGGTATGTTAACAAAGCTAACATTTTCATGTTAGACAATTATAGAAAGCTTAATTTCTCAATGTCAATGCCATTGCCATTGTTATCATTAAAATACAAAGGTAACATTGTAATGGAATTTGTTTTGTTTTGATTTATTATAATAATTTTCTTCAACCTCAGGGACAATACTTGTTCTGAGCCTTGAACCCTGGGCTTTGAGACACCTCAGATGCTTGCCAGTCCTCATCATCACAAACAGTCTGTTACTGGGGTGGTGTTTGTCCTTCATAATCTTTGCCCTGCTGTCTTATGCATCCTATAGGATGCAAAATTAAACGCTCAGAAAAATCATATCACAGACCTTTAAATTGATTGTGAAATTGTCCTCCATCATACACTGGGATCAATTCGCTTTTGTCGAGCTGTTTATCCGGTACCACTTAAACCCCCTGTACTCAGTAAAAACAGACCTGTGAAGAGCATAGTTGGTATACGCTCTATTTTCACTCTACAACAAATCTCTTCGCCAAAAATAGCAGATCTACAAGCGCACAACGTGTTGTGAGCTATCGGGATTCTTTTTGCCACAATAATCATGATTTGCCACAATAATCGAATTTTCATTTTATTGTCCATCCTTACCGACTGCACCACCTTCACAGATCCTGGGTAGAGCTACTGTATTCCCATACGCATACAGAGATGGCTGCTGTCAGAATGCTCTGGGAGGTACTTAGCAGAGTTGAAGGATTTCAGAACCTTCTCGGAGACCTTGAACTTCCTCAACTGCCCAAGGTCGTACAGGCTGTTTGTCTGGCCTTCTTTGCCACAGTCTCTGTGTGCATTCTCCAAGTCAGGTAGTTTTTGAGCTATTAAACATTAACATTACCTTGAGATTAATTTAATTTTGGTGAAATGTTGTTCAACTTGCATTCAGTTAGATCAATCTCCTATTCATTGTCAAATTAATAACAACACAACACAGACTAGATGTTCTGTAAAGCACTTTGTAAACTCTTTAAAAGGTGCTTTCAAATACATGTATTATTATTATTATTATTATTATAGAGGATATGTGGGAGTCGGACACAGTAGACTGTACCCAGACATGAATAAGATACCCCAGATTACAGCAATAAATGCTTAAGGGAGGCCTCAGATGGAATAATATCGTTCTTTTTTGTCAAGCAGGTGAACTTTTCAACCGGGGTGAAATAAACCAAGTCCACTTTACAGCAATCTAAACCCCAATCCAAACTTTAATGCCTAACTATAAAATTACATTTAGTCTGTCATACACGCACGCACGCACGCACGCACGTACACACGTACACACGTACACACACACACGTACCCAGTGGTTGTGCAGCTGTGCTGTGTGTGTGTGTGTGATAATGAGATAATCCTAGGAGGGAATCATCTGGAGTGCGTTATATCGTCTCCTTGGCAACCGTCCACTGGTCTAAAATAGGAGTGTTTGGTGGCAGTCAGCTGCAGCATGATGTCATCCTGTATATTTCCTCAAATTAACCACTTAAACCCCAACGTTGGTTGACCGGAGTCCCGCAGGGCTCAATACTAGTGTCTTTTCTGTTTTTGCTCGACATTAAATATCTTCGCTGAAAATAGCCGATCTACAATGCGTTGCGAGCTTGTAGATCGGCTATTTTCGGCGAGAGTTTTCCCCAGATTTCAGATGCTGGTGTTTAAAGGGTTAATAAGGAAAGAAAAAAGCTATTTGACGACATGTGTATAACGCTGCTGTTGTCCAGAAATCTTGTATTTCCATATTTATACTTATGTTTTTTCGTTTAATGTCCTACTTCATCATACTACCTAAAATAGCTAATCTACAGACTCACAACGTGCCGCATCGTGACACGTTGTGAGCTTGTAGATCGGCAATGTTTTGCTACATTAGCATATTTTGTGTGAGAGTGAAAGTGGTTAAGTCTGTCTGTGTGTTCTATAAATATTGAACCAATGAAAAGTATTGACAAGAGCTTGTTACTAAATAATAACTACGTTGGATCCATTGAAACTCAGGTTATTTAATTTTTTCATTTCCTGATAAATAACGGTTTTAAACATAGATTTATGCCCGAATATTTATCTACACATTTGTCATAAACTGAGACACTTGTTTTTTTTTTAACCATATTGTCAGTATTCTTTAGAAACCTCACAGTATGCTGGTTCACATGGCAGTCCAGGTGTTTCAGGATTATTATGAGTTTTACTGAGCTACTGACTTCATAGTAACTGGGTGTTGCCCCCTGCTGTGGGTAGTATTACTTAGCTCTCCATCTGGACAGGTCAACTTTTACTGTACGCTCATAGTTTTACAGTGGAACTAGATTGAGTCACAATACTTTTGTTTATGTGTATCTCGGCTACATTGAAAATGAGGGCCTGACCCTCAACTGTTAGTACTCCGAGTTGAAATAAAGGTTATGATGATGATGATGATGACTTTTGTTTATGTACTTAAATAATAGCATTCAAAACATTGTTCCCATAGACCAGTGGTTTGAACCTTTTAATGTCAAGGACCCCTTGATTAATTGGTGTATTTAGCCACAGAATCCCATCTGAAAGTATTTTGTGCCAGGGACCCCCATACAAGATTGGTGTTGTTAAAATGTTTTGAAAACACATCTCCAAGCTCACAACGTGTGACATTGGGATGCTTTGTGAGCTAGATCCGCTATTTTCAAATATCAACACACGTTTTTCTGGGGACCCCCTGGTACCCCCTCGAGGACCCCTGGACCTCACTTTGAGAACCACGCCATATACATGGTGGCCATTTTGCTCTTGTACCGTAATTTATACTCAGGGAGTGGAAAGTTATATAGTTACTATACAGTATTATTTGCAGTGGCACTTCTTCGTACTTTGTATATTGTGCATTGTACATAGTTTGTTGCCTGTATGCCAGGTTAATTTGTATGCTGGAATAGTTCAGATGGGTCTGCTTTGTTTCCCAATAGCTTTATTAAAGCCTGCATCTGTGAATGTACAGTGTGTGTGTGTGGCGTGTGTGTGTGTGTGTGTGTGTGTGTGTGTGTGTGTGTGTGTGTGTGTGTGTGTGTGTGTGTGTGTGTGTGTGTGTGTGTGTGTGTGTGTGTGTGTGTGTGTGTGTGTGTGTGTGTGTGTGTGTGTGTGTGTGTGTGTGTGTGTGTGTGTGTGTGTGTGTGTGTGTGTGTCTCTGTGGTGTGGGATTTACTAGCCGGCTATAGTGGTTCTCAGGGGACAGCCCTCTCCAGCTGCTACTTTACAAGACTGCAACATCAAACAAACACACACACACACACACACACACACACACACACACACAGAGGGTTCCACTCTGCTCTGATACTCAACTTCTTTTTGCCATTTTCACCAAAACAACCGCCTCAGCTTTCTTTAATCCTCTTTCCACCAATATCATTCTCTCCCTCATACACACCCCTGGTTTCTTCACACTGTATTACGCCCCCTTGTTCTCATACAGAGGCCCGGACAAACAGCCTATTTTTCTATATGAAAAGCAGTCAAACGTAAAAGAATAGGAGCAGCAAGCTAAAATTAGTCTGGCTGCTATGATTGAAGGGTGGAGTTTTGGCTCTAAACAGATTGGTTCCCTAGCATCAGGCAAGCAAATACTAAGTGCAGTGTAGCGTATCACAGCGAGCAGAAACCTCTTATCTCCATATTCTAACTCTTTGTGTTTAGCAGATCGACAGATCTTGAGCTTGTCGATCTGCTACTTTTGCTATTTTTTTAATTAATTTTGCACATATGAGGTTTCCACCCGACAAAGACGATAGTTTGGTATACAGTACCTGGAATTCGACACTTTGATAACTTGTCCACCCTACACTGCATTTTTCATTCTCTTTCTCTCTCCCACACATACACTCTGTATGTGTCTGTCTGTCTGTCTGTCTGTCTGTCTCTCTGTCTGTCTGTCTATATCTCTCTGTGTCTTTCTATTTTTCTCTCTCTGTGGCAGCTATAGTGATGTGAGCTCCCTGGCATCTGAGGCAGCCAGCCATTACAGCATGGAACGTACTGGAGACAACCAGAAGCCTATGTTACGTAAGGGTTTGGCAAAAGCTACACACTTCTGTAGGGATGTGGTAAAAAGTAAACACACCTAAATAGAGCTTACTCAACTTCTGAATGAAAAATAGATTTATTTATGTATTATATTTCCTTTCTTTTTGTCTTTCTTTTTTTTCCCTCCAAAGTGATGAGACCTGCTTAAGACAGCAGCAGCATATTGCATCAACAAAACAATAAAACATATCGTATCATTAGTATCCTTCTATCTAACTATAAATTACTCAAATAGTGCGTGTGTGTGCGTGTGAGTTTGCGTATCTGTACTTGGTGCACACAATCGTCGATGACCCACGGGAGTGCAGTGCGTGGCGTGAAGTTGGTCGGATCATATGAGATCCGGTTGTCCAGAACCGCCGATACGATCTATATGCCCATATGGGCATAATAGGGACTGATGCCCATATATAGGTGTAATATACTGATGACATCAGGGATCTCCATATATGGGCATACAGTAAAAGGGATATGGACAGACAGTTACAGAGATCTCCATATGGGCATGAAAGGGACAGACAGACAGACAGACAGACAGACAGACAGACACAGATCTACACAGGCATAAAAGGGACACAGACTGACAAACGGGTACAGCAGGTTCTCTGACAATGGGTACTATGGGTACAACAGGTACTCCATAATCGGGTGGGGCATGCATTCTCAACTTGCATCATTCCCGAGTAGGCCAGTGCCCAACAAATATATCATATCAGTCTCTACAAAGTGCCATAGCTCAAGTGTATTGTGAAGAACCTGAGTGCCTTAAGCACTTGATGGGTGTCTCAGGCTCAGCACCCGCACCGTCCAAGGCTAACATATTCTCCTATACGTTTTCAATAGAGCATTTTCTGTTACTAGGTAATTAAACACATGCAATTTGGGTCCCACCTGTCTCAGTTGTAGGCCTATTCTCTTTTTTTCTCCCCACATGCTTCTACTCATGGCACCATCACTCGTAAATATGTAATGCAGTTCATAATGCCTCCCATTAAAGCTTGTAACACCAGCTGCATAATTACTCTCAACAACTGCCTCAAAGATATCAAGTGCTAGATGTCCAGAAAGGTTTGAATAATCAGTGAAAGTGTATCTGAAATAGTATCATTTGACCCTCCTAACTCCAGAAATGATATTCTAAATGATCGTTGTAATGTAGACAGTCCAGTAGACAGGTTCCAACAGGTTCAATGGCCAGAAACTAAGGGTATATATTTTAAAGAGAGTGGGCAGCCCATTTCCCTTTTTCTCACTCCCAGTGTGACAGAATAGTGGAAAAGCTGGGAGGGAGACAGACAAGGACTCGTGACTAAAAGTGACTGTGCTTTTGCCATTTGGATACCCACACTGTAGAACAACCTACCTGACAAGCTAGACTACCAATTAAATAATTCCCAAAACACACCTTTGCAGAGTTCCAAGTAAGTAAAGTAGTAAAGTAAAGTAAAGTAACATTTTTGCCCATTTGTTATACATATTTCTTTTCTACAAGCCTTTACTTGTGACTGTGTAGACACTCTTCTTTTACTGTAGGGTATTCATACCGTTTGTGTATGTGAATTTGTACATTTATAAATAGTTACATTTACCGCCTGCTGTGTGAAGTTAACTCATTGACTGCCAGAGTTAAAACCTCGTTCATAGCAGCCCTTGCCAGCGATTTTCGTTTTTTTTGTTTCGTTATTTTGTTATTTAATTCACATCTAGAAAGTCTACCTTGACACTTGAAACGTTTTGATCGTTCCACCACCAGAGAGCAGCACATACCAAGCTTGATCGCCTCTCGATCACACTCGCCCCCTCCCAGACCCACTCACACAGTGAAACACATGAACCGGAAGTGAAATGTCTCAGATTCTGTTATCCGCGAAAATTACTTTGTGATACCCAACGGGGATGACTGTTCGTCACCCAGACCATAGATTATAGGAGGGGAGGTCTCCGATCGCTTTTCATAGCGTGTGAAAAACCGTTTGTTTCCCTATTATGGTCGAAAATGACTGGGGGGAAAAATGTAAAACCGAAAACGGAACCCAAGTCATGGAACCGGATGCAGTGGTGGTTGAAGTAAGTGGAACCCGAAACTTAGCCTGATTCATAACAGAATAGCGTGATCAGAGCATAAAGATCAATAAAGACGTTAGATCGCATTAATGCGATCCTGGCGGCCAAGCGCGCTATTTATTAGATCGCGTTAATGCGATAATGGCGGCCAATGAGTTAAACAACAAAATAAAACCTAAATCAATAAAAACTAAATCACCTTATGTCCCTCACATGACATATTATGTCAATGATTACCAATTAAGTTTGGTAAATAGTAATCTATAATAAATCTTTCTAAAAAGTAACCCTCCCAAACACACATATCCATAATTTCTTAATAATAACTTATTTTGAAATTGTGTCTATAAGCCCAGTTTAGCCGAACTCATGCATAAAAGTAAGACTCTGGAAACTATTGGAACCAACCAACCAGGGCATAGCAGAGCAGAACACTCTGGCTCATATAACCAGCCACGGGAAATACATAGCTTCAGAAAAACATCATGCCTGGTAGGCAGTTATACTGGCTGGTACTGTAGATGGGGAAACGGGCAAGAGAGTGAGAGAGCTTGACTCTAAGTTTTAAAAAAGAGAGTGAGAGAGAGACAGACAGAGCGAGCGAGCGGTGGGCTGGTGAGTGAGTCCGGCAGCCAAATCATTCCTGCCACCTCATTAGTGGCGATGACATCACAGCTGATTTCTCCTTAGTCGGCTACTACCGCTGCACGACTTCACACAGTTCACAGAGAAGTAGAGCTATACCCAGTCCTAGAGTCTTTTATGAAAGAATCTGGGAGGCTACTTTGATGTTGCCAACAGCCCAGTAATAAGGAGGTCGGCTTTGCTCTGAAAGAGGCAGCCGCTTCCTGAAACAAAGCAATGCAGGTCGTTTTTGTTAGCAGTTCCTTAACCGCAATTCCATAATAATAATTATAACTCACATTTACATATTATATACAGTAGCGCCTTTCTGAATAGTTCAAAATCGCTTTACATGGGAAAGAAAAAGGAAGAATAAAATACATTATTTTCAAATGTTTTGTAAAAACAGTAAACATTTGAAAAGTACGCTCCTCTGAGCGCAGATCCCCGCCAGGCCGGGTTGCCTACCCAGGGCCCGCAAAATTTGACAGTCAATTGGAATGGAATCTGCAAAATCTGACTGCTACAGTACATCTTCTTTCACCGATTTGTGTGAGTTGTGTGAGGACTAGAAGCAAAAAGTGTGTTTTGAAGAAAACTGAAATGGCAGAAAATCTAGTCTGGCACAAATGGCCAGGGCCTACTGTATGTGTGGAGTAGTGTCATGATTCACGTGCCACCATGAGGCTGATAAGAAGAATTTGGAGTGGCGGTTATTTATTCACCTACTGGCAGTGTGTGTGCAATCATGGCAGTCCGATGCCGCGTTCTTGATTTGTGGCATTTTGTGCAAAACGGGCCGCCCACTCCTGCTAACTTTGAATGCCAATCGTAACCAGGTGTTCACTGGGGGGATGTGAGTGGTCAATGGACTGTACACCAGCTGCCACTGTTTTTATTCAAATTATTTACCAAACACTTAGCCATAAAGCTCTAAATTTGAACACACAAGCACAAGTGCGCCTGAATACTATATAGCAGGTTGCCTGTGAGTCTTGCTTTACCACTTGTGCCATATATGTACTGTATTAGAAGTATTTCAAAAACGTCCTAAACATGTTTCTTTGCTAATTGCTCTGGTATCCCTTCATTATATTCATCTCTGAGTTCCACATTTGCGAAAATGAAAGCTGATCAGATCAATAGACGTGTTGTTGGTTGACTAGGGTTCATGGCACTTACTGACCTTGCATTTTCTAAGTCGCTGTGGATGAGAGAGTCTGCTAAATGCCTTAATAAGTTAACAGTTTCAGTCAAAGAAATACAAATTCTTTCTGCATTTCTTTTTTCTCTTATTTTTTCCACAAATGAATGCTTTCAGCAGGATCTTTTCCTTCCATTGGAGAGTGCTGAAATGAATGGAAATAAAGTGTGGAGAAAGGTCCGGCTGCGTGACCTTACTTGACTATGTGACGTATGTGAGTACAAGACTAAACCTCATACAGGATCATCAGCAAACTCAGATACTAGATGGATATCTGCAATGACATCTTATGTCTAACTCAGCATTAATGGAGTGTGAACAGCAAAACGTTTGTCATACACTGTGTGATTCATACATTCCTAAGGTGAATGTCAGCTGCTGAGGTAGACTAGAATCAAAACAGTTGTCCACAATGATACACTGATGCTGTAGAAAAGAGCTAAGATCAGTTCAATATGTTGTGATGACAGTAGCGATTTGAAAGGAAAGCAAAGCTGGGACAAATTGCCTGTCTTGGAAAATCTTTGTGAAGGAAATGTGCATGAGGTAATATCCCGACCCTCAATAACAACTATTGATATGCCCTTGAGCAAGAAACTTAACCATACATTTCTCAAAGTGAAGCTGCTCGGTGGCCTGCAGCAGACTGTGAAGGTTCAGGTGTGAATAGTGACTGTATGATTGTGATGCATGGGCGGTACAATAAAAGAGCGGAACCCTTCCTTGGATTAATAAAAGTTAAAACAATATACTACTACTCGGAGAAACCACGGTATAAAAGAGGAAAATTAAAAAGCCATGGCTATCAGAGGAACCAGCAGATGTTCATCCCTTTATATCTTTTGTATTACCTCATAATGTTCACACAAGCGCTGCTCGAGTCGAACAAAGAAGAGGACAATGATCTGGCTTAGAGAGTGTGGCCCCAACGAGGACAGCTTGAAGACTAAAATCAGACAAATGAGATAAAAGTCACACAGACTTTAATTCTCCAGCATTTGTTTCATTATTTTACAATGTTCTGAGGGATGTCGAATCAAACAATGGCTTTTTTACTATGTGTTTGAACTCAGTGCACCACGAGCGTGTTTGTGAGAAACTCCATCATAAAACGGGATATGAACGGAAAAACTAAGAGAACGAGCACGGCTTCATCTGATGTCTTCCAGTTGTGTGACCTCCCTCTCCTTCTCCCAATCCTTAACTCTCTCTCTCTCTCTCTCTCTCTCTCAATATCTTTCTCTCTCTCGGTTTAATAAGGCAGCTGTAGAGTCTGGTTCTCTTGGGAAACAGTGTGGAGTGTGGCTGCTGGGCAGAGGACAGAAATTGGGGCTGGTTGAATTCGGAGTGGGGTCTGTGGACCGGGGCTCAATGGGGGGGGTTTGGGGGTGGAGGGAAGCAGGGGGGGTGTTTCGGTTTGGGGCCAACACTTCCGACCCTTTCCCCCATGCAATACACCACACGGCCTGGAGTCCTGACAGGCTGCCTCCTGCTCTCCCTCCGTCCATTCCATTCCCTCCCTCCCTCCCTCCCCCTCTCTCTCCTCCCTTGACTCCCTCCATCTCTCTACCCCCCTGTTTCCCTTTTCCTTCGCTTTACTTCTCTTCCACTTATTCCTATATTCTTCTCGGTTCTCTTCCTGCCCCCCCCCCCTCTTCTCCCCTCAGTGTGAGGACAGCAGACAGTTCTTTTTTTGGTAATGACCCTCTCCAGACGTCTGCTTGGTGGCATCATAACGAGCCCCTTTATCCCCTGATCCCCTCCCACTCTCACTTTCAGCACAGGGTGTACAAACGAGCATCCAAGGTCTACGATAAATAGCTAAGTTGATTATCCCTTGGAGTATCTCTCTCTCTCTCTCTCTATGTGTCGACTTCTCTTTCCCTTTCTCTGTCTTCTAGATGTCTGCTCTGTGGTACCGTATTGGGTCCAAACCTGCATCCGAGTTTTGACAGGTTCCTGACCCGCGCCAGAATGGTTCAGCTGGGCTGAGACTAGGGGGTTGTGTGTCTGCGTGCCTTTTCAAGTCTGTGTGTGCGTGTGTGTGCGCGCGTGTGTTTGAGTGCGTGCGTGCGTGCGTGTGTGTGCGCACGCATGTGTGTGTGCGTGGGTGTGTGCATGTGCGTGCGTGTGTGTGTGTGTGCGCGCGCGCGTGTGTGTGTGTGTGTGTGTGTGTGTGTGTGTGTGTGTGTGTGTGTGTGTGAGGCCAGGGACTGGCTAGGCTGTGGGGTGTTTTTCATCAGAATAATGAATACTACGTCTGAGCTAAGGGAAGGAAAGGATAGCAAGAGGAGGAGGAGAGCGAGAGAAGGAGAAAGGAGGGGTAATGACTATCAGATGGCGTTCTACTACCGGGCTTCTGCTGCCTCTTTAAAGGGGAACACCATTCAATTTAAGAATCCACATACTGTATATGCTACTAATACACCCTAGGATTTGGCCAATCAGTACACAGTAAAATCCTCAGAGTTCATTTAACTCTTGAGAGAGCGCAAATGTAAATCCTTATGGGTCCATTGATTACATTTGTACACTCTCAGAGTTACAAATGGATCAATTAACACTGAGGTGTAATGGGTACGCCCAGTCAGTATTCATCTGTGGATGTGAGTAGTTAAAAACCAGAACAAAAACGATCTATTTCATCTATGATGTCACCACAGTTCAGACGAAGACGTTTGTTAATGAACACGAAGGACCTTTGTTTGAATCCTAATCATCTTCATATACAGTAATATTTTTGATCAGTTTTAGCCATTATCTTCAATGGTGGTGCCTGAGGGTGTGGAACCTAAAGGCCTGTCCACACCAATGCAACTCCTTGCAACTGCCATTGGGGATAATGGTTGCAAGGAGTTGCGTCGCGAATCATTGGTGTGGAGTGACGGAGTCTGTGGACTGGCCTTTAACCCATTAAGACCGGGAACGCATCTGACTCACTTTAGGTTTCTTTGGCTATTAAAAAATTGCAGATATACAAGCTCATAGCACGGCACCAAGTGCTGCGCTATGAGCTTGTAGATCTGCTATTTTGGGAAAAAAACGTGAATATTTGTGCAAATCTTTGAATATAGCAAACATTTGTAACTCAAATCTTTGCTTCTGGGGGTCCCTGGAATAAAATATTTTACAAATGTTCGCTTTAAAAAAATATATGTTCAAAGATTTGCACACATTTTCCAAGATTTTTCAAAAAATAGCAGATCTACAAGTTCATAGTGCGGCACTCGGACCCGCGCTATGAGCTTGTATTTTGGAATAGCCAAAGAAATCTAAAATGACAGATGTGTTCCCGGATTGAATGGGTTAAGAGGACGTGGAATAAAAACGTACTTGATTCATACAGTAACTTAAAGTTAAAGTGCCGATTTTCTCACCTAAATGCTTTCGTCCCATTGTGAGGCGTATGTGGAAATTTGATATACTGTAACACTTCCCAATGCGTTATGTCTCAAAGGCGGTGGAAAAAAACATCAGTAACGTTAAGAACAATACTGTCGACTGTTGCTAACGATACAACAGACATGTCAGTCAGTTATACTGTAACAGTGTGTTCTCTATACAATATGTGGAATCTATATGGTTGATATTGTTCTACATTGTCAATTTCACATAAAGTGTGACTTTCTTTTTGTGGTCGTTTTTCCATTATCAAAAGCAGCTACAATTGGTGATTATGTTGATATAAATGTATCTATTATGTCTTGATAAAAGTTTTCAGCTGTTTGGTAGATGATGTCCGACATTGTTAATGTCTCCCTAGTACTCTCTGGAATCTTACCCACAGGTCTCAAACATGCCATTATGTTGAGAAGGAGTCATTTCCTTTTGAGAACTACATTCCTGGGAAGAATTTTTGAAATGGTTGTGTAACAACAATTACATGTATTGGTCACACAACAATTGTTTGATGTTTATCAGTTTGTTTTTAGAGTTAACCACAGTACAGCAACTGCCCCGGTCAGAGTTGTTAATGATCACCCACACCACAGGGTGTCCGGATAGGACCATAATAACCAAAGACGTGTTTTTCTTTCTTTTCTTTCTTTTTTGTATGACAACAGAGGGTGAAGGTCAAGGACAATACGTTTCAGCCTCTGGCTATTGTCTACTTCCAGGTATATTCCTCTCCAGGCTTCAGTTCCCTTCCGTACAAAGCACTCTTGTTCCTGAAAGCTGTTAGCTTCTGGTCCTGCTGTTTATCCATGTACCATCCAATGACAAATCCCATGGGCACCAGTATGTTCATCCAATGCACACAAGCAAGTGCTACAAAGTTCACCATGGTTACCTACCCATAAAAACAACAGATGCAATGGCAAATTAATTTGTGTAGGATGTAAAATACTGCTCAAAGAAAATGGGACTGACTGGCTGTCTAAGGCCAGGACCCACCACATAGGGTGTCCGCTTAGAACTTAACCAGAGATGTCTGCACCGGACAATTCCAAGGATATACTCGTGACAAGCAGCAAAAGTTGAGGTATGGGTCTGGATGAGCCTGGTAGGTGTTGAGGAGATACTGTTGGTATCCTGTAGCATGCGGGAGATAAAGGCTTAGAGCTGGCAGAGTCTGTTGTGGTAGTGAGGTTAGAGTCCTGGAAATGACATATCCCAAAGGTGTGATGACCAAATCCTGAGATTGTGATTCTTTATATACAGTAAGGTCTGGCGGGGCTGTTCTGTCATCCCAATTATGTCACAATGAGTCAGTCTTATCCATGTATGGAGCTCCAAGGTCAGCCATGCCCGAATATAGAGTCCATGATGCTGATATTCTCCCACTTGGGGTGCATTCAGCAATACATTTCATATCAGTCCTACAGTTATGCTGTTGACAGTTATACATGTCCGTTTCTGCAAACTATCTCAATCCAATGAATGACCACATCCAAGGAGGAGGGAGGGAGAGGAGGAGAGAAAGCCTGTTTCACCCACCAATGCTGGGTACCAAAACCTGAACATGCTGATCAAGATGCATTGTCAGCATAATAACTCAATAAAGTTTTATGCTTGTATTTAATATCTCCAAGAATGCCTTTTATCATCTTAAATATATAGAATCAAATTAGATTCTGAAAAGCTGTTTCATGCTTTTATTTCCAGTAGATTTTATTTTTTATTTTATTTTATTTTATTATTAAATTAAAGGACGACTTCACCAAATTTCAGCCTATCTTCATATAATTGGTCCTCACTAATGCTCATAATAAAAATAATACAAATTGAAATGTTGTAAAAAATTAAAAATAAAACTGCCCAACGATGATGTCACTATAGGCAGGTGTCCATAGTAGATTTAGTTTTTTACCATTAATCATGAGCATTAGTCAGGATATGAAGATATGTTAAATGGGTGAAGTCGTCCTTTAACTCTAGCTTATTCACAATGCTGCAGCCAGAATGTTAACTAAAACCAAAAGGTTTGAACTCATCACCCCTCTTTTAGCTTCTCTTCACTAGCAGTGTCTGTCTCTGGTGTTTGTCTGGGGCTGATCTCGCAAAACGCTTGACCAATTAGCACAACATTTCTTGAACACACTACTAGTAGGCGTAGGAGGTACCTCCACGCTTCAGTATGTTTTATTATCCTACTACTATAATTGAAATGACCTCCAAAAGTACGTCCGGGGTTGCTCAGCACACGATCACTCCACTTGCCCCAAAACTTGCCACAGACTTGATCAGTGCTCTGATCAGTGGAGAATGGGAAAACATTTATTTTAGAATCAGTATGGTTTATTTGCCTTCTTTGCTTTTTATTTTGTAGCACATTGAGAGTCTACTATGCTTGTCGTATGGAATTTGCTATGTACAAATAGACTTGACTAAACTTGACGATGTGATGTGATGAATCTGTCATTGGCAAGGTTAATATTTTATGTAGTTTTATTCAAATTCTACTTGTAATTCAATGTAACTATTTCCTTTTCTAACAAAATGTTTAGGGAAACGGCAGCCATATGTGTAATTATGGAAATGGCAGAGTCTACATTATAGCCCAAGTCAAATGTTTTCTAGCCTGCAGGCAGCAATTCATAGAGAAAGGGATACTGTGTTAGACCAGCCACAGGCTCCTGGGAGATATGCAAATGACAGAGAGATCATGCTAATGCATGTCTATGAGTCTATAATGACGGACCACAGTGAGTGATCCTGGTTCGGAGAAACTCACCATCTTCGTGTGCATGAGCAAAAATACACTCAAATTCAGTTTTTATACACAATCAGGCATGAAACAGTTGGGTAACACTTTCTATGAAACCCATATCTAAATTATAATGTGTTATACCTTCATAATACATTGTAATGCATGCATATACTTTATAAGAGTGGCTAAGAGTTGCATTATAAGTATGGTTATTATAATACTTAATACGGTCAGGTATCATAATTGCTCTACCCTTTTTGCATAAAAGGTTATAATGTTATGAACATCAGGGTACTTTCAGCATAATTTGTGGAGAGTGTGGTTATGGTGTGCCATAACATTTCTATGACAGCTTATTGTCTGCTTCAACTAAATTAAGCGTGCATTTATTTCTATAATTTGTTTATAATTAGGTTAAACTAGTTTTTGTATTTCATTATTTTTTTTTGCGCTGTAGTCCAAGCCATCTAGGGTTGACATTCTGTTGTGCAGGTTGTGATTTATTATTGATAGTTCAAGATTGGACACAGAGGCCACAATATTACTAGACTCTATGTTTTTTTTAATTTAAACCTCGTTTAAAAATGAGCTATACAGAACCATGATAACCTTATAACCTTTCATGCAAAAAGAGTTGAGCAATTACAATTGTGATTCCTGACCTTATAAAGTATTATGATATACGTACTAATCTTAATGCCTTAAGACAATTGAAGGCTTATAGAAACTCTTATAACACGTTATGGCTGCTTTTTAATATACCTTATGAAGGTATCTATAATGCATTACAGATATGGCCTTAATAGAAAGTTACCCTAGTCGCTATATTTGAACTAGTCACATCAAAATTGAACATGACTAAAGCATTCAGAAGGTTTTTAAAGCTACTTTATTGCGGTTTGTGAATTGTATTTTATTCGTTTGAGTTAGGTTTGTTGTTGCTTTACCCATCAAGAGGCCACCATGAAACAGTGAATAGTGAAGTGATCTTCAACCTGGAAACTCATCAATGCAGACTGAAGAGTTAGGAGATGCCTCTGCGTGCCATTGATGCCTGCTGGTCTTTGTCATGTCCTGTCTTCTCACCAGGTGCCTGCAACAGGGTGGAAGTTCTGGAGGCGAGCGTATCCTTCTGTTCAGTGGCTCCATTTAGGAATGGAGGTTTGATCACCACCTGGCACCAGCCTGCTCCCCTATTTCACTTCTTCCCTCTCACCCTGACCACAAGCACTTCCTGTCTGTAATCAACCACGGTGACTGCCGTTGGCCTCCGTTCACACTGTCAGCACCCCAGAATAAACACTGAGATGAAGAGCGAGGGGATGGAGGGAGGATCAGGAGGGAGAGAGAGTAAGAGATATATAGACAGAGACAAGCATGCACAGAAAGAGAGTGGGGGGAGAGAATGAGAGAAATAGAGGGCGAGAGAGAGTCAGAATGATGAATGCTGACTGTAACATTGTGTAACTTGAACAGATTATTCATTGTGCTATTAGTTTTCAGCAGCAGCTTACTGCTGCCAACCTACACATGAGAAGCATACTGGCAATGGCAGCTCGGTTTAGGGGTTTCAATAATGTATTATTGAGGGTTAGAGAACTCATAGTTGAGTAGCACAGTGGCTCTGAATCTTCAACCACTGCACACGTAAGACAAGACAACATTCCAAGGTACGGCTAATTATCGGTTCTCTGAAATGCTCTTTGAGACCATGTATGTACATCAGAATATGGTGATGGACTAATGGAAAATGATTTGGCTCAATTGAGTTTTAGAAAGATCATAATTAGTCTGTAATATTTTGTTTGACAATGGTTTTTAACAATTTGTCAAACTTGCGCTTTCTCTAAGGCACACCAGTGAGTTTTAATAGTTCAGTGTAGGTAGAGATACAGTACATATACGTATGTGTACTGTTATTTCTTCCCCCACCTTTGCCAACAAGAGAAGTATCTGATTTCTCGTTAAACATGGCTTTCTGGTTCCAAATTATGTTGAAATAAAAACAATTCTACGATTTATGAGAGAGGAACCTGGTCGGTTCGGGGACAGGGAGTGCTTGTTTTGTTTCACTCAACATCCTGCATATGTGCAAATATAGAAAATTTAGGTGATAACCTATATTATGTCCACTGCTTGCCAACTCAGACGCACACTCTTCAACGCACAAGACCATTGGATGCTCTGCGTGGAACTAGCTCACCTGGCGTCTCGCTCAGGCATGCCTGACAAGATGGATAGATGGATGGATAGATAGTTTGATACATAGATAGATAGATGGATGACGTGTGATGCCATGGGATGCTCTGCACGCGCACTCACTCAAGTCTTCTATTCTCAGGTATTTATTAGAAGTTGACAGCAGTTTTTATTACTGTTCTTTAGTTTTCAGCTCTCTCCTTCCATGTCCTGTCTCCCACTGCCTCTCTCCCACTCTCTCCTTTCTTCCCTCCTTTGTGTACTCCCCTTACTGTCTTTTCCAATTCTTTCTGCACTTTGAGAGGAAGACAGATTGTTACAGGGAGTGTAAAGAGAGTACAGTAGCAGCTCCCTTAGTATAAACCCCTTTGACCATCCCGGCACAGATCAACCCCCACCCCTGCACCCTCTGTCACTAAGATCCCAGCCTGAGTCGTTCATCTAAATGAGATAGGCCAGTGAAATCAACACCAAACAGTTCCCAAACGGACTCAGCTATCCTCAGTGGTCATATGTTCCCCATAGAATATTTAATAGAGAAACAGATAGAGTTGAGGGCAACATTTCTGAGAAGCAAAATTTGGTTCCAGGAAGTTAAAAAGAAAAATGAATCATTCAAGATGTGAAACAGTTAAAAGCTCAAGTTCAATACATCTCAAGTTCAAGGCATGAAGCATATACTCACAGCAAATTATGCACAAAGTATATATTATATATGCTTAAAATGTATCTATACAACGAAAACAAAACACTTCACAAATCAACACAACAATTTGAAGTGCCAAAAACAGACCAGGAAAGTGGGGGAATGGGGTGGCTTCTCTGTGTGTTGCAGACGATCAGGTTGAGTTTCAGACCCCTCAACGTCACAACTTTTATAGATGCAACGCTTTGACCATGTCAAAAATATCCCTGGCTCCAGCCACAAGCCCTGCCCTAACATCCCACTGCAGCTGCCCGGCTTGAAACCTTCTGTCACGGGACCAACACAGCACACTGTGTGTGTGTGTGTGTGTGTGTGTGTGTGTGTGTGTGTGTGTGTGTGTGTGTGTGTGTGTGTGTGTGTGTGTGTGTGTGTGTGTGTGTGTGTGTGTGTGTGTGTGTGTGTGTGTGTGTGTGTGTGTGTGTGTGTGTGTGTGTGTGTGTGTGTGTGTGTGGGGAGGACTTTTCAAGACTCCCCCTAAACCTTTCTGCTTCTTGCTATAATGGGAAGGCCGAACAAAACATCATAACATTAGTCTCAATTGCTGCACAGTACAATCCTAAATATCAATTTAACTCCAAGAGTGTAAGAATTGTCCAGAAAGGGTCCAGAGTTAAATGAACACTCTGTGATTTGACTGTGGGCTCACTTCCCCTTTCTACATTACCAAGTCCCAGTCCTGTCTCTAGACTGCTCCATGTCTGGGCTGTCAAATAAGGCTGGAATGAAAAAAACGGTTAGCAGCCATGAAGCAAACATCTACCCTAAAACAGAAGTCATATCTTATTCCTTTGATCTGATGTTAAAATAACCAAAGCCTCATATGTATTACATGGATTGGATGTTTTCTTTTTTTTACAATACTGTCAAAGAGGGGCAGATAAACACACAAACAAAAGTGAATTTATACCGATACAGCCTCTGACACTACTACTGTGTGAATGCTTGACTGCTTGATGGTCATACAGTCATATTTATTTATATTTATTTATTTTGAAAATTCACTGGAGGATAAGCCCCTTAAGATGCAGCATCTCGTTTTCGAGGGGGTCCTCAACAATATTACATTGCTGTCGGGAAAATCTTTCCTCAACAAGTGAACTTCTGAGGATTCAAATTGATAACAATGTACTGTTGCAATTCCCGAGTGTATTGTACTTCATAGTCTTGAATCAACACAGCATATGGGATCCATGTGAAACTTGGATCAACAAAAATGAAAAACTCTCAAATAGGACACAAGTTTTCAAATGCACCAGCTGTCATTATGCAAGTTCAGTTTTAGGGTGGACTTCCCCTGAAACAAACTAGTGAGCGCTGAGCAGCCAAAACAACCTCCTGCCGATGGTTTGCCTCTTGCCTCCGGTCCCCCAAGCCAGCTTCTAGACAGCAGCCCTGGGACCCACACAGCTCAAAGGGAGGGGCAGAGAAGCCCCTAGGCCCTCCCACCAGCTATAAGACCAGAGGCATACGGAAACACTCAGACACCAGGCACACGTGGAACTGAGCAAAGAGAGCAAGAGGGAGAGATACACACTTAGACACAGAGAAAGAGAAAGTCACAGGCAGAAAATTGCCACTTGAAGCTACTAGACCTACAGTAGTATTTGTTGCATTTTGGATTGAGGCAAACAGACACAGACAGAAAGAAAGGATACACAGAGGTATACAGAACAGAGAATTAAACTGCCATTTCATTGTGCCATTATGACTTTATCTTGCTTTCTTCCAAAGGATTAACTGAAGGAGCAACTGGTCGTTGGAATTTGAATTGTCTGAACCACGAGAGGCACGAAGGGATTTGAACCTGCAACCAACCACCTGTGAAACAGTGAAACAGCAGCTTGTTGATGAACTTGACTACAGTAGTTAGGGATCAGCTCAAAGCTTAACCACTGAGTGAGGAAAGGTCAAATCTGTATCGTACAGGCATCATCGCTCTACACTGACTCACCTAGTTCAAGAGATTCAGCTTAGCTAGAGAAGGCAGTATCTGCATTGGACATCTTGAGTCAGAGCTTCGGCAAGGTCCTATCACAAACAGTGAACATTAGCAGCACATTTCCAAGATCAAGGGCTTCTCTTTGGAGGAAAGCCTGAAGACTTGCTGAGGCGATCTTGTCAGCAAAACATTGACTGTCGTTGCGTTGGAAATGACGTTTGCCATGCTCCGCACGGCACCTCCTGCAGGGCGCTATCTGTACGGCGACATCGCCCTGCTCTCCGAAGACGACGAGGAGAACGGGAGCGAGGGGTCGGGCTCGGAGGAGCGCACCACCAACACCTCCTCCTCTCACTCCGCCGCCTTCCGTCTGTCCTCCTCCTCGCCGTCTGCCTTTCACATCAAGGTGAACAGGAAGAGGAAGCTGTGTGGAGGAGGAGGAGGAGGTGGAGGTGGTGGAGGAGGAGGAGGTGGCGGGCGTCTGGGGCCCCCATCATTGCCCCCCGGAATGATGATTGGACCTAACGGGGAGATCCGTCAGCGGAACGCGGCCAATGCACGGGAGAGAGACCGCACCAACTCTGTCAACACAGCCTTCACAGCTCTGCGTACGCTCATCCCCACTGAGCCTGCTGACAGGTACAGAGCAGGATGTGATGGAGCAGCAACACGTTATCTTTTGTGATAGGCATTTAATCACTGTGTTGTTATGGAGTACACCTGTAGGCCTACTGATTATGAAAGGACCCTGGGTTCTTTTTTCACAAAGACTTATGCCTTAGAACTCAATTAAGGGGACAAACATGATAGTTCTGCGTCCCATTTTGAGTTCAACTCCATATATTTGTTTATAGATGGTGCATAATATATTATAGGTTATAATACATATATATGGTTATAAAATAATCCAGTACCTGAAGTTTGTGTTCTAAACATTCTAATTTGTGAT
>NC_137605.1:34338068-34361831 GCF_963280865.1 Gymnoscopelus braueri | reverse complement strand
GCACGCACGCACGCACGCACACGCACACGCACACGCACACACACACACACACACACATAAAGTATAAACGCTCTGACACATCACACACACCGGTCTCTCTCTCTTTCAGGTGCTGTTTTATGTCTTCCTCTGAGATCTCTGTCCAGTGCCTCCATGGAAAATGATCAGGACTCTTGCAATGCAGAATGCTGTTGTCTTCCCTTTGCAGCGTGGGATGGTCTTTATCCCTCATCGCCTGCTCTCCACCTTTTCCTGACTGTAAGCCATAAACTACTGTAAATATACATATATTTTCGACTGTTTATTTTATTTTTCCATTTGCTCTCCAATTTACTCGCCAATTCCGCACTACCGTATGGTCTTAGGGAGGGTGACTTCACACCTGACGGTAATGAGTTTCACCAGGAGGGATGTTCTTAACCAGTGGTCCTTGAGGGGGTTCCAGGTGGTCCCCAGCTAAATGATGGAGAGTTGGTAACCAAATAGACCCTTATAGATCTTTATAGAGTGTAAAATTTGGTTTCATTTTACGCTCTCAAGAGTTAAATTATTGTTAAACATCTGCATTACTTAATTAAAGAATAGTTATTTTGATCAATGTTTGCCTGTTATCTCTCCTATGGCACCAACATCAATACATAATGGAATTATGGACTATCGTATCCAACGATAAATATTTTAAGTTTTGCGTCTGAGAGGCAAAATCTCATCAAATGGTGTTCAGTGGCTCAAATGCTGAATAAACAATGAAAATCCTCAATGTTCATTTCCTTTTCAGAGTGTAAAAACGGACCCTGTGTCTGTTTTAACCCTCCAGAATGGCCATTCCACTGTATTCATTCAGTGTTTGCTGAGCAGTCTGCTCTGTGTTGCAGGGTGTCATGATCTGTTGCAATTCCCTTGTGTTGGTGGCACACCTTTGTAAGAAATATAATTCCATGGTATATGAAAGTACTGATTGCCCTTTTTGCATCACAAACCCAGTTTTCTCATTAACCACATGAACCCCAGCTTCCTTATTCTAGGGTGAGGAAATTTGTTGTAGAGGGGAAAAATGCAGTATATATAGGGTTTAAGCGGTTAAATGGTAGACATGAATTATCGTCTAGGGGAAATGTGTTTATAGAAGAATAGAATAGTTTCCATAATATATATTTCATAATAATATGTCAGGAAATAGGTCTAATTTAATGGAAGGGTTCCCCATTGCCACAATAGCTTCCGCTGGTCAGCTGACACCAGGGTTAAATGTTTTGAAATCCCCTCATATGTAAGGTAAAAATGCACTTACTTTGAGACAGAGGGTGGCGCTCAGGTGGCACAGTGGTAAACTGCCTGCCCACCTCCGCGGAAGGTTGTGGGTTCGAATCCATCGTGGTGCATCGGTCAAGCATCTATACCAGGGGTCTTCAGCAGGGGGTCCGGGCCTCAGAGTTACTACAGGGGGGCTGCCAAATCTTTGTGTGATTGGATATTTATTTTTACATTAATCACTTGAACCCTATTATTCCTATTCTGAAGAGAACTTAAAGGGATATTTCACTTTCAAAAAAACTTTTGGTCATTTTATCATTTACTCAGGCCTTTGTGAGCCCCCCAGACAGTTTTTAAGTTGCTTGATTCAGTATTTATATATTTGATATTCATTTTATCAGACACGCCCCCTTTCTATACAAACCCATTGTAACTTCAAACTCCATTTTAACCATGTTAGATTCATCAAAAACACCCGTCCTTGGTTCTGGTGACTCACCCTGCCCCCCTAATGCGTGAGGGGGCCGTGTTTTTTCAATTACTTTTTTCATTTATTTTAAATATTTTTTTTTGGAAAATTAAAAAAATAAAATACAATAAAAAAATCGAATAAAATAAATGAAAAAAATAATCGGAAAAACACGGCCTCCTCACGCATTAGGAGGGCAGGGTGAGTGACCAGAACCAAGCACGGGTGTTTTCGACGAATCTAACATGGTTAAAATGGAGTTTGAAGTTACAATGGGTTTGTATAGGAAGGGGGCGTGTCTGATAAAATGAATATCAAATATATAAATACTGAATCGAGCAACTTAAAAACTGTCTGGGGGGTTCACAAAGGCCTGAGTAGATGATAAAATGACCAAAAGTTATTTTGAAAGTGAAATATCCCTTTAAGCCAAAAATAGCCAATCTACTATTCTGTAGATCTGCTATTTTCGGCATAGAGTCTAACTAAATCTATCAAAATACAATTTTATACAGTATGTCGTGGGGGTCCCTGCTTCATCTCTCTTTCAGCTAGGGGGTCCTTGAAAAACGTTGAAGACCCCTGATTTATACGAACACAATATTGGCCCGTGTGCGGCGGAGGGAAGCCGGGCGGGGAGGGTGATATTTGTCACTGCAGGTACTCCTAGGAGTAGGACGAAGGCTCTCCTCACTGGCAGGTGAGTCAGTAGGATACAACAGCAAACGTGTGTGGGGAGGAATCAATTGCCACAACGACTAAATTGGGGAGAAAAAAGGGGTAAAAAGCACAACAACAACAAAATTACTTCAGACAGAGAGAAATGAACAGACATGCTCTTATTGTCTCCGCCAGGCCGAAAGGCATGGTGAGAGAGTATGTTTTTCCCCCTGTCTGTCCGTCCGTCCGTCCGTCTGTGTGTCCGTGTGTCCGTCCGTCTGTGACCAGCTAATCTCCGGCACCGTTGTCTTGATCGCAGCGAAACTGTGCACACACACTCCCTGGATGCCAATTCAGAACCTCTGCCCCAAATCTTTCTCATGGGCCTTTTATAGCGCCACCAGGAGGCCGATTTGTGCAAAACATATTTTTTGACAGCACTCCTACAGATTTTGTCCAGAAATCACGCAAATCGCTACACAGTATCTCTATAGTCATTAAACAAAACTTGTCTTTCAGATTTCTCATATTCCATCCTGATTGGCTAAAAATGTCTTCCAAAGTTTGCAGGAGTGCTCTGTTTTGAACAAAATGCCTCAAATCATGAACACAGCATGCAATTTCCGTGAAATTTTGCACGCACAGTTTCTTTAGGCCGAGGAAGAACTACCATTTGAACATTTTCAAATCAGCCTCATTGTGGCGCTATAACAGGTCGATTTGTGTTTTTACCTATAACTGTACCGATCTGTGTAAAACTTTGTATGCACACTCCCTAGAGGTCAAGGAAAAACCTTTGCCCATTTTTCACATTTGCCTTTTATAGCGCCACCAGGAGGCCGACTTATGTAAAACACATTATTTTATACTACTCCTTCCAATTTTATCCAAATTTCACGCAAATCGGTACACATGATCTCTATAGTCATTTGATCACGACGGATGTGTTTTATTTTTCATATTCCATACTGATTGGCTAAGATTGACATCTAAAGTTTGCATTATTGGCTTGTTTTGAACAAAATTCCGCAAATCATGAACGCACCGTCCGATTGCGGTCAAACTTTGCACGCACATTCACACTATGTTGAGGAACAAATGCCACCCTTTTAACATTGGCCTGTTATAGCGCCACCAGCAGGTTTAATTTAGCGAAACAAATGTTTTTAACAAAATGCCTCAAATCATGAATGCAGTCAGTGTCCGATTGTCGTGCAAGGCCTAAGAAGAAATGGCACCCTTTTCACGTTGGCCTATTATAGCGCCACCAGGAGGCCACAATAGCCTACCTGACTTGGCGGAGACCTGTGCTCCGAGGAGCACTTTTTCTAGTTTCCAAGATGATTTTAGAAAAGGTTATGCCAATCCTAATAATAATAATTTAGTCCCCACTCCTTTGGGGTATTTGTTTTTTGCACATCTCTCTCCCTCTGCATTTACCCATCCTAACTATTAGATACAAAGATTTGAGAAGCACCGATCTCTTAATTTTATCGCAATGACCTTTGACACTGTTAACATGTTCTTAGGTTTACTGGAGAGCTAATAATGTTTTCATTTTGTTCTGAAAATGTGACGAGTAAATGGTTATAACAGACTAAAATACAAATGAAACATGGCAACAACATCTCTGTTTTTCAGTTAGAGTGTAAATATCAGCTAAATGTATCGCAAAATTGACCAAAAACAACATAAATCTACAATACTGAGGCATCTTTCACTGCAAGGTGTTAAGATGCTTATGAATGGGAAAAAAGTTCTAGCTGAAAATGAATACGTTTGTTCTTATAGTCAATAGGACAAAGATAATCTTTTTTCTTTTTTGTCTCTTTAGGGAAGCAGCAGCTTTCAAAAGCTCTGTGTGTCTAGCGTGTCCTAATGACTTCTGGTCCAGTTAGTCTGAGAGTCTGATCTTTCTAGCAGGCTGTCTGTCTCTGCAGCAGATAGAGGGGGGAAAGGAACTGGTTACTCCCACACAGAACAGATCGGGTTCCCCTTACGCCTACACATACACTCACTCACACATGCATACATTCACACACACGCACACAAGTATGCACGCACATAAAATGAATGTACACACAGACGCACACGTACTCGTACACATGGGTGAACTTGCATATCCACAGACAGACGAACGAACGTATGCATGCACGCATGCACGTACACACACACACACACACACACACACACACACACACACACACACACACACACACACACACACGTGGAAACACATGCACTCATGCGGTCGCACACACATGCACACTCGAGCTAAGCAGAAGGATCTGTGATATAGTTTAGCTGTCTAATGATCTCTGTATTTTACATTGATGAAAACAGATCAGCTGAGGGGGAGACTTCTGTGGCGTATTAAGGGGGGAGGTTTTGGATTAAGGTGAACCGGAGGTTGGAGGGTCGACTGGATCTCATTATCATTATAATGGTCTTTGACACTGATGCCCTCGCCGAAATCTGGCGTCATGTGACTACCGATAATTGAAAGGACATTGTCGAAGAATGGCTGCAGGTTTTTCCATGGCTTAAGTGGTAGCAATGCCAACTGGTGGGTGGGTTTTAGTGAGGATGAAAAATGAAGACTACAAATGCAGAAGAATAAATGCTACTATGTATTGGATATTATATGAATCTACTACTACCGCTATACATATATTTCTAGAACAGTCCATTTCAAAATAATAGGTCAACATGTGAATCAAATTATCTTCTCATTCACAGGAAACTAAAGATAAGTGTTCTGATTACCTCCACAATAACAAGACTAGCCTTGCAAGGATCTCATTCATTTACAGGGGATGATTTCTGCCAATTGAGACAACAGGAATATGGTATCCCTGATTCACAAGTTTGGTGATAATTGGTTGAGAGTTGACTAACCTTAAAAACTCTTGGGGAAAACCACACGCTGCATGCAAGCACGCACGCACGCACGCAGGCAGTATCATGTCAGTATCATACTGACATGATGCTGACATGATACATGTCAGTATTATACTGACATGATACTGACATGATACTGACCATGACTAACCATGATACTGACATGATACTGACATGACATGACGCTATTTTTTCTCTCCTGTAGAAGTAGGCTAATAATTACATAATAATCACATACTAATAGTCCAGCATAATGTAAAATATATATTTGGAAATCAATCAATGACATGTTTTCAAAATTATATAAGCAATACACACTAAAAATAAAAGCTTACATTTTAATTGGGTGTGGGGACAGACCTGCATATTGTATAGGGGGCACTGGCCCAAAAAAGGTTGCGAAACACTGGGTTAGAGTGTCCACCCTGTGATTGGGAGGTCAGAGTTCAATCCCCGGGAGGGTCATACCAAAGACTATAAAAATGGCAATGCCCCCTGCTTGGCACTCAGCATCAAGGGTTAATAGATTGTTCCTGCAACATAATTGTACATCAAGCCGCCTCATGCCACAAAAACAGGAGATAGGCTCCTATAAGCCACCTGGTTCGGTTCCCAAGGCTACTTACAATGCTACTTACCAACACTAAGCCTACTACTTAAATTGTGCGAAATATTAAGTATAAGTACAAAATACTATTCCAGTCTACATTTCTGTTAATAGATGTCATTATGTTGCTGAATACACACCATATTATAATACAGTATGTAATAGAAAACTTGGCATACAGTTGTTGCAAAAAATATGACACTGAACAAAATGCCATACTATACTATGTCACAAAAAACAAGCCCTAAGCTGTCGCTGTTACTAAGTTGCTAAAAAATGACATACTTTGTTGTTGCTTAACATTTGTGTACTATGTCACTGAAAGAAATGTCCTACCACGGTACAGGTATTGCTGAACAAATGTCACACTATAAAATCATATGTACGTGTAGAGTTATACCATGCAATATAAATTATGTTGGTGAAAGATGCACTATGCAAAAAAATATATGGCATACTGTATCATACAGTACAATGACATACTACTGTATACTGAAGGCCTATGCCATTGAAAAACAAAAACAATATTGTGTCTCTATAATATTAAATATTTGATCTTGCTGAAAATATGCCATACTATACTGAAAGAAAAATTCATAATGTCCAATATTGCCAAAAAATATGCTACAATATCGCAGGTAGCCAAAATGGTTTGGCCCAACCACAGCCCAAATCCAGTAATAAATATCTTAGTCCCATGTCTACATGCCAGACACGTGTTAAATAACGCACCATAATTGGCCCTAGTAAATTAGTCTAACTTGGAATGCCGGCACTAAGCCTACATTGCCAACATTGGGCCACAATCACCCCGGAGCATCCTAACCTCACTCCATAGGCCATATTTCAGCCATCACCGACAGAACCGGCCCAGTATGCTAGACAGATGAAGGCTTTCAAATAATCCATAACTGCCAAGCATTTCGCCCGAACTTCCCATAGAATTCCCCCCTTATACTTCCCATATCGTTGCTGTAGGGTGGAAACCAAAACCGTTACTTTTCAGGAAATGGAACGAAAACGTTCTGAAATAGCAGATCTACAAGCGGATAGCAGATCTTATAACGTGTTGCGATGCTATAAATAGCATCGCAACTACCCATAATAAATTATGGGTAGGCTACCCGGTGGAGATATCTCTGTGGAGCGCCCCTTTTCTAGTTATTATATGTTTTCAAGAAAGATTTCCACTCCATATTTGGTGTGTGTGTGTGTGTGTGTGTGTGTGTGTGTGTGTGTGTGTGTGTGTGTGTGTGTGTGTGTGTGTGTGTGTGTGTGTGTGTGTGTGTGTGTGTGTGTGTCTGTCTATGATTAACCTTTGAGTCAAAAAGATCAAGGTCAAGGTCAAAATTACATAATTGGTTATAGCTCAGGATCAGAGACACATAGAAAGATGAGATTTGATGTACTGTATTCCTTGTGGAAACAGCTTTGTCATCCACCACAATATGACAGCATGACATCAAACAGTACACATTTTATAACTGCCATTCCAAAGGCCATAACTCTAATCTAAAAGGTTTCATAATTGGTTGAATCTCATGAAAAGAAAACAAACAGCACTCGACACGCAACCAAATCAGGTCCAGTTTACTTTAAGTATAGAGGGTTTAAGTGGTTAATTAAACTTGCATAGGTAGCACTGCTTTGCTTGAAACATGGCCTGTTGTTGACATTGGATGAAATCCTGTCAGAATGATTCTGGCAGGTTTGTCTCCTGCTCTGTGGGGCCGTTGGCCCGTTTCCTCTCTCCCTGCTCACACCGTCTCAATAAAACATAGAAAGAACAAAGATATAAAACAAGGAAGAGAGGGTGAAATGTGCCTTTATCCCAGTACCTCTGGCAAGAGAGCATTAGTCTTACTGACTCAACTGGGACCTGAGCTACACACACACACACACACACACACACACACACACACACACACACACACACACACACACACACACACACACACACACACACACACACACACACACACACACACACACACACACACACACACACTGCACACACGTCCACACACATTCATACTCACACACACACGACAGGAGGCTAAATGCTCCAAGTGGGAGCTCTGCTGCCGAGGGCCGGATGAAAGGAAACCCTAAAACTACAACGAGGGAAAGACAGGTGGCCAGTTTGGCAGCTTCACACACACACACACACACACACACACACACACACACACACACACACACACACACACACACACACACACACACACACACACACACACACACACACACACACACACACACACGCATGGACGCAAGCTACTTCCTGCTCAAACCCCCTGTTGTGCACACCTGCGAGAGTGCCAAAATCCTGGTCTCTCTCTCTCTTTCCCTCTCTCTTTGCGCTCTCTCTCTCTCTCTCTCTCTCTCTCTCTCTCTCTCTCTCTCTCTCTCTCTCTCTCTCTCTCTCTCTCTCTCTCTCGCTCTCTCCATCTTCCCTCTGTTTGTCTCCGTTCATTTCTCCCCTTCCTCTCTCCTCATTTATGACTCTGGGTCCTATCTTTCTCTGTCTGTCTCTTGGCCTTCTCTCTCTCGCTCTGTCATTCTTTCTGCCCCCTCCTCAGTCTCGATGGCCCCTCTGTGTAAACATTCCTCTGGTTCGCTAGCAGCCCTGCTCACCTTTAATTGGTTGTTAAAAAGACATTTCCTCCTGATGAGGATACCACCATGGAAGCTCCCACAACACTGTACTATGTGTGTGTTGAGATCACTCACCAAATGAGTCTGTAAGCCCACGACATGTATCTGTTTCTAGAACCGGTGTTTGTGCGTGCATGCGAGTGTGTGCGTGTGTGCGTACGTGCATGCGTGCGGGTGTGCGTGCGTGTGTGTGTGCGTACGTGGGTGCTTGCTTGCGTCCATGCGTGCGTGCGTGCGTGCGTGCGTGCGTGCGTCCGTGCGTCCTTGCGTGCGTGTGTGCGTCTGTGCGTGCGTGCATGTGTGCGTGCGTGTAAGAACACAGTGTACATCACTCAAATGCTCATTAATCACATTCAGTGACCATTTATAAAAGCTAGTCCAACATGTTTCACAGATGAACAGGTAAGCAGCCAACCCATGACGGTAACTTGTAACAGCTAGATGCTCTCTATGACCGTTTGAATTATCTTGTTATATTCCTTCTACGTGGAGATAAATATGATTCATGAGGATGTATGTACAGTATTAGTACTTTATATGGTGTTGTTATATAGTATCCATTTGTTTGGAGATGCTCTCTTGGCACTTCAGTTCTCAAAATCCAACAACAGCAAATCAATGTCTTTGAATCAGGCCTGGAATTTCATCATTTTCGGGGCAAGGCCACTTGACCATTGGCGTTGTCCATTTTTTGAGAGCACAAAGGCCAAATGCCATGGCAGAAACTCAGAAAGGCCTTCAAATAAAACAAAATTTTAGTCCATTGAAAGAATTAATAGAATTTAAGGGTTAAGGATGATTTCTGCCTTGAAATAAATAATGGTATTTACAATCTGATCCATGCTCAGCCCTGCACCAATAAACGTCACTGGATTGGTTTAAAGATCGGGACTAAGAATAAATTTATCATAAAAGCAGAGTGTTTTTCATGGTGTTTGGCAGCCAAAATGTTTACCACTATCGGAGGTTGAAAACGCAAAAAAGGGAAACCCCCTTCCAGAGTGGAAATCTTTGAAAACGCTCCATGTAAACAGGCAATAACGTACGGGAAACCGCAAAACGTGTGCCGTCATGACCTACGTCGGCTCACGCTGCGTACACTGTTACATTGGTGTAAACAAACAGCTGTGATATGATGTAGAACGGAAGTGGTTCTACGCATGCGTGACCGGCCTATCTGGCAGCGAGTCACACTGCCACCTAGCCACCTGGCATGCACACTGCAGCGTTTTCAATCACTGTTGCTTCTCCGTGTCAAAACTCAGACTTAGAAGTCTATTGGTTTAAAAACATATGAGGTTTTCTTTTACGTTTGTGACTGGCTCTAATCTTTCACTGAAGAGCACGCAATAGAACGAGTTGAGTGTAAACCACAGTGGTACAGTGGTAAGATGAATGCCTTCCAAAGCAGAGACTTCAAAACTCAGACTGAGAAGACCCTTGGTTTAAAAAAAAGTATGTTTCTTTTTTCCCCAAGTATGTGCCTGACTCTAATCTTTAAAGGGACTACACCATGAATTTTAACTTTTTCTTATTTTTTGTGTGTTTTTGGTCTCCCCTACCTCTCTTCTATCCTCAAAAATACCACAGTTTGAACACAGCAAATCTGGGGTTTTCTGTAAATTGGTCTAAAAACAGGCCAAACTGATTTGGTCCCCCTGCCTACGTCACGTCAGGGAACAATTCCTCCCGTTTTTCAGTTCAACATATATATATATTTTTTTCTTTTTTTACTTTTTCCACACAGAACCAGGAGATAACATGCATACAAACTGGCTCAATAGCGCCCCGTGCCAAACAGGACAATGGGGTATTGCAGGTGAAAGTGCTTTATAAGCCAGAGAGAAGTTAGTTGGAATGAGTATATCTGAGGCTTGATTTAGGTTCAAACCTTTTGAAAAACGTTTGAGGGACATAAACAATATGATATTAAATATATATATATTTTTTTTTAATTCATGGTGTAGTCCCTTTAACTGAAGAGCTCGCAATAGAACAAGCTGAGTATGAGCCAGCGTGTTACATTGGTTTTTGATTGATTGAATACTTTATTAGACAGAAATGCAAACAGCACGGGTACAGTCATACATCTGGGCTAAAAGGATAACACAAAAAAGTCCTGAGAACTTGTTTCCATTGTGGTCCTATGCATTCAATTCATCAACATAGCATAAAAAATAACACCAAAATAAACTATCATCAGCAAATATAAAACACTATATGTACAGAGTAGAAAAGGGGGGAAGGGGGGGGGGGCTGTAGGCAGTGAATGCCATCACCTTTCTATGGGAGAAGTGAGATTTACCAAGATACCTGCCTTGCAGAGCAGAGGTTGTGAGTTAAAAACTTAGACTGAGAGGACTCTTGGTTCAAAAAAAGGACAATTTTCTTTTCTATGTTTGTGTTGAAACGCCCACTCATGCCGATACACACGCCGATACACACGCCGATACACACGCCGATACACACACTGATACACACACACGCATGCACGCACACACGCACGCAAGCACACACACACACGCACACGCACACGCACACGCACACACACACACACACACACACACACACACACACACACACACACACACACACACACACACACACACAGACACACATGCAGCTGCTGCTGCTGCTGCAAGTGTTTCATCCTTTTACAGGTCCCGTGAATCGGGAGGTTCTTCAGATTTTATGGGCCTCCTTCTAGGAGTATACAGATCCAACAGTGAACACGTGCTGCCCTCCACTCAACACATCCCCAGATAGGCTTATTAAAGCAATGAACAAGAACAGATAAGATCTGGAAAGGAAAGGAAAGGAAAGGAAAGGAAAGGAAAGGAAAAGAAAAGAAAAGAAAAGAAAGGAAAGGAAAGGAAAGGAAAGGAAAGGAAAGGAAAGGAAAGGAAAGGACAGGACAGGACAGGACAGGACAGGACAGGACAGGACAGGACAGGACAGGACAGGACAGGACAGGACAGTTTGGCCAATGTTTGACCAGTTTTTATAGTATAGTTTGTTGATTACTTTTGATGCAGCAATGGTATTTTTTCTTTTCTTTCTTTCTTTTTTTTAGGTCTTAAAAGTCCTTAAATTGTCACTTCACTGTCATCTGGGGACCCCCCCAAAATCATGTGGGGACCCCCCTGGGGGTCCTGACCCACAGGTTGAGAACCACTGCTCCATGGCATCACCTCCAAAGCCCTCAATAAACTCCAATAATGTTCAAAACTCAGCTGCCCGCCATGCTCACCAGCACCCGCTCCAGAGACCACATCACACCAGTCCTCCACGACCACCACTGGCTGCCTGTCAAACAAAGAATCCACTTTAAAATGCTCCTGACCGCCTATAAGGCACTCCACAACCTGGCTCCCCCCTATTCCTCTCTGACCTCCTCAAGACACACGTTCCGTTCCCTCAGGTCCAGGGATGCCGGCCTCATGGAGGTCCCCAAGACCAGGCTCCGAACATTGGGCGACAGGGCTTTCTGAGTGGCTGCCAACCCCCCCCCCCCCCCTCCCTCCCTACCTTCAAAACCGCCCTGAAAACCCACCTGTTCAGAATTGCCTTTCCGAGTTGACTTTGTTTTTAGTGTTTTATTGCTTTTAAATCTCATCTTATTTGCTTATCTTTGAGTTTTTTCCCACTATTAGTTTTCTTTATATAAATTCCAGGTATTATTATTATTATTAGGCCTACTATATCATTTGTGCATGTCATCTAATAACTTTGGCTGGCCAACTGATACACTTAAAATCCCTTTTTAACAGTTTGATTCTTTGCTTATTTACTGCACTTAGGCTTTGTAGGGCACTATAGTTCATGCCACTTACACCGATCTGGCACTTTGTAAGTCACTCTGAATAAGAGTGTCTGTTAAATGCCTAAATAGTTAGTTGTCAGGGAATTCAAGTCGGCCCGGGGCAGTAAAAATGACTTGTAGTGTTTTTAAGGAGAGGACACACAGGGTGAGCTGAGAGGAGGATGATGTTTCAGGGGGAACTCTGATTACAGAACATCTCTCCACGACTAAAAACAACAACAGGGGAGAGGTCAGAGAAAGACACAAAGACACAAAGACTGGCAACAGAGTCAGACAGACAACTTTGCTCTGCAGAGGGAGAGAATCAGTGAGACAGATTCAATTGAGAGAGAGAGAGAGAGAGACAGGAAAGAGAGAAGTGAGAATGGAAGCCAAGTGTTCAGGCAGTAGCAGTTTGCCAGAGCGTTGCTTGGCTTCGCCAGGCCCCTGTGCTCTCTGCTCTGTCCTCTCCAATAAGACCCAGGGTTTAATGCCGGAAAATTCCCTCCATGCTGTCAATCACTCGCTTTAATAAAAACAAAGTATAACATTGCGGTCTCGCTCGCTCTCCGTCCGCCCCTCGAGAATTAGAACGCGAGGTTTTGTCTGCGGAACTGTGAAAATCTCCTCTGCTTTTATTAGCGAAGCCCTGGTCCGACCGAAGAGCTGGAAAATTCGGGCCGCGCTCCGCTCACTGCGTCTCCCATCTGGTCCACATTAAAGCCAACCACCTGGATGCAAACCAAACCTGAAATGAAACTGGGGGTATTACAGAAAATAACCCTGGGATCTGCACACACACACACACACACACACACACACGCACGCGCACACGCACACACGCACACACACACACACACACACACACACGCACACACACACACACACACACACACACACACACACACACAATCACACACAATCACAGACATGCACGCAATCACAGACACACACACACACACACACATACACACACACACACACACACACACACACACACACACACACACACACACACACACGTGCACACGCACACGCACACGCACACGCACACGCACACGCACACACACACACACACACACACACACACACACACACACACACACACACACACACACACACACACACACGTCTGTGTGCGTGCTCCAGACATGCTGCCTCTATTTCTCTCGCATTCTCTTACGTGCTTAATCAGATTTCCTTAAGGAAAACTAGTCTTAACCCGCATGAGGGTCTGAGCTGATCTGGCCGGCCTGCTTGCTGTCTGCTTGGTTAATTGCCGGCCGGTCGGTTGGAGCCAGAAATCTGGCCAACGCACCAGCTCACTGAATGACTGACTGAATATTTAGTCCAGACAGATAACTGTCTGACTGACTGCATAGCATTGTGTGGGTATTCTTAATTGAAAGTTTATTTTACCTCTACGAGTCAGCAGCCTTCACAAATCACACACAAACAGTCTTGCTCAGATTTCACCCGTCATAAATCTTCCCTCTGGTCAATGCTACAGTATGGGTTGCTTTCATTTTAAAAGGGAATGCCATTGTACTTTATTTAATTACACTGAATGATTACAAGGAGAGACATTATTATATGGCCACTGTCTGCAACCTATTGATCATGTTCACATGGTGGCCATTTTGCTCCAACGTCATAATTCGGGGGGGGGTGAAAAACGCCACCCTTCACCGTGTGAATATGGCCAATGTGCGAAGGAAAAACGTGACCTTAGGTGAAATCAAAGGATTATCCTATCCATAAAATACGTACCTAATGATTTCTTCAGCCTTTTCAGTCTGGGACACAAGTGACAAATTTATGGTCTCTGGTGGGACGCAAGCTCATGAAAAAATATTGCCTCGTGTGTCATGTGGGGACCCACCAGGAACTGGCCTGCAATCCATTTTGAGCCTTATGCTAAAGTTTATGAAAGCAGGAAATAACTTCTTGCCTATATAGATTAGTTCCATGGGAAATATAGCACACAGCCTAGACACGTAGAATACAATAGAGTAGAAGAATAATTGAACAATATTTTATACTGTACTGTACATACAGTATATACTGTACATATGCATTTCACTCCATGCACATTATGCACACTTACATATTAGCATATATACAGTACTTTATGCATTGGATACACAAATGTACAAGACACATGCACATATTATGCACACATGCACACATGCACACATGCACACACACACACACACACACGCACACACACACACACACACACACACACACACACACACACACACACACACACACACACACACACACACACACACACACACACACACCTAAACATACAGCAATCACTCATTTTTGCACAAAATTAATGCTGAAATAAATCAGTTGTCAATTTTTTTTTCCGTCTGAGATGGAAAAAGTATTTTTCCAAATTTCTGGAAAATGATCTGTTGTAATTTACGGTGTGTTTTCCACCGAGGGGAGTGATACGAGGTTCTGGGCTGTAAACGTCTCTCTGCTGTGTTTATTTTCTGTTCTACCTTTTTTCTGCTCTTACTAACACGTTACTGTGGTGATTTAGGGAGTCTAAGAGCAGTTCTGGAACATGACCAGGTAACCGTGTGTGTGTGTGTGTGTGTGTGTGTGTGTGTGTGTGTGTGTGTGTGTGTGTGTGTGTGTGTGTGTGTGTGTGTGTGTGCGTGCGTGCGTGCGTGCGTGCGTGCGTGCGTGCGTGCGTGCGTGCGTGCGTGCGTGCGTGCGTGCGTGCGTGCGTGCGTGCGTGCGCGTGCGTGCGTGCGTGCGTGACTGTGTGCGTGACTGCGTGCGTGCGTGACTGTGTGCGTTCGTGCAGTATGTACAGTACATGTATGTGTGTGTGTCTATGACAAAGCAGGCTGAATTTTGCACCCCTTGTCACCTGTACACTGTAAATGCTCAGGATTTATTCATTATTATGGATAAATTAACACAGATTTAACTTAGTCATACTGTGTGTGCGCATCTCATTTCTACATTCACATTACTGTTGTTCTGGTTCACCTCTTGAAGCACCTTGGGCTATCTATTCATATTATAAGTCCAAATATTGTAGATCATTTTCATCTGTTGCTTATGTGTTTCTGAGGTTAAGTTGTGATTCCTTCCATTCTCATTGTATGGAGGAACAGGTCACTTTTAGCATAAAAACGAACAAAGACAATGTATAAAAAGAACTAGTTCTGGTGCCAGTGAATAGAATCTCTAACAGTTTATCACTGACAGAGCACAGAAGCAACAGATGGTGAGCACTACAATATTTGTACTTGCACCATGCCCAGGTAGCAGGTATTCAACTCAAGGCTGCATCAAAGTTCAACATCACTTTAAAGATAATCATTAATCCATTGTCACATCACATGGCTACCCTGATACTCGTGTTCAAATGTTAGTTTTTCGGTCGTGATTTCATTTAGATTTTTTTTTCATGCACAGTTTGGATGCATATCGCATGGAAATGCATAATGTTGTCCTGAATTATTTCTCCCGCCACCTTCCAAGACTTGTTGGCTCGGCTGTCATTGATCATTGGCTGTTTTGGCACAAAAAACTGAAATATAATCTGACTGCCAGCTCCCCCCGACCCCCCTCTCTTTCTTTCTTTCTCTCTCTCTCTCTGCATGTGTGCGGGTGTGTGCATTTGTACATTTGTCTGTGTGTGCGTGCGTGCATGTGTGTGTGTGTGTGTGTGTGTGTGTGTGTGCGTGCGCGTGCGTGCGTGCGTGCGTGCGTGTGTGTCCGTGTGTGGGTGTTTGTATTGACATAGTGAGTGAGTGTGTCCAGTCGTCTAAAAGCCTGTGTTAGCGTGTGCTGTTGAGCGTGTGAGCGTGCTAGTGTGTGGGAGACAGCATTTCATCTCCAGAAAGCAAAGATGCAGTGGTTTTCTGACTGCAGGATATGATCCTGAACATTTCCCGAGACCTGTACAGTATAGGCAGCTATTGGACAGATTCCATGGCCCATAACAACAATATGTTCCATATGAATCTCACTCTTCACCCCTGTCAACGTTTGGCTACAAATTTAAACTTGGCTGCGTATAAAACTAACTTATCTATACTTGAACTGGTGTTAGTCTGGAAGTGATAACAGAGAAACTTCACTGCATGCAGTGATGGAAAGTAACTATAAGTACATTTATTCAAGTACTGTACTTTTCACTTTACTTGAGTATGTACATTTTTTGATACTTTATACTTCTTCTCCACTACACCTCAGAGGAACAATTTGTACCTTTTACTCCACTACAAAACCAGCTTTACAGTACAAGTTACTTGTAGATGTACAGTAGATTATTATTAGAAAACATGCATTAACCAATTAAGCCCTATTTTACTTCATCTATTTGAAAATAGCTGATCTAGATCAGCTATTTTCGAAAAACTTTGACAGATTTTGAAAGATTTTCGGTATTTCCGTATTAAGTATATTTTGATGTCAATACTTTTGCTATTTTACTCAAGTAACATGTTGTCGTATTGCTACGTTTACTAAATAATCTGAGCACTTCTTCCACCACTGACCTGAGTGGAGATTTTACTCTGAAAATTTTGTACGCTCTCAGCGTTAAGTTGACACCGCATTTTGTCAATTGGCTGTTCATTGTTCGTCTTGCCACACGACATTGAGGCCATGAATTGTATATATGCCAAGCTGTTATTGTTCAAACATCAAAGCAAATAGAGTGACAGACAGTGCTATTAGAGTTCTATTTCCATAGCAGCAGACTAATTGACAGACTTCCTCAAAACCCAACTTGACTTTGTAATCTTCAGCCTGCATGGCGTCCAAACAGATTCACTGTGTTTAAAGCATGCTGGCAAATATATCATCATTTTGTTCCTCTCCCACCAAAAAGACCACACCTGCAACAGATAAACGAGGGAAGCTGATACTGTTTCTTACCCATGGTAGCCCTACTGCCAGCATAGCATTGTACTTGTGCAATGGAAAAACTTTGGGCCGGCTATCATCTATAGAAGTAGACTGTTCTCCTTTATAACTTTAAACATAAATGTCCTTGCTTTAATGTGAGTGAAACCTTAAGGTCCCAGACACAGAAAGACAATTCCTTGCTGCTCCAAAAATATTGGAGCGGCAATGGTGTACATGACGTCTGTGATATACGGTCTCATACAGGAGCAAAAATATGGTTTTCATTTGATGATATTCCTGCTCTATCTCACACCCTACTGCTATATTACTCCCTGTCAAATACTGCTTATACAACAACGACCCATGAAATATGTCTGTATATTCCCCTATGCAGTGGTATTGACATGAAAGCTATAATAAAAAACATCTGGTAACAAAATACTGCATAGTTTATGCCTGTTTTTTCTGCAAATGGTATGGAGATTATTTGTTATACACCTATTACATCAACATATTTTTGTTGTTCTCTTTAATAAAGACAAACCACACTAAAATTGTTGGGTGCAATATTTCTGTGAAATTACTTGTAATTAAAATCTAACGGTGAAAATGCTAAAAGTCATTCCTATCACAGTAGCCTACTGCTAAAGAAACCAGAATCTTCCATCCAAGTGCAATTTTTTTTTCAACATCTACACTCATTCAACATATCAACATGCATGCATGCGTGTGCGCGCACACACACACACACACACACACACACACACACACACACACACACACACACACACACACACACACACACACACACACACACACACACACACACACACACACACACACACGCGCACACAGGCAAAAAAAAATACGGAAAACGCGGAATGTACACAGATGGAGTTTAAAATCTCCAACCCACATTGTTGTCTTATGTGAAACTGATCAATACATCCATAATTTTACTCAGCCATATATTTAAGACAGCCGTCTGCAGCAATAAGCTTGGTGAGACTCACATTACAGTATATATAAGTCAGAAATTTGCTGTCCCATATGTCCCATCATGACTTTTCAAATAATCCATGCGCAAAATGCCGATCCGACCGATATATACCGTATTTATACTGTATACCGTATATAGGCATGTGGAGATCCAGTTGTCCAGGGCATGATGGGGGTTGTAGGGGGTCTAGGAGAGAATGTTTGGACATAATATGGGCAAGCCCGTGGCCATACTGATGACATCAGGGATCTCCATATATGGGCATCAAGGGACAAGGACAGATAGATCTCCATAGATGGGTATAAAAGGGACACAGGCAGACAGACAGATATAGAGATCTCCATACTTTATGGGCACAAAAGGGATACAGACAGACAGGCGGGTACAACAGGTACTCTGGGTACAATGGGTATTGCATAACCGGTTGGGGCATGCATTCATTCCCTATTTGCAACGCTCTCGACTTACATCGTTCTTGAGTAGGCCGGTGCCCACCGATCTGGTAACAGAAAATTATTAAATAAAGGTTAATTTATTGTGTGTTGATCCTTAAATTGTCCTCCAATTCTGAAAGGCCTAATTAGTGTAATTTTGTTTGATTAGCCTATACACACATCTGAATTGAACCAACAGAGGGACATACTGTATACAATGGCTGCCAAAAAAGCGGGTGTAGATGGAATGTGTGACAACAGAGAGAAACTGAGAGCAACGGGTAGCATGACAGCGTCTGAAAGTCATTCATCTATAACCCAACAGGGGCTGTATTTCTGCTGTTTCTACACTGCTACTGCTATACCCCTTGTCAAAGTTTGGCTCATACAATATATTGTTGCAGTAACCTTGGCAGTATGTCGTAACTGTATAACATTATTCAGTATTGAGTTATGCCGGCAGCAGAATTATATCCTCTCTATCTGGATGTACATGGACAGACCTACGTCCACTCAAAAAATAAGTTCCAACAGCAACAAAAAGTGGTTGTTTAGGAATTTTGCTAATAATTTAACAAAATGTCAGTTTTCTTTTTCTTTTCTTTTTTGTCCTTAAAGGACTCCTTTGTCAAAACTCTTTATAGAACATCTGTGTATTAACAATATATACAGTACAGAACAACTTTTCAGGAAATGGTCAAGGCCAACCTTTTTGGCCATATCATAATGTTCTTCATAGCTTCATAGATTATCTTTATAGTTCAGGAACCTACATTAGGCCTATATGCTGTTGCAGTGTTTCTCAAAGTGGGGTCCGGGGACCCCCAGGGGTCCTTGAGGGGGTTCTAGGAGGTCCCCAGCAAAATCAGTTAAACCACTGTACCCGTATGCATTTTAAAAAATAGATCTTGAAAAATATTTAAAATTTGAATATTTTGAAAACATTTTAACTACACAAATCTTGTATTGGGGTCTCTGGCACAACAATCTTCTGAGATGGGGGTCCGTGGCCAAATTCATATTAATTTTGAGGTCCTTGACATGAAAATGTTTGAGAACCAATGCTATATATAAGCATTATTTTTAAGAGTGCCGAAGTATGGTTCTAATAAAGTGATATTGCTTCTGTATATTAAATGCCACTGCTATGTCAAAAGCACCCTTACACAGGAGGGACTGGGTTTGGCTGTAGCAAGTTAGCATATGTGTTTTTCTTGACATATGATTTCATCTCTTTTACAAGGTCTTTATTGTTTTTCTTCTTGTACGAAAATGTTATTTTAGTAGGTCATAAACCAATATAAGTATTGCACATGCACATATACATCCACAGACAGACACAAATATCATACACGTGTTTACATCGTTGAAGCCGACAGGATGTGTCTGGGACGCTCAGAACTCCATTTCCCAGAAGGACCATGGGAAGTGGACCACAGACTCCTGCACAGCCTCAAATGGGGACCGTATAGGAGAAAAAGTGAGACTGACAGAGACTGAAAAAGTCCAGAGCCAGTTGGACATTCTGGAAGGAGGATCATTCCAGTTAAGATTTAACAGAACCTGGAGGAGAGATCATGCCATGCTAATTTGATATATGAGACTTAATAAGAAGTCATTATGATTTGTATATATACTGTACGCAAGTAGGTGGTTGAGTGTGGGGGTTGCACTTTTCATCTTGTTTTTCCATCAACATGATTGTGTTTGGAAATATGAGAAAATACTGAAAATGGACGGTATTCATTTGATATTTTATACGTGTACTGAAGCCATCCTTGGCATGCACGTATGATGGTCATCCATCAAATGTTCAGACGCTTCCACGTTAGTAATGGAGTGATGGGAAAACTGGTCCCAATACATTATGAAATGAGTGCTTCTGCCACTTGTCTCTGCATGGCCCATAAACCAGCCCACTCCCAGCACAGACAATGAGATTCCTTGTGAGAGAGGAAAGATGTTCAGAGAGAAAGAGAAAGCAAGAGAGAGAAGCTTGCCAACAGCAACAAAGACAGAGACAAAACAGTAGAGAGCTCCTAAAAGAAAAAAGATAGAGAGAAAGAGAGAGAGAGAGAGAGAGAGAGAGAGAGAGGCTTTCAAACAGAGGAAAGAAAAAGATCTCCGACCTCTCCTGTGTGAGCCATTGATCAGTTCAGAAGTCTCTCTCAGCATTTATTTTTTGATAGAAAAATAAATGCTAATATTTTCATTTGCATAAATTAGATGCTGTGAGACAGAATCTGCACAATGACTTTTTTTCCTTACAGAGAACATTTAACAAGGCAGTTCTGAGAGGGAGACGTAAAAGACTGGAAAAAACTTCAAGGGCCATCCTTATAAAATATTCCAGGTCTAAACTTTATTTGGAGCCAGAAATTCTCGTAAAACACCACCAATATATATTTTTATTCTCACAAATTAATAGTTTTGGTCAAGGAACTATTATATTTTTTCTCATATTAGTTAATTAAAGGTACAGAATGAATATATACATATATTTGTTTTATTTTTTTTCTGTATATATTCTATCATCTCAGAATAACAGACAGTAACCATCCAGGATGTGTGTTCTTTCAAAATGGATACATCTTAAACATTTTCAGTGGAAAAACTACTTGATGCTTTGATGTGATTCAATAGCACAGATAAAGGGTCAGAATGGTCACACCCATGGCCGCCTTTTACTAGATGGTATGGTTTACAGTTTTAATAAGGTAGGTATTGGTAAGGTACATTTATTTATAAAGCGCCTTTCAAAACAAATGTTACAAGGTGCTGTAAGCTAAATTAAAACAATAACATTAAATAGAGCAACAATAAAAAATAAAAAAGGCATCGACTGACTCAGCATTTTTCAAAGACAGTGGTAAGCCATTCCAGAGAGTAGGTAGCCTGACACTCAGCCTGAATTTTCATTTCGTTTCACTCCATTATTCAGTCTGAAAGCCCTCTCAATGCAGCGGAGTTCTGAGATGGGGGCGTGGCCAAAGTGGGACTCCACTATGAACCAACGCGATTGGTTCATACTGGATTGTCCCGATCCCGATTCGTCGTACAGATTTTCAACCGAGAAACACCCGCCTTCGAAAGCGTCACCAGACCCTGAATGCTAGGCAAAGGATTCAGGGGGTGGAGCCAGGCTAGAGAGTAGGGGCTCCATCACCTTTTGTTTTCATCCTCGTTGTAGAGAGAGTGCATGTTCACAGACAGAATACGATGTGGAAGCTCCTGCTAATTATTGATGCAATAAACTGCAATTACAGAGGTATATTATGGACTTTGAGGGGTATTTAATTCTGCCCCCAACCTGTCCCACTACCAGCTCCTACCTAGCACTCCACCGTCAACCTACAGTACACCACATACAGTATAAAGTTAACAGTTAAAGGTATGTACTGCATAATAGCTCAAACAAACTACGGCAAGCTATCCATTTCTCCGTTTAAGGCCGGCTTTCATGTTGAAATATGAATTTGGAGCATATTTAGAGATGGAAACCCACCAGAAGTGGTAAAAATACCTCTGCCAGTCGGCCAGCCGCGAGGTTCCATCACACACTCATTACCACACGACCTGAGGTTAGAAGGAGAGCAGAGAGGAGGGGATGTGGTGAGGAGAGTGAGACATGAAGCGTGTGTGTGAGTATGTGTGTGTGTGTGTGTGTGTGTGTGTGTGTGTGTGTGTGTGTGTGTGTGTGTGTGTGTGTGTGTGTGTGTGTGTGTGTGTGTGTGTGTGTGTGTGTGTGTGTGTGTGTGTGTGTGTGTGTGTGTGTGTGTGTGTGTATGTGCATGCGTGCGTGCGTGTTTGTGTGTCTACAGGATTAGATAGTGAAGGGAGAGACAGAGAGGGATAAGGTTTTGGGGTTTTAGGGAGAGAGGGGGGGAAAGCAGAAGGAAGCAGGTAAGGAATTAAAAAAGAGATGGGGTAAAGTGTGTGTGTGTGTGTGTGTGTGTGTGTGTGTGTGTGTGTGTGTGTGTGTGTGTGTGTGTGTGTGTGTGTGCGTGCGTACATGTGTTCGTGCATGTGCGCTCACGTGTGTGTGTGTGTGTGTGTGTGTGTGCATGTATGCGTGTGTCTGCGTGTGTGCCGAATTAGGGATGGTTGTGGTCAGCTACATTAGTATTATATGATATTTCTATGAGGCTCCTCTGGTTTGGTGGTATTTTTCAATGACAGCACACTGCAGCCTTCTTGCATTATTGAAATCTTACATCACATCATTTCCAAGGAATTTGCACTTTGTTCAGTTGGACAAATATTTCCAACAGAACAGCTTTTTTCCAGCAAATGTCTGTATCCCGTCTCTCCCCTTCAGCTACACAGCAAAATCCAGTGTGTTCATTTGAAACTCTATAAGGGTCCATCTTTACACACAGAATGTGACTGCGTATAGGGCCTACTTCTGAGACGGGATTAAGTAAGTAAATTAAGCTTAATGCTTATTGATTTATACTCGTATATGACGGTGTCACACAGCGATAATAGAGCTCACCACGTGTCGCATCGGCTATTTTAAGCACGAGACACCGTCATATGATGAACTGTAAGCTAGGCTTTATATCAGTGGTTCTCAAAATGGGGTCCAGGGACCATCAGGGTTCCTTGAGGAGTTCCACATGGACCTATACGGGTCCATGTGGTTCCGTTTGTACTCTCTCAGAGTTATGGGGGTCGTTGAAATTAAAAGGTGGAGTTGGCGAAAGGGCCTTTCTGTGTGGAGTTAGCATGTTCTCCCCGTGTCCTATAGGGTAGGTACCCTCACAAAAAACATGCAGTAATCCTGGTCTCTATACTGCCTCCCCCTGGTCAGCTGGGGTGCCTGATGGAGGGGAAAGGAACTGGTTGGAATAACGTGTTCCTTCCACGGGCTACGTCCTACCGGGGAAACTCCCCCCTGTCGGGTGATAAGAAGCGGTCTGCTAACTCCTCATGCATTGAAGGAAGCATGAGCTCAGTTCGGGGCTCTCCCCACACTGGCAGAGGGAGAGTAGCGCCCAGGATTACAGCTTAGGCAATTGGCACTGGGTGAAAAAATGGGTTACAAAAATCGTGGGATATTTTTTTGGGGGGAAAAAAGAAAGGTTTAAT
>NC_137605.1:34168068-34333068 GCF_963280865.1 Gymnoscopelus braueri | reverse complement strand
CTGGTCAAGGTACCTTCATGCCAAGCACTTAATCTCTGACTGCTCCTGTGGACTTTATTAGTAGCCAACAGTAACAATGTTGTTGAAGCGAGAAAATCAGTTGTTGCAGTTGAACAATAAATGTGTGTGTGTGTGTGTGTGTGTGTGTGTGTGTGTGTGTGTGTGTGTGTGTGTGTGTGTGTGTGTGTGTGTGTGTGTGTGCGTGTGCGTGTGCGTGTGCGTGTGCGTGTGCGTGTGTGTGTGTGTGTGTGTGTGCAGCAGGGCATTGCTCAACAAGATTTCCCAAATGTGGGTGGCAGTGACTCAGGAGAGTGGCCATCTTGGAGAGATCTATGTGTCATATTGTCCCTGAGCAAGACACTCTGCGCACTTTTACACCTGAGCCATCTGAGCAGCCATGAATTTAGAAAAGTCATTTCCCCTCCCCAGGGACCAGTAAATACTCCCCTTCCCTTAATCTGATTACTTGCTGTTACTTTCCTGTTTAAGTTAAACAACAAAATGTTATGTATTTCAAGTCACAGAGTATACATTTAATGGATATTAAACAAAACCTTTATTTTTACACTCAACAATGGTTCTATGGCCAAAAGCATCGTCAGGACATTTGCATTGTTCTACTCCTTTCAAACTGAATCCTATTACAAAATAAATGCTTAACCTGAGAATAGGGGTGTAATAATGTCTAAAGCTGCGCTCAAAAGTTGTAATACCGGTAATTCACTATGAATTGCGATCATTTAGCCTATACAGTACCAAACCTTTTAGCTCGAGACCCAAAAGAGAAATTAGATGTCTCCCTGAGACCGAAACTAATGACATGATAGTAGTTCCACAAGAACTTCCTCAAAAGTTTTTTAAAAGTTTTTATTTATTGATTTATCTATGGAATTCCTTCGATTATTTAGTATTTAATAGTAATAGTTACTTTGAATTTTTTTTAGGATTAGTTTTTATTTCAGATTTTTGTTTTGTTTTTGTTTTTAATCTTTTGAAATATTTTTTTTTAAATGGTTTAAAAAAAAGAAAAGGGGGGGGGGGGTATTTACCCACGACCCCATAAAAATGTGTCCGTGACCCAATAATGGGTCCCAACCCAGTGTTTGGGAAACACTGGTACAGAGTAATACTGTATGTGTGGTACACTGGAGCAGGCCTATAGGGGTTAGGGGTGCTAATGAGTAGAGGGTCTACAGGCCAAGCAAGCATTTCTGAACACTGATTGCATATGAGTGACCAACACTGGCTTACTAACAACTTATAGAGGGGGAAAAAAATCCTTTTCGCCAGAAGCAAAACACAACCATTTCCATTTTCTAGCCCTCAATTAAACAACTGTAAAACCGCAGACATTCTCTCAGTCTATAGTTAGACCTTAGAAGGTATTAATATCATCCACTTTTGTAGAAAGAGACGTGTGATTTTTCCATCTTTCTTTCGTCCTTCTTTTTCCTCTTTCTTCTAGTCTCTCCCCTGCCTGTTGGTCTTTTCTAACTCTCTCCACCTCTCTCTCTCTGTTCCTGTAAGGTTTGCTCATCTCTCCAGGGATTAACCTGATGTTTTTGACAGAAGGTAAGTAGAGAGAAGAGACACGTTGTGCTCTGAAGAATGTTGTTTTACCCCTGCCATACCACGTCTCTCTCTCACACACACGCACACACACACGCACACGCACACGCACAAACACACACACACACACACACACACACACACACACACACACACACACACACACACACACACACACACACACACACACACATACACACACACACACACACACACAAATGGCGGTCGCAGGTCCTCTTATACACCGTCTGTTTCTCTCTCTTACACTTACTGCACTCCCATGAATACACACAGACACACACGCACATGTGCGTGGGCGCACACACACCAACACACATCTTCCCATGCCAGCACAGAAGAATCTTTAGCCTCTAGCTGGTTGTATTTCATCCCACATCCAACGTCTTGTCATCCATGGGGACTGAACTACTGCTGACCCTCACTGACACAGGATGGTCTGAATATCAAAGAAGAACGTAGAGGAAAAAAGGTTAGGGAGACAGCAAGACAGACAAGTAAAGAAACCGTGTGTGTGTGTGTGTGTGTGTGTGTGTGTGTGTGTGTGTGTGTGTGTGTGTGTGTGTGTGTGTGTGTGTGTGTGTGTGTGTGTGTGTGTGTGTGTGTGTGTGTGTGTGTGTGTGTGTGTGTGTGTGGCCAAAAGTGAGGCAAAAAGAGGAGAGGGACAAAGACGCAGAGAGAAACAAGACTAAAAGTCTAAAATCCTCACTGTCAACCCCTCGCTCGTGGCCATGATACTCCTTACACAAAGGTGGCGCTAGAAGAGAGGCCATGATGTCACCAAAATCATTTTACAGTCTGCCTATTTGATCATATGATGTGTGCAAAGTTGACCTTTTGGCCTGAGGGTAATGCTAGAGGAAAGGTCATGGGGTCACTCAAATGGTTAGGGTTTATTCTTCTGGGAGCATGGAAGTGCTCAGGAAGTTTCATGGCAATCTGTCAGACTGGCAGATATCTTGTGCGCAAGTGTAAATGTAGGCCTGAGGGTGGCACTAGAGGAAAGGCCATGTGATCTATCAGTAGGGTCATACTGTAATGTGTGGTTCATCCTCTAGTCTAGGTTTAGCCTCCAGGATGAAATTCCATGGCAATCCACAGAGTAGTTTTCAAGATGTCTTGTTTGGGACCAAAGTGTTGGATGGACTGACCTCCATTGCCATCATTATGTGTGTGTGTGTGTGTGTGTGTGTGTGTGTGTGTGTGTGTGTGTGTGTGTGTGTGTGTGTGTGTGTGTGTGTGTGTGTGTGTGTGTGTGTGTGTGTGTGTGTGTGTGTGTGTGTGTGTGTGTGTGTGTGTGTGTGTGTGCATGTGCCAAAGAGAAAGGGGAAAAATACAAAGATAGGGAATATGAGAAAGAGAAAATTTGAGAAGGAATGACTGAATCACTTGTGAATCACTTCACAAGAGTGAAGGTGTGAGTGCGGGTGCGTGCGTACGTGCGTGCGTGCGTGTGTGTGTGTGTGTGTGTGTGTGTGTGTGTGTGTGTGTGTGTGTGTGTGTGTGTGTGTGTGTGTGTACGCATAATGTGTGAGAGAGACAGGGACAGAAAACTGAACAGGCTGAAAGTGTAGCTGATGAGCCTGTTTATTTAATGTCATTCTAGCATGTGAAGAAACCTCTGTCCAACTGGCATTATGAAAAGGAGGCCTATTGCTGTTGGCTAACTGGCTATTTCACCTGTTGAGCTGTTTGCTGCAGGGGGAATTCTTTCCAATTCTCAAATACTTTAGAATGCTACCATTTTTCTTCTCTGTCAGACAGGAAACAAAATGAAATCTAAGAAGTCAGTGGTGGACAACGTACGACACTACCCCATTACTTGAATCAAAGTTTAGATAGTCCTGGTCAAATATTGCACCAAAAGTGAAAGTTTCTCAGTCAAATATTTACTTCAATTAAAGTACTGGAATACTACCATTTTAAAATAGTATTTTAGCACATTTTATTTTTAATATGAACACATTGCTGTGTTGTTCACAATACATTAACTGAACCTTGTAACTCTCTGAAACCACCAATGAATGCACTGACTTGCATGTATGCTTCACAAAACAGAAAACAGCTATTGTCATATTTTCAATTTAACCAACCCCAGATGCAAACACAAAACAGCATGGCAGTGTTCTAATACAGTGGGGTGTGTGTGTGTGTGTGTGTGTGTGTGTGTGTGTGTGTGTGTGTGTGTGTGTGTGTGTGTGTGTGTGTGTGTGTGTGTGTGTGTGTGTGTGTGTGTGTCTGTGTCTGTGTCTGTGTCTGTGTCTGTGTCTGTGTCTGTGTGTGTGTGTGTGTGTGTGTGTGTGTGTGTGTGTGTGTGTGTGCGCACTACCGCGCGGCGCGCGCACGTGCGTGTGTTTGTGTCTGTCTGTCTGTGTGTGTCTGTGTGTGTATACGTAGGGCCTAGGCATTAGTCAGACAGTGGAATTGCAGTAGATGCAGATTCCTCTGAAGATAAAATAAAAAGTAAAGTACAGATACTCGCCTGGATTTAGTTTACAGTGAAAATAATGGCTTCATGCTCTCAGCATGTTTACTTATACATAAACCAATATTAATGGTAAGATTTAACATCACTGTCTTTATATTGTGACAAAAACATTTGGGCTAAGATAAATAGCAACGGTAGAGGAGACATTTCATCTCCATGCACGTCATCAGTGCTGTAGTCACACCTCACTATAAACTGACTAGTACTCATCTGTTGGTATAATTTTCTGAGCATCTTTACAGAAAAAGCACATTCTATAGTTTTTACATAGGCCCAGAGCAAAAATATATATTTCTTATGTTCCACAACATAACAATAATCACTCAAAATATGGCATGGACACTTTGGGAGACTGTGAGCCAAATATATCTAAAATATGTTTTATTATTACAGGATAAAAAAAAAATGTTATATATATTTTAATCTTTTATCTATATTTTGAAACATATAATGTGAAATACAATGTATTTGCAGTATGGGATTTAGAAGAGGATTCAGGCATCCACCACAAACAGTTCCTGGATGGATTTCACTAGCCATCCAGAATAATGCTAATCCACGCTCAGGCAGCATTCAGAAGTGGCACAGTTCCACACTCCACTGCAGCTCAATGTGGAGTTACAACAAGCAGTTCATTTCTCACATATATAGTTCTTAGAGTCTTCTCAGAGTCAACAGTGTTTGTAGGAAGCTGCCAAAACCAGGTTGAGGATTTCAGATCAGTTTAACAGACATCCTTCTGCAGACCCCAAGGTAAACAAAACTCTACTGTGATGAAGTGACACTTCCAGTCCCCCAATGCCAGGCCAAACAAAATAAGATGGGGAGTGAAGGGGGTGGAGATAGAGAGAAAGTATATAGATAGATATACAGTAGATAGGTAGGTAGGTGATGCGGAAGAGCAGGAAGAGGATAGAACTTCCCACCATACACCGGCGCAACGTGTTGTGAGCTTGTAGATCTGCTATTTCCGGTGCATGGACGCGGTCGTTTCCAGTGATTCATGACAGAATGTTCAATAAAGTAATGTTTCCACTCAACAAATACAATTCAACTCTGCAGCCGTTTTGGCAAACGATGGTCAACGACAGCTGCCATCACTTTCAATGCAGGGCATTGACATACATTTTGGAACTTTCTGGAGAGTGCATCGTGGACTTGAATCTGCCAACGGGTGAAGTTCACCTTGCACTGTATGCTACTGGTGACATATAATGCGATAAAGTAATGGAAGTTAACTAACAATAAGTTTTAACTTTGTATAATAACCCTATGCCATTCTATTCTCAGCTGGTGGTTGGCTGGTTCTCTCGCTACGCGTTTAACCATGCGATTAGTGCCCCTTTAAACACTTATAATTCACAGCCTATGAAAATATTATCAGAGAGGACCGGGTCCATGCCTGAGGGGGTCAGAGGGTTGTTTTAATGGTACCGTGGGTTCAGAGTGTTGAATAGAGCGAGCTCATAGCATTAGAGTGGCCTTAAATCACTTTCACTGGATTGGGAATGTTTAGAAAAACCCTCCAAGCCAAGTCTATTCAATCATAGATACATTTCACACTGAAATGTGAAAATTAAGGATAATGCCGCTGCTGTTAAAACCTTTTAGTTAGCGAAACATGTGGAAGTTATTAAAAGGGTTTCTGAATTATAAGGACAAACCGTTTATTTTTCCTACATTTTACATGAATGAATGTTTGAACTTTAATATTTTCACTCTCCACTGAATATTTATTACTACCTGGCAGGACATGGCTAATTGGCTGTTCACACACACACACACACAGTCACACACACACACACAGTCACACACACACACACACACACACACACACACACACACACACACACACACACACACACACACACACACACACACACACACACACACACACACACACACACACACACACACACACACACACACACACACACACCTCCTCCCAGACTGAAATTTCCTGTGAGTTAGAGGTGGGATGTGAATATGAAAGGTTTGTCATTTGGCAGGTGGCACGTATCAATTGACAGTTTATATAATGAAGTTTAAACATCAATAATATTTGTCATCTGATTAGGCTATGATGACATAACAAATTAACAAATAGGGGATACAGGAAGAGTGGGCACTTAACTGTCCCTGGCACTGCCAACCCATACAGTTAGTCTGTGTGAGGGTGTAGACAAGCATGTGTGGTCTTTTCACCTGACAGTGGGGCATTTCAGTGGGGCTTAACCACCTGAACCCCAGCATCCATATTCCAGGTGTTGTGTGTTTCCAGTTTAACCCATAAAGACCAGGAAAGTGTCTGTGTCGTTTTTTTTATTTGGCTATTCAATAATAGCAGATCTACAAGCTCATATATGAGCTTGTAGATCTGCTGTTTTTGAAAAATCTTGGAAATGTGTGCAAATCTTTGAATATATATAAAAAAAAATTAAAGCACACATTTGTAATTCTAAAAACTGTTTTCTGAAAAACTTATGTTGCTATAGTATATCAGCGGTGCTCAAACTTGTTCATGTCAAGGACCACCCAAAATTATACGTATTTGGCCGCGGACACCACCCCCCCCCCATCTCAAAATATTTTGTTCCAGGGACCCCCATGAAGCAAAGATTTGAGTTACAAATGTTATAAAAAATATATACATATTGAAATATTTGCACAAATGTTCACAATTTCCCGCCCAAAAAGATCTACAAGCTCATAGCGCAGCACTCGGTGCCGAGCTATGAGCTTGTATATCTGCTATTTTTGAATAGCCCAAAGAAATCTTAAAATGACACAGATGCGACACAGATGCAATGATACCTTCTGGAAAAGAGAACTACAGTTATTATGCACAGAGTCTATTGTTTTAGTTTGAGCGGGGGATGGACCTGAGGATTCGAACCCTTCTCCACGGTGGCAGACAAAGGTTTCCCCTGCGCCAAGTCAGTCAGATCTCTGAAGCTGTTTAGGAGCTGAAGGGGGAAAGTAGGGTAAAAGTAATAATGCAAAGAACTTTTGCCTGATTGCCTGACTGGAATTTTAAGGACTTATGTGGGTGTTTCTATGGAGGGCAGATATACAGTATATTTGTTCTGTTATGTCTCAGTTTTTTATTGTGAACATACTGAAATAATTGCCTAACAACCACGGCTCATTTGGCAGTAAAGTGAAACTTAGACCTTGAAACATTTGTGATCAACTCTCCAAAATGACATTGAAATGACAAAGTGGATCCACAGTCTCAGATTACAAAGCTACCTCATCATGACAGCACGTTCAGTTGCACACAGTCAGTATCACTATCATGGAATTAAATCCTGCCAATCCAAGAGGACAAGGCCATGGAATGACATTTCATGCTTCTTTGTGCTTAATTGGGTTTGAAAGGTCATATTTATATAAAGATCAAGCCATTCTTAAATAATATGCCCAGGGCCATGTTGTGTGTAAATTATGAAGTGGGTCCAATAAGTGAGACCTGAAACCGCTTACTTTGCTCTGTAAGAGTACTCACTCTATAATGAGAAAGTGCAGAGAACGTGGAATATTAAAATATAGACATTTTATGTCATCATTCAACTCTGTAGAATGGGATAGGATATGGAGAGGTTGTCAGTCATACGATTGAAAATAGGGAGAAGTGGAGAACTGGCTTTGGAGAAGTGCATACTTAAGTGCTGTGGCATTGCCCAGCAGTGAAGACACTTTGGGCAGAAGTGACTGACACACTCAATTCAATTACATTTTTCAATTCACAACTGGTTGAGTGAATTAAAAAAATTGCTCATTATGGAAAAAGATGGCAGTCTGTTAAAGGGATTTTGATCAGGGCCCCACAAGGTGCAGGTTGAAGTAATACATTCAAACTTTTATTCCCACATATCTTTTAACACAAATTTGTGCTCTATCTAAGTTGAGATCCCACAAAACGTTAAAACTGCTGTCCTGTGTGTGATACCAGGATGGTTTAAAGGCAAAACTAATTGTCTGTCTCTTCCATGTCTCGTTATGCTGTTGTGATTTAAATTGTATTATATCCTCACCCCACTCTTTCCCTTTTTATTTTACTGCATGTATGCATGTTTGTGTGTGCATTCCTGATTATTTTATTCATTCAATGTGTAATCATTTGAAACTAACTCTTATTTTGCACTTTATTGGATCTTATTTGATTTCATATCTTTATTTACACAAATCCCACTCAGTTCTGTGCTGAATGGTGATGTGTCCAGTGTACAGCAGATGGCACCATAGCGTAAGGTATTCTAAGTACTCTACATGTCCTTAATTTTTTATCTGTTTAAATTCAATTTCAATGAGGAGATAAAAACAAACACACAATTACAACCACACAAACAAATATGGTTTCCTGGACATTTTATCATATGTTGACATCAATTGGCTGTACTTTTGCAGCCATGTGTGAATGTATGAAAGTATCATACTGTATATGTGGACATTTGTCCGGACATGAATTATACGTCTTAAGTGAAGAAAGTGTAGACTCCTTTCGGGAGTCTACTACCGCGCCTCAGCCAAACGAGGCAAGCCCGGTGCGTCACAGGAGCAGGACAACAGCAATTGAAGCCCAGGAATAACAGGTTCATATCAGCAGAATAATCCGTATTTTGTTAATTGTGAAAATCTATTCTTGTGGAAGCTTGTCCTAGACATCTTTAGTAGTGATTAGATTCAAAAGTGCATTATCTCTTAATGTAGAGTAGTTGTATGTGCCGATCACCTGCCCTTCCTCTTCCTTTCCCATATACAATAATCATCACATCTTCTAACAGTCAAGAGGTCAAACGCAACATTTCTTCCTTTCCGATTCTTTACTCTCTTGTACCCACTTCCTCTTGCACACGTGTTCTTCTCCTCCCTCTCCCTCTACTCGACCTTCCAGATGGCGATCTTGCCGTCTCGGCATGCGGAGCCACTGAGAACGTAACGGTCCTCTGCACAGCAGAGTGTTTGGATGCTGTCGCTGTGAGCCTGGAGCTCCTTCTGCACAGCGTGGCTCTCTGGGTCCACCACCAACACCTGGCTCCTCAGCTGGCTGTCACACTGGCCGTCTTCACCGCTGGTGCCGCGACAGCCCACCCAAATCTGACGACAGAAAGCGGAGTATTGGGACGGTGGATTGATGAGAGAGGTAGGTTCAGGAGATGAGAAGAGGGGGAGGAAGGAAAGAGTAGAAATAAGGAAGGACAGACAGACATGAATAGTTGGCTTACTGGTAACAGGTCGATATTTCTATGTTAAGATGATGCATCGGCATCACCACGGTAACCAACATCGGTTAAATCAGCGGAACAACCCATCGATATCCCATAAGACAATTTATAAACAGTTTGTGCACAAATGGAGCCGTTTGACATTATGCTGTATGTTGGTATTGTGTTGCAGTACCTGATCCTTAACTCTGATCATACAGGTGACACCAGTGCTGCCTGACAGGGAGATCCTCTCAAAAGGAAGGCTGCTGTCTTTAGTGTGCCACAAGCACAGCTCCCCCGAGTCTGCACAGCCTGTCCACAACTGGCCTCGCTGGAACACACACACACACACACACACACACACACACACACACACACACACACACGCGCACGCGCACGCGCACACACACACACACACACACACACACACACACACACACAGGCATGCACATAAGCTCACGAACAAACCCACATGCCACAGAATTGATGTGGTGGAGGGAATACTTTCTTGTGTTACTGTTTTTCTACGTGAGCGGCTGTGGCCCCAAACATACTCAGTCTCTCCATTTGTAATAATAATTTGCCTGGATATTGATAAAGACTATATGTAGCAGCCACTAGACAACTGCTGCCAATAACCCTAACCCTTTGGTAGGTAACCTATCATCATACTGATTCTGCTTCTTAATAATGTGACTGTTAACATAATAAATCTTACTAGTGACTCACACCCTGATCACCTAACTCCTGGTTCTCCAAGAACTAAACAGTTGAATTGAAGCTATTGTGATTGACTGGCTAAATGAAACACTGACTGACTTTGCTCAACTCACTGGCATTCTGAGTGTCTCCAAACCAGTGGTGGACAAAGTATATTTCAAAAGTACAAATTACGAAGTACATTTTCTTGATTCATAATATATTTTTTGGTACGTTTGGGTCCCAAGAGTCCCTTCCTAGAAATGTAGTTGTGGTCAAAAGTACAATATTTCTATTTAAAATGTAGCGTAATGAAAGTCAAAAATTAAGTACATTAAATGTACTTAAGGCAGGTACACACTGCAGGATATTTGGTCCGATTATGCTGTCGGTGACCTTTTTTGGCGCTCGCCGACAAAACCTCCCGATCTGACGCAGATCGGGCTGTGATCGGCGAGGTTTTGGTCGCTGTGTGTGAAAGGCTCTGCGAGAGGATACGGCCACGATAATTACGCTCGGTGATGGCTTCCCGACCGTTTTCTATCAGGTTAGATATTCGTCTCTGTCCCAGACTGGAATTCAGACAATAACATACAGTGTGAAAGGAGCTGAGACCACTCTGTGAGGAGATGCACGCTACAGCCAATGAGAGCACATTCCAGCCACCGTGGCTAGGGGAGCTTCGCTGGATCTGACCACAACAAACAGTCCCTACCGCAATATTACCGTCCAGTCCTGTATTAAGTTAACATTATAAAACAAAAGGAGAGAGTGAGCGAGCCTGTTGGGCTGTTTATTTGAGAGGAATTGCACAGAGAGAGACTGAGAGAGCGAGAGCGAGCTCTGTGTGTGTGTGTGTGTGTGTGTGTGTGTGTGTGTGTGTGTGTGTGTGTGTGTGTGTGTGTGTGTGTGTGTGTGTGTGTGTGTGTGTGTGTGTGTGTGTGTGTGTGTGTGTGTGTGTGTGTATCTGTGTGTGCAGCATGCCTGTGACACACGCTGTGTGTCTGAACAGCGTTGCCAGATGTTGCGAGAGAAATAAGCAACCAGGTCTATGAAAACAAGCCCAACAAAAGGCCACTTGAGCACTTTACACCTATTTACAAATACATTGGATATTTGAAAATAGCCGATCTACAAGCTCACAACGCGTCGCAGCTATTTTCAAAGAAAAATCGTGAGAAAATGGTGGAATATTTTCCAAATCCACACAAATCTTGTATGGGAGTCTATGATGGCACAACATATTTTCAGAAGGGGGGGTCTGCGGACAAATACATATTATGTGTTGTTTAAACCACTGGTTTAAACAACATTAGGAAACAAGGCCAAATAAGCAACTACACAAATAAGCCCAATATTTACAAGCAACTCTACAGAAAAACAAGCCCAAAGTCGCTTATAATAAGCGGACATGGCAACACTGTTTCTGAGTTTCATTGCGCACTTTTAAGCTGGTTGACTTGTTTCAGAGAGAGAGAGAGAGAGATATACATACAGAGAAATAGAGAATTAATTATTTAATTTCAACAATCAATAGCGTCCTGTCTCGGTCTCGTGCATATCACGGGAGCTGTGCACGTTTTCATGAGACGTCGGTTAAAATGAATTGGAATAAAAACAAATGTATGCCTGGATAGCATCCTAATGAACTATCCTACAGTGTGTGATCCCTAGTCGGTGATCAATCATATAGCGTGAAAACCACAAGGATATGTGAGAGACGATTTCAAGAAATAGACTGAAATGCTTAACGATCAGACGACCCCCGACCACTTTAAAAGTCCTACAGTGTGTACCTGCCCTTGGTTACTGTCCACCACTGCTCCAAACTCACCTCCAGCACAATGATGAAGCTACTGATGCATCTGGACTCGCTCTGTAGGTCATCAGGAAGCACCACCTTCCTCTGCAGTGTCCCGTTCTTCTTCAGCTCCACAATGCTGTCACCGCAACCTGCACATCCACAAAAATTGCACCCATTTCTATTCAAATAATCATTCTTGTTAATGTCTATTTTGAAAAAGAAAGGGTGTTTCACGTACAGCACCACAGTGTGCCTTCATGGATCTGTATGGACGAGAGGTGGTCGCATTTGACCTCGAACTGCCGCTTGACTTTGAGACTGGAGGAATCCCACTGCAGGATGGTCCCGTCAGAGCTACAGGAGTATGGCTGCTGACTGGAGGGAGAGAGAGAAACACACACACACACACACACACAGGCATCTTTTCAGCACCACACAAAATATTAAGATTTTAATAATATAACATTCACATTTTGAAAACAATTATGAAATTGTTTCTTTAAAACCTTGAAAAGTTTTGTTGTGATACTGCTAAATAGGAACTTAAAGTTATTACATTGGCTCAGTTGATCAAGCCAGAACACAATCAACTGATCGATCATAACATGCTCTGAAAACGCATGTGGCCCACCCATCTGACCACTGCTGAACACGGCAGCCGTGTTAGGTGGGTGGGCCGAAAAAAGATTTTCAAGTGAGCCCTGATCCAGAAAAGGTTGAGAACCACTGTCATAATAACACATTCTGTGTTTTAGTATCATTCCAAATAAGATCATTGGACAGACTGGATTCAGTGCTTCGTACCCATTCTGCTGATCTCTGGTGTCCAAGGTGAAGCCGGTCACTTCATGCCTGTGTTCAGTCAGCTGCTTGTTACAGGACATGCTGCGGGTGTCAATGATGTAGATGACGGAGTCCTGAGAGCCAACCCACACCTGATCCTGGTTCAGTCCCAGCATGCAATTCTACCAGGAGAGAGAAGCAGTATAAGTACTATTGTAGTGATGGTATCTGTATTGATCTATCTACTGTATCTATCCATTCATCCATCACGCACTGTTGATTACACTTTGTGCCATTATGTGCGTGTGCACCCAGTATGATGGTACACTCATGTAAAGGTTCCATGTAGCCTTCCATTGAATTTAAGCTGGCAGCATATTCCCAAAGAAGTCACTTTAAAAAAAATAAAATCAGTTTGCCAAAACTCAACTGCAAAGCACCACCTTTTCTGCTTGTTTGGGTTTTGGCACCCAGCATTGGCTGGGTTATTGCTTGGGTGAAATTGTCTCTCTCTCTCTCTCTCTCTCTCTCTCTCTCCCTCCCTCCCTCCCTACCTCACCCTCTCACTCTCCGTCCCACCCTCCTACCCCCCTCTTCCTCTCTCTCCCTCTTCCTTCTTCCCTCACTCGCTCTCAATTATTGAGCTCTTGGGGCCCCCAAGTGGGCCGCGGTGACGCTTTCTGTAGCGTGTGAAGGTCAGAAATGAAGTGGAGATCAGATGATCTATGTCTACAGTTTATCTGTTCGTACCAGTTGAGAAGCTCCGACCTGGATGCAGTCTTGCAGCATGGACCAGCTGGCTGCATCAAACACCACCACCCTGCCTCCACTCAGAGCCACCCACAGCTTAGGGTTCCCATCGCCCTCTGAATCACTGCAACTCAACTGCCCTGGGGAGGGAGGACGAGAGAGAGAGAGAGAGAGAGAGAGAGAGAGAGAGAGAGAGAGAGAGAGAGAGAGAGAGAGAGAGAGAGAGAGAGAGTGATGAGAGGGAGGGAAGGAGTATAAAGTGTGCACTCATTCATTAAGTCCAGCAGGTGGAGCCAGAGTCAAGTAGCCTCACAGGCTGCTTGGTGCAGCAACTTCAACCAGTACAGGAAGTGTCACCAATACACACAACTGGAACAAAATCCATTTAACTCAGCCAGGTAACGTGTAATTTTCTTCTTCTTTCCATTTATTCTGCTGTTTAAGTAGGCAGATAAATTACTAATAGCGACTTTTACATAATAACGTTGCTGTCGGGCAGAAACCAGCTAACTCCATTTTCCCGCTTTTGCATTTTCCCCCCTTAAATCAATGCTATTGAACACCCTTTACGTCTGTGTGTTGATGAAAAAAATATTGAACCAATGAAAAGTATTAAAAAGTGCTTATGACAAAACCAGCTAACTCTATTGGATCTTCAAACGTTCTGCTAAACCAGCTAACCCCACCAAAGGGGGGTGGAGTTAGCTGACTCCAGGCTCCGCCCCCCTTTGACCTCCAACCTCATTGTGAGCATGAAGGTCCATTCAGCCGTTCTTATCGATGATGAACAAAACCTCCTAACTCCACTTTTTGTTTTGTTTTTGTCATTTCCTGACAAATGAACATTTTGGAGTTAGCTGGTTTCTGCCCGACAGCAGAGATATACTGCATATTATAACACATTGTCTGCTGAAACCTTGTTTCCTAACCTTGTTAGTTCCAATGGATCCATGTAGTTACTATTTAGTCGCAAGCTCTTGTTCATTCCTTTCATTGGTTAAATAATTATAAAACCCACAGACAGACGCAACCACTTGCAACCTGGGGTCCCGGCTATTAGCGCAATTTGCACCGCACCCCCTACTCAAAAAAACATCTCCCCATGGATATGGTGTCACCGCCATAATATGGTTGCGTTGTGTACAGACAAGTAGGATAATAACTGTCTTGTGAGAGACTGACTGTTAAATAATATTATTATTTAACAGTCAGTCTCTCACAAGACAGTTATTATCCTGCTTGTCTGTACACAGCACAACACAACAAGGGTTCACTGGAGCATCTGCTGCTGCATGCTGCTGCACTTGCAAGGACTTTCTGAATGCATGCAGTATGCAAACACAATCACACACAACAATATGCATATTGTGCAGTACAAACACACATGAGAGTATACACACACTGACACACAGTAAACACACTCAGATACAGCATGCACATACTTGCACACAGTATAAACACACTCACATACAGTGTAAACAATGACAGAGTAAGCAAACACTTGTATACGGTATAAACACACTCTCATACTGTACAGTAAACACACTCACATACAGTATGCACACGCTCACATACAATAAACATTCATATGTAGTTTATACAAACACTCGCATATACCGTAGTAGAAAAATACACACGCACGCACGGCGCACACGCACACACACACACACACACACACACACACACACACACACACACACACACACACACACACACACACACACACACACACACACACACACACACACACACGGTATAAACATACAGCATGAAAAGGAATAAACCCTCATCTAGACAGTGGAGCTGACTGAGAACATAATGTTCTACACAACACTGCCAACATCCAAAGCCCAGAGGGAAGCAAATAGCAAACATGAGTGAATTCTCATTATTATTTAGAGACTGATGCAGGTTGTGCACATAATGCCCGTCACACCGCTGTACAAATGTCGTTTTCTGGGAAACTCCAGTTGAGTTGTTGGGGATTAAGTGTCTACCTCAAGGGTACCTCTGCGATAGATAGATAGTTAGTAAGGCTCCAGCACCGAGTGCCACTCTATGAGCTTGTACTGTAGATCTGCTATTTAAAAAGAATCAATACATATTTTTAAGCGATTATTTGTAACTCAAATCTTTGCTTCTGGAGGTCCCTGGAACAAAATATTTTACAAATGTTTGCTTTAAAACTTGTAGATCTGCTGAATAGTCTTAAATATAAAATAATGGTTATAGCTAAAAAATCTAAAATGAAACAGTATGCGTTCCCGGATTGAATGGACAGACAGACAGACAGACAGACAGACAGACAGGAGGGACAGCGAGTGCATTTTCTGGCAGCGGCTGCTGCCTCGGCAGCTCCGCGGAGCTGCCGGTGTCCACACCGGCGGCGGCAGCTTTGGGAGTGTGCTGCGTTTGTGTAACGCAGTCCCCACCAATATTATTTACGATTCTGTGCCTATCGGTACATAACTCGGACGGCGCTTAGTCGAATAGCAGACCATCGGCCGGTCGTCGCGGGCACTCGCGCCTGGAGGCGCTCGGGCGCGACTCCTTGGCCTCAAGGTCTGCTGATTCGGCACGCCTCCGTCATGGTCCAAAACTATACTTTATCGGCGGAAAAAGAAGTTGGCTGCCGCTCCTCCACCGGCAGTTCCGCGACTGCCGCTCCTCCACCGGCAGTTTCTGCTGCTCCGCCGGGAGCTGCCGCTCCACCGCCGGCAGTCACTGCCGGGAGCTGCCGCTCCTCCACCGGCAGTTCCGCGGAAGTTCCGTGGCTGTTGCCGCTGCCGGAGAATGCACTCGCTCCTTCTGACAGACAGACAGACAGACAGACAGACAGACAGACAGACAGACAGACAGACAGACAGACAGGCAGACAGACAGACAGACAGACAGACAGACAGACAGACAGACAGACAGACAGACAGACAGACAGACAGGCTGGCTGGCTGGCTGGCTGGCTCCTCTATGAGACGAATGCTAAACACAACAAGTTCACACCAGACAGCTACAGCATAATGACACACCATCTTGTGACGGTAACACAGAGACAATATGCAGACGTCCACACAATGAATCACAAACAGAGAATTATCCCCGTGGCACACGCAAGCAGGACTATAGAACTGTTAGCATGACATCAGACTTTATCATTAAACACTTCTGCTGAAATTAAATTACATGATGGAGGGCGCATATCCTGTGCTTACTATATCAGCAAATCAGGAATGTGGAGCTAATGATTGTTACTAGCAAGCAGTCTGTTAAAAATAAAAAATATGCATTTGAGGTGTCATGGGTTACACTAATTCACTTAACATGGACCCAGTTAAAAGACACCATCTGTGTCCATTTGATAACACATTATCACGGCAATACGTTTGCTACCAGCAGTCTAGTGAGTGAACAGATATGGAATTATATTGAAGGAAATTATATTTTTGGAAGTCAACATGCCTTTGTCAGTGTTAATTTAACTTTCTGAGTTACAGACCCATAAGGGTCCATTTGGTTCCTAACTATCCATCATTTAGCTGGGGACCCCCTGGAACTCCCTCAAAGACCCCTGGCAGTCCCTGGACCACACTTTGAAACCAATGACCTAAAGTATGCCAATGGTGCATTCTCACCATCATTTCAGCTACAATGCAGATGCTGGGATTCCTTACTTCTTTATAATATATATAAATGCTATGAATGATATGTTTCTGTAATGATGTATGTCACATTGTATTTAAAGTTGCACAGAAGGGGATGCAGTCTTACCTGGTGTGTACAGCAGCACATGTACAGTCTGAGGCTCAGCCAGGTACAACGAGGGGTTGATCTTGTGTTTCAGAGTCTCTGAGGTGGTCTCAGGCACCATCATGGGCACTGGTCATCCCCGAACCCCACACAACACACACACAGCATTTAAGAATGAATGATACCGTTTCAGAGGTTAACAGAATATACCTGTAAATGAACAGAAATTATTAAAAAATACCTTCATTTTTGACCTTATCAAAGTAGGCTAGTTTGGAGGCAGCGTAGATGGAGCGCTGGGTCTGCAGACAGCCCACCACGGCATCCATCAACAGGACGTTTGTCAGAGCCTGGGCCATGTACTGAGGATCCTACAGTAGAGACAGAAAGAGAGCTATACATGTACAGTATGTGCACCATGTTGTAGGCTTCCCACTACAGCACCATTAACCCATTAAGACAGGGAACACATCCGTGTAACCACTTTATCCATTATTTATTTATATTTTGGCTATTCAAAAATAGCAGATGTACAAGCTCATACGAGCTTGTACATCTGCTAATTAACACATTGAGTGCCAAAAACTGTCCGGACCGTTTTTGAGAAGCAATGCGTTATGTGCCATAAACGGTCCGGACCGTTTTTAGCCCATTTCTTTTCAAATATATTTTTCCCACGTGGGGATGCTCTAACGAAACTTTGGGATCATCCAAGGAGTCTCTAAGAAGGAGAGGCCGGATGCGGATCCATGTCAAAAATACTTCCGGGCGTCCGCTCCAATGTTAACTCCTTGACTAAAAGCTTAATATTTATTTTTAACGTGGTGGAAACGAGCCGTTTTCGATCGGCGATCACTCTGCAATGGAGGACCGCGTTAGAAATATTATTGTTCCAGGCGTTAGTCGGGACCCTCCGCCGTCTCGCACGCAGGCTTTTTTTTACATGCGGGTCCTCGTCGGGGCTTCTACAGCACGCAACATATCAGCGTAAGTGGATGGAAGATATGCTGGCACTAGATTAACATTTTTTTTTTTTTTTTTACTTATGTTGCTATAATCAGCAACATAATATCTTCGTGTCAAGGACCACCCAAAATGATATGTATTTGGCCGCGGACCCCTATCGAGAGTTGAGTTAAAAGTGTTAATATATATTCAAAGATTAGCATTTTTACGATTTTTCAAAACAATTGCAGATCTACAACGCTATGAGCTTGTATATCTGCTATTTTTGAATAGCCCAAAAAATCTAAAAATGACACACAGATGCGTCCCCGGTCTTAACAGGATATCAGTCACAGTATAACAACAGACATCCCTGTGTGTACCTTGTGTTGGTCGGCCATCTTGCGTCCGGCCCACATCTCTTTAACTACTAGATTCCAGAGTTCCGTCTCCGTCTTCAGGTTGGCCTCAAACACCTCAGCCCTGCTGGAGGTACGGATACGAAGTGAGGGGATGCGAAGGAGGAAGGAGGGAGCCGAGGCAATCTTCACCTCCTGGAAGGACGTATAAAGGGAGATTTTAGAAAAAGAGGGAGATGGAGAGATAGAGGTATTGGCTTGTTACCCTCGAGAAGCACTGATGCGGAGTAGTAATGGAGTAAATGTTCATGTATTTTCTGTCCCCACAATATACAGTACCTCCAGTGGTGTAAAGTAACTAAGTACATTTACTCAAGTACTGTACTTAAGTACAGTACTTTTACTTCTACTCCACTAAATCTCAGAGGCAAATATTGTACTTTTACTCCACTACAATTATTTGAAAACTTTAGTTACTAGTTACTTTGTAGATTTTTATCATTATTACAAAACATACATTAACCACTTCAACCCTATATACATTTCATCCATTTGAAAATAACAGATCTACAATTTCACAATGCGTCACAATGCGACGCATTTGTGAGCTTGTAGCTTGTTTCAAAAGATATGTATACATTTGAAAACTTGTGCAATCGGACATTCTGCATAAGGAGTACTTTCTACTTTTGGTACTTTAAAGTACATTTTGATGACAATATTTTTGTACTTTTACTCAAGTCAACTTTGAATACCGGACTTTTACTTGTAAAAGAGTATTTCTGCATTGCAGTATTGATACTTTTACTTAAGTAAAACATTTCAGTACTTTTTCCACCACTGAGTACCTCTATGTCTCTGAACTTGGTGATTTCGAGGAAGTCGGGTCGTCCCTCGGTGAGCAGGAAAAGGCGTTTCTGTGTCATGGCGATCTTGCCGACGCCATGGGAGGTCTTGACGCTCGACGACAGCTTGTAGACGCATTCGCTGTTGTCCAGATGCTCGATGACCTCGGAGGGCAAGTTGACGTCCTGCGCTTCGGCCTCGGTCTCCTTCCAGAAGGTGTAGAAGACTCTGAAGAGCTCAGGCTCCACCTGCTTCTGATGGCCTGGAACACAGAGATGTTGGTATACAAATAAGTATGCAGATGCACAGAAGTGAGACATGTGCCTCTACAAATTATGAACCCTCTAGTGCAATGGTTCTCAACCAGTGGTCCGGGGACCACCAGTGGGCCTTGGGGGGGTACCAGGGGGTCCCCAGCGAAATTAGTTAACATAGCGTCACAATCATTTTAACGGCACCGAGCACCGAGGTAGTGGGAATTGTTTTTACAGATGTTCTGTATGTCTGTCATTGTTATTGTCCTGTATTTGTTGTTACTGGCAGAGCTGTGTAACATTTATTGCCTCTTCTCTTGGCAAGTTCACACTCGTAAAAGAGACTCTCAATGTGTTTTTTACTGGTTAAAAAAAGGTTTAAAATAAATTAATAAATTAAACAAATAAATAAATGAATACAAACGCAAGCAGGTTGACATAGCAAGCAAACGGCAAACAACGGAAGCATTTACACAATACATACACATTGCAACTTGAAACACACACACACACACACACACACACACACACACACACACACACACACACACACACACACACACACACACACACACACACGCCACCACCTCACATAATCATGCAAAAAAGCAAAACATCCTCAGACATACACATGCAAATATACGTGCATAATGGTATACAAAAACTCCAACACACAAACAAATGCAAGCAGACGTGAATATACTGTTTACTAAAATGCATTATAAACAGACAGAGGCATGCACCTCCACTCTCATTCTACAACATAGGGCTCTGTAAAGCATCATGCACATCACACACACCAACATACTGTACTTTTAGTATCTCAGCAACAGCATGCTATCACTCATAACACTTCGGTCCTGTTACATGCTGTTCTGTTGGTCATGCATGGTCACATCTCACCATCAAATAAACTCACATACCAGGAACGGGGGGGAAAAAGCATGTGAGATTTTTTTTTTTGCAATATTGCTGCACTCCAATTGATGCTACATGTGGGTGTTAGCTAATGGTATGACAGATACTATAAGACATGTGGGATTGAGCGAGGACAAGATATGAAGATACCTGTATAATACAGGCCTCTTTGTAAGTGGATTTAGAAAAGGATCGCTGTAGAAATTATCTGTACAGTGAGTAATTAGGTGTTTTTTTGTGTTAGGGTGGCCAGTGGCTCAGGAGGTAGAGCGTCCGTCTGGGAACTGAAGGTTTCCCAGATTGATCCCTGGCTCCTCCTGGCTTAGCATTGACGTGTCCTTGAGCAAATCACTGGACCCCCGGCTGCTCCCTGGGTGCTGTTCAATAGTTTCCCACTCCTAATAAATTAGTTAGGATGGGTTAAATGCAGAGGGCAAATTCCAGGGTATGTTCAAATGGACTTGGCCAATACCAAAACAACTACAGGGGAGGAGAGAGGTTTTAAATCTTATTTGTGTCTACTGCAAAACAGATACTGTGCAACCCCACCCTGCCCAGACCCCGCTACCCCCCCCCCCCCCGCCCACCACCACCAATTGATGCCAGTTCTAGTGCAAGTTTAGTTGTTTAGTTTTAGTTCGTTTTGACAAAAAAAAATCTAATTCAGTTCGTTTTGATTCGTTTTTAGAGCTGGTTTGCTCGTTTTTATTCGTTTTTATTCGTTTTTAACGCTTTGTTTTAGTTATTTTCATACTTTGCGTTATTTGTTAGGTGCAGGAATCAAAAAGGTCAGAGTAAGTATTGTGTAATAAAATACAATTTAAAAAAATATATATTCAGTTACTGTTGGACAATCAACGAGGAAAACAAAGAGCATTTTGTCTATAATTTCAGTTCATTTTAGTTAGTTTTGTAAACACACAATACAGTTTGAGTTAGTTATCGTTTTCTTTTTTTTATTCTAGTTAAGTTTTTATTTAGTTCAGTTAACGAAAATGATTTTTCGATTTTAGTTTTCGTTATTTCGTTAGTTTTCGTTAACTATAATAACCTTGGTTCTAAGTAACTCAGCTCTGGTTCTCTTGTCTGATCCAGAGCTATAGTTAGAAACAGTTGTAGTCATGTAATAGCTCCCTCCATAACATTAATCACCATCAAATCACATGTTACTTAGTACAGACATGAGCTCTGGTGGTATTAATATCCCAGCCACTGGTAGGAAAATGAAAATCAGGATATATTTGTGTGTTTTAATCTGAATGCACTCTGGCCTGATTAGATTATGAAGTTCCAAACTGTGGCTCTGATGTGGTCTTACCCTCACTGGAAGCTGAGGAGTCAAAGGAAAAGGATGATTTGGTGGAGGGACTTCTTGAAGCCACGTCTGAAGATGAGTCTCTCTTTGATTCTATTACAGTCAATTACAGCACCATCAGATGACACATTGTACAACATGACTTTGTGTGTATTCCGGCCGGTATTTATGTTGTGTCTGCAGTGGGTGTGCTCACGTATCTCTGTATGTGCCCTTGGTTCTGCGTGCATTTCACAACTCCTGTGTATTTTGCATCCTTATGTGTGCTTGTGCACCTCTGTTTATCAATAGCACAAGCCATAATAATACTTTCCACTGATGTAATCATACAACAGCAGCAGATCATCTGATAGGCTCTTTAAGTTCGCTATGGTAGTGTGACAGCCACTAGCCTCTGAACTAATTGAAGCTGTTTTCATGCATTACTGGTGGAGAGAATTAATAGTACATAGTAGACGGCAAAACAGCATTCATCATCAGTGCAAACTTGTTCACACATAATAGAAATGGAACAATCCATCTAAAAACAAGATATTGTCTAATAACGGTTAGGAATTCCTGTCCAATCTTTATCTGTCAATACAAAGTTACTATGTGTGAGGTTTTTGAAGAAGCTCCATGAATCACAACATGGTGTTCAGTGGCGAAGCAGCACTATACAGTCTGGCTGCTCTTATGAATGTCCCAGTGTAGTGAAGTTTTACGCCTCATTTGGCCAATTGGAAATAGCATTCTTTTACTTCAAAAAAAGTGTGGCGCCTTAGGGCCCGGGCATCTACAACAGTCTCTATCTCTGTGCATCTCTGTATATCTGTCCCCACAAAAGTAGACCAATCACAGCTCAGCTCAAAACACAAACACAAAAAAGCTAAGCTCTAACCCAGCAAGCTGATTTTTACATTTTTCTCTCTGTAACACACACACACACACACACACACACACACACACACACACACACACACACACACACACACACACACACACACACACACACACACACACACACACACGTCACACACACACACCAGTCATTCCTCTCCTCTTACCAACAGTTAGAGCATCAAACAGGCGGTGAATTGTCGCTGCATCCTTAACAATTCCAGACTCCTGGACACAGCGCACAAACTCTTCCTGGTGCAGATGTGTTCTGGGAAACACAAACTTCTTAACGTGGTAATCAGGCTCATCCAACACCTTCTCATTCTCCTTCTTCACCTAAACAAGAAAACTATAACTGTAACATTAACATATAACAACTGTAACATTACATCATCATCAACAACAGGAAAACCACTGTAAACACCAAAAGATCCATCTGAGGACATCACCAATAGCAGGGAGCAAGGAGGACCACAATGACAATGACAAACCACAATGTTTATTAACAGCAATTGAAATTGTTTTCAGTCCAAGATGGATGACAATAGTGACACAACAATACTGTATGTGTTATGGATATCGTAGCGGTTGTCTCTCGGTTAACTGATTTATAATTGTCGTAGAGCAGTGTCACTTGTGAAAATAGCAGATCTACAAGCTGGTATATTTGCTATTTTCTGCGCATGACGTCATCGTACAAGCATTAGAGTTCTGACTGAGAGTAATTAAGTAATGTCAAATACTGTGTGACAAAAAAATGATGAGCTTAATTCAAATCCACAGTTTAGCAATAGTGGTACCAACGGACCGACCTTGAGGATGAGTCTCTTCAGCTCAGGCCGTCTGTCAGCCTGCTGCCTCTCCTCTTTCTGTAGTGAGTCCACCAGCCAAGTGACCAGCTGGGTGGGAAAGATGGCTGTGTCTGTCTTGTAGAGGTTCTGGAAGTCACTCAAGGCCTCCAGACGCCGTGAACACAAGGTGTTGATGAAACCACGCAAATAGTAGTATCTACAGGGGAGGGGGATTATATGCACAAGTAATGTCTCTTGACAATGAGGCACAGCGTGAGAAGCTAAAAGTACATAATTTAAGCTTTTACTGTGGGTGAAGAGAGATTTACTTTCATGAATTTAAAATGGCTACACTAGAAAACATAAGCTAATGAAAACATGAACAAATATAGACTAATGAAAATGAATCTCAAGATGAAGTGAAAAGACAGGAATTCTGGAAAGTGCATTTGTGCCATGCATTACTGATTAGTGTTTTACAGCACGGTGAATGTGTACTGTGAATGACTGTGTTTGGGTCATGTTTTGAGACGGAGCAGAAGATGAAAAGAAATAAAGACAAAATGAAGAAGGCTCACAATGAACAGGAGGTAGATGATGAGAAGTATTATTCTGATAACCAGCTAAAATACAATATTCAATAGTCCAATAGTGTACATTTAGATGCTGCTAATGCCATACTCCAGAATCTCCATGCGCACATACATATATTATTACATAATATAACATAATATTAACATGAAAAATTAATAACAATTAAAGAACCAAGAGGTTTTCTGTAAGGATGATAGGAGGAACCACAAAAGCAGCATAACGTAGTGTACCTGGCGAGCAGGGCATAATTGTCAACCGGGACACAGAAGATGGCTTTGCCCAGCTGTACGATCAACTCACTGTAGTAACTCTGGACAGAATGCAGGGACAGGGAGGCTGGGAACTCTGGGAGTTTGAACACCTTTATGGGCTTAGGAGTAGTTCTCAACACTGCAGAGAGAGAGAGAGGACAGAGAGGAGGACAAGAGGAGCAATGCAGAAAGAGGAGGAGACAATTTATGGTTTTGAAATAATGTGCAAGATAACGTATCTAACCTGACACTCCATTATTCTGAAAGTCTGAAAAGCCCTCTCAGTGCAGCCGTTTTCTGAGATGGGGGTGTGGCAAAAGTGGCTCGCTTTAGCGATTGGTTCATACTGGATTATCCGATTATCCCGATTTGGTCGGGCCGCCGGTTAGATTTTCAACTGAGAAAACCCTGCATTCCACAGCGTCACCAGACCCTGAATGCGTGGCAAAGATTCAGGGGCTGGAGCCAGGCTAGTATAGCCTGGTAAACCCTCCCTCCGGAAATCTCATTTCCATTTGAAAATGGAAATTAGATTTCCGGAGGGAGGGTTTACCAGGCTAAGGCTAGTATGTATCAGCTATGTTTTAAAACATAGTAATATAGGCAAGAGTGCATACACAGGTTTATACAGTTATGGGAGTGTGTGTGTGTGTGTGTGTGTGTGTGTGTGTGTGTGTGTGTGTGTGTGTGTGTGTGTGTGTGTGTGTGTGTGTGTGTGTGTGTGTGTGTGTGTGTTAGGGCATTAACAGAATAATCGAATATTCGAATATTCGACTATCAAACCGACTATTCGACTATCAAACCACTATTCGATTATTCTATTAATTATTATTATTATTATTATTATTATTATTTTTTTTTTGTGGCTTTTCTACAGCAGACACGCAGCTGTGAGCTCTGGTGTGACGTCAACTCGCATTCCTTGAGTCGAGTCGTCAATGCCATTGAAAAAAAAAGAAGAAAAAAAAAATTATAATCAAATCGATTAATCGAATATTCGAATACTTATACAGTAGGTCGAATAATTCGAATGCTAAAAATCACTATTCGTGAATGCCCTAGTGTGTGTGTGTGTGTGTGTGTGTGTGTGTGTGTGTGTGTGTGTGTGTGTGTGTGTGTGTGTGTGTGTGTGTGTGTGTGTGTGTGTGTGTGTGTGTGTGTGTATAGATTGACATATGTATCTATGTTACAGTTTATATGTCTTACTGGGGTCAGGTATGAGGATCTTGGATATTGATAATTGTCTGGTAAAATGTAATGGCCGGTCATCTCTCAGGTTAGGGAGACTCATCCCCATTCTCCTATTCAGCCCCATCTCTGTCACTGAGCTCTTTCTCCTGGCCTGGATCTCCTGCATGGTGGGCCTGCGAGGGTTTTCAACCATAGCTTTCATCCTGGAAGACACAGAAATACAAGATATATTTATTTTGGGGTTAGCATGCGGTGCAGTGGGAGCTGAGTACTACAGAACATGTACAGGTTGTCGAGCTAGGGTTTACTTTACAGCTTACTTCTGGCTCTCTGATCTAGTATGGAGCTCCATGCGAGCGAAGGCATCCATTTTCCTGTTGAGACGATCCTTCAGGAAGGAATGGAAGATGTGGGTTTCCAAAACCTACAACACACCATGGAAATGAACTATCAACACAGCACCTCAAAGTTGCTGCGACACACTCGTATTGGATGACTCAAATGTTATAGCGTTTGCAGGACTGTCTGTGTGTCCGTCTGTGAACAAAATAACTTGAGCATGGTTGGGCGAATATGTTCATGAAACTTGGTAGATGTTAAGTAGGCTGCACATAACGTGACAAATCTAAATTAAATGTAACTATACTGGTTCTTTAATAATATTACAGTGATCAGGCACGCCGATTTATGTGCACGGCCGTGGGGGCTCAACTCGAGCCGCAATAGCCCCGCCCCCCCGCCGCGAGCCGTTTCTCTGTCTGGGCTATTGTTCTAGGTGTCAACGGCGCGTTAACACCTATCTGCGCCCGCTATAGTAATGGTAATGGTAATGGTACTGTAAGTTTGAGCCTGACATCTGAGATTCATGAGGGGGCTGACCAATTGAGTGTGGGGGCGCTGGACCCGACGCCCCCACGTCATCGGCGCCCCTGACAGTGATAGAATCTTGGAAACCACTGAAACACAGATTGCAGGTGACATCATGTTGCTTTTCAACATGGGGAAGCTCAGGCAATATAAAAAGACAAATCTGTAAGCAAATGGGTGATGTGCACAAACAAAGATGATCGATTGATTGAATACTTTATTAGTAAATTAATGAATTAAACAGCACAGACGTAAAATACACAAATAGGATAACACAAAAAAGTCCTTGGGGATTTGTTTCCATTGTGGTCCTATCAATCGATATGAAACCAATCGGTAGTAGTTATAGTGTTTACTGTACCTTCTTATAGAAAAGCTGTTCAGCTGGCTCCCTGGTCTTAAGGAACTCCTCACTATTAAACACTCTGTGTTCATAGTTCAGATGACTGCTCACATCCCTGTTGCACACACCACACATTTAAACACAATACCACACCAAAAAATTAGAGTTTCAAGTTTTAGACTCTCATATGTTTTACGTTTACTCTCCGCTAGTCTACACCTCTTCAACTTTGGGTGTGTGCTATTCTGTATAAATATAAATATAATATAGCACAGAATAAGATACAAAAGACCATGCATTTCTGATAAGCAGTATGTTCATCTGTGTTTTTGAACCATGAAAATAACCGCCTATCTGTGTTTTTTTTCCTGTCATCCAAATAAATCAAATCAACACTATAATACAAAAAGCACGCAAATGAACACTGAAACACACACACCTGAAAATGTTAACAATGAGCTCTAGAGTTACTCTTTGGATGTCGTGGTTGAGATTGCGTTGCCAGGTTCGTCTATGTGCCCGCTGCTCACTGAGGTCACAGCAGCTGGCAAGGTGGCACTGATTCAAGTCAAAGTGTATCTGCAGGGACATGCACCTGGAAAAAACACACTCATGAGTCCATTCTTCCTCCACGTCAAATAATATTTCTCTCCTATTAGGATTTATACTACTCGTATGAAAATAGCCAATCTACAAGTTCACAGCACGTTATGAGCTTGTTGAAAGTGAAAGTGGTTATGTCTGTGGGATTTACAAATATTTAGGCAATGAAAAGTATTGATTGATTCATTGATTGAATACTTAATTTAGAAGTTTGCAGAAAAAAGCATATGAAAGTACAGTTCAGAGCTTGTGACAAGTAATGTTGTGAAAAGTAATAGTTTTGGACATACAAGGTTTCAACCGATAGTGACGCTATGTTAATTCACTCGGACACATCTGTACCTCTGTGTGAAACATTCGGCAGCGGCCGGCGGAATCTCTGGCAGGTCAACTGTGTCAGAACAGGAAGTGGAGACGCTTCCGGTGTCAATCTTGATCAGGATCAGATCATCTGTTTCCTGGACGACCAATAATAAATTAACCACCTTCAACCTAGCGTGGTTGGAAAATAGCAGAGCTACAAGCTCACGTTATGAGCTTGTAAACTGGCTATTTTTGTGTGACACAGTCGTACAACGAAGTATAATATAGGGCTGTTAAAGGTGCTTGGTGGTCCTATCTGATTGTTGGGTGAGAGCAGCACATGCACATTTTGTCAAAGGATTTGCGAACTCGACTTCTTTTGAATTCTCCAATGGAGTTTGGTTATTAGTTGAGTTAGTAAAGCCTTTGACAAAATGTGCATGTGCTGCTCTCAGCCATGTGGATAATATTACATATATTTGTCTAATATGCGTGAACATATTAGCTCAGCTTCTGAATATGCGTGTTCAGAAGCTGTAAAAAACATATTGAATAATTCTGGTCCTTGGTTGACTGTCAATCCATATGCCAAGTTTCATTCACATCCATAGGAGATTTGGCTGTTAATTTGGACACGCAGGAACGCAGGTGATATTAACTGAGTGAGTACTCACAGCAGCAACTTCTTCAAAATGGCTTATGTGACAGCCCATGAGAAATGCAGTTGGAGCCATAAGGAAGTCCAGCATACCGCTGGCCAGGACAGGAACATAGGGCTGCTGCCATGACAGAGGCTGAGAGAGAGAGAGAGAGAGAGAGAGAGAGAGAGAGAGAGAGAGAGAGAGAGAGAGAGAGAGAGAGAGAGAGAGAGAGAGAGAGCGAGAGAGAGAGAAAATAATTTTTTTTTATTTCATCTAGTAGAAATAACAAATCAAGATATACTATAAAAAATAATTCAGAATTTTCCATTTTGACAAATGGAAAAACTGATTTACTTGCATCTGTAATATCACACCACCTGCCTTTATTTGCCCTGGTTGATTGGAGAGATAAAAGGACACAGGCTGATAATATAAACGTTTTTAGCCCTAGGGCTGATACAGCTGACTTATAAGTGCAAACTAAAGTGCTGCCGCGGTGCCACCGACTGCTGACCTGTCATCAAGAGTGACCTCTCTGCGCATGTCATGCATGCTGAGTTCCTGCACTGTTATCAACTGCGTTGATTAAATGCTATTTTGTCAATAAATAAGGTTATGGGTATAAGATAAACAAACTATCAACCGGTCGGGCATTTGCCGTTGCCCAATGTTATACAGGTCTGCAAGGAATGGCCGGGTCATAATGCAGTAACCTATACAGTAAATCTATCTATCTGATATCTACTATTAAAATAAAGACATATGTACTGTACATTAGATTTTTAGACCAGTCAGAACTACTGCTCTAGTCAAAAATGTTTTACTGATGTATGAAAAATACTATGTCATTTGTAGAATCTTAGGAGGAGTTAAGCCATTCTATTGTATATAGAGACACCGATTTGACATTTAACTGACCTGTAGAAAGTGCCGCAAGCTTTCTGCTACCAGGGTGAGTCTGGCCCAGTCAGCAGAAAATAACACCACCCTTTGTTCCTGAAGCAGACAGGATAGAACCTACAGACAGAGACAGAAGAAACAGACCCTGTGGTTTATCAATGCAAATTCAACAGTCCTTTATGAAAGCATGTCAGTGTGTTACCTGTAGTAATTGCTGTGGTCTGAGGCAGAGCAGAGGTATATGAAGATCCAAATCTACAGCTGGTTGGTCTTTGTCTTCTCTAGATGGTAACACGATGGTCAGAGGTCGTAGAGTAAACGTCTAGAAATGATCAACAGTCTTATCTTAATGCTGGCAGCTTCATTTTTTCTGGAGTCTCTTATTTCTGTCATGAGCCAATGTCTGAGCTGACACAGAACCACACTGAGTTACAATGCAATCACACATGCACCTGGAAACATTCGTTCCTAAAATAACCCAGAAAGATGACAGCAAAAGAAGAGCCATTTTACCCTAACCCCAACCTTTTCCTAAATATAACCGTAGCTCTAAAAAGAGCCTACTTTTTAAACATAGAAACATAAATTCCTCAGGAAAATTGGTCTCAACTGCTAATACTAATACTCTACTATACTTGTGGTTACATTTGGTTCTCAAAAGTATAGCAGCAAGACAAGTGTGCGCACACACACACACACACACACACACACACACACACACACACACACACACACACACACACACACACACACACACACACACACACACACACACACACACACACACACACACACACACACACACACACACACACACACACACACACACACACACACACACACACACACACATATGCACACCATATGCAGTTGTCCAGGTGGAGGAATGGGCACTAGTGACAGCTTGGTAGCAAACTCCTTCACCCTCTCCTCCAAGTCTGATAAGCGACACGTCTTCAACTGGACCAACAGACTGAAGACAGACAATTACTCAAACAGAGGAAGAGAGAGAGTCAGAAATGAAATACATCGAAAAAGGCACATATACAGTATAATCTATATGGATCATATTGCACTGTGGCCTCTTTAGCTTTGCAATAAATAATGGCAACAAAAGTGACAACCATAATTATTTTTAGATTATGGGTTATAGCACAACAGGAATGGACAATTTTACAGATAGAGTATGTACAGTTTGTACAGTAAACAGATGGGTCAAAGAACAGTGTTTTTTTCCAGGTGGAACCAAGAAACACAATTCCGTTTGGCTCACATTATGGTTTAAAATAAAATAAGAAACACAATTTGTGTCCTATAAGAATATCTGTAAATGAATCAAAGACAACCAACCTGTCTTATACAGTACAATTAAAACATAAATGATTAAAAAAACAATTTAAGTTAACTGGGCTGATTATTCTCACCATGACAGACAGTCTTTTAGAGCTGTGTAGTAAGGGTGCTTGGATATAATACAGAACGCATAGGCAGAGAACAGTTTAGAAGGCCTCGAGGACCAGAGGCCATTCTGGTAGAAAGATGTCCCTTCCTACAACACACAAGAGAGCAAGTACAGTAACATAAGTATACTCATTTAACCACTTGAACAGTAGGCATGCCTATTCTGGGGGGAACATTCACCCAAAATAGCCTATTTTGGCAAAGAGACTTGGTGTAGACGTAAAAGAAAAAGCGGTCAGAGTACAGTTGTAACTCAAGTCTGACTATGGCAAAAATAAACACTGGCTAACCCATTAAGAACCGGGAAAGCATCCGTGTCATTTTAGATTTTTGCGTTGGCAATTCAAAAATAGCAGCTACTCAAGCTTGTACATCTGCTATTTTTGAAATCTTGAAAGTGTTTGAAAAATGTCAAATCATTTCGAATTAAGAAAAAGTTTGAGAACTACTGATTTAGAAGGTATTTGTGGAATCTGCCTCAGGTCTTAATGGGTTAACAAACACTGGGGTGCATCGACGGCTGCAATCCATAACTGCAGTATGTCCTACCCGGGATTCGAACCCGGGTCACCCGCAAGAGCACCAGCAAATAATGGAGAGTAGCTTTGGGAAGGCAAGTTGAGTCCATTTGAGTTTTATGCACTACCTCTTGATAACCAGTAGTGGTCCTATCTGACCCACGATCTAAATGTCTCATAGAAGAACAAGGAGATCAACTCCAACTACCACTGCTGGGTTAGTTATTTTATATTAACATGCTCTACAGCACTGGTTCTCAAAGTTGGGTCCAGGGATCCCAATGGGTCCTTAACACTTTACCTGCCAATCACGAGTATAACCGTTGATGAAAAATACACCCGTTTACTGCCAAAAAAATCCATCCACGAGTATAACCGTTTTTCAAAAAAAAAAAAAAAAAAAATTATCCACACAGAACCAGAGATATCACGATCCAAAGATTTCTAGCTCCATTCACTCCTTGGTTAACTTATTACTTTAAAATCCTGTATCTCGGCTTTTAAAATTTTAAAATTTAAACACTGGCACTGGGGGAAGTAAAATTAAAAAAACCCTCTGGCAGGGAATGTGTTAAGGGGTTTCAAGGGGGACCCCAAGCATGTTCAAAAATAGCAGATCTACAAGGTAAGCTCACAATGTGTCACGGAGCGACGCATGAATATGTTTGAGAACCACTGTTCTACAAAATAAAATAACATTTTATTCACACAAAAGAAAGTTATGGATTGCAGCTTTAAAGCTAAAGTAAAGCAATATAGTGCATTAAATCTTAATGCATGCTTGGTATTGTGTGTAGTCTTATGTACCTGTATAGGTCGATGATACTGCATCACTACTCCATGGGTCTGGTTGCCAAACACGTCAGTAAAAACCAGGTAGTGAAACTGTTCTTCTTTCTGGTCTTTGGACAGTTGGAGCCCACCTGGAGCACAGAAACAAAGATGACATTATGTATATGAACAGTGTGTTAACAGTGTGCCCAACTACCCTGTGTGTGTGTGTGTATGTGTGTGTGTGTGTGTGTGTGTGTGTGTGTGTGTGTGTGTGTGTGTGTGTGTGTGTGTGTGTGTGTGTGTGTGTGTGGTGTGTGGTGTGTGGTGTGTGGTGTGTGTGTGTGTGTGTGTGTGTGTGTGTGTGTGTGTGTGTGTGAGAGTGCATGTGCGTGTGCGTGTGTGTGCGCGTACCAGGAAAGCAGAGCTGAGGTAGTGCCATGAGATCAATGTCTTTGGGAACAGTGACATCTTCAGTTCCTCCTCCTTTCACCTCTTCAACTATAATAAATAAATACATAATTAGCTATATATCTACTGTATATCTATATGTATACTGCATATAGCAGGAAACCAGTGCAAATCTTTTGACTAAAACTATAAAAGTAAGTACATTGACAATTTCGTCAACAGCTAAAAGCTAGACAAAAAAGTTACTAGTGGAGAAGAGATCCAGTAGAACTAAGACAAGTAATGTTATGCTTGGTTGTGCACTGGTGTCGTGCTTCGAAAATAGCAGATCTACAGTACAAGCTCACAACGTGACGCAGTGCGACACGTTGTGAGCTTGTAGATCTGCTCTTAGCTAAGTAGAAATCAGGCATTACGACGCCCTCACAACCCGCCAAGAGACATAGTCGACTAAATCAACTGCATATTTGTCAACTAAAATCTTATGATATTTAGTCAACTAAAACTAGACTAACATTTCAAATAGACTAAAACTAAATGGAATTTTATTCAAAAGACTATGACTAAAACTACATAAAAATGTTGCTGTCAAAAATAACACTGCAGGAAACAACCCCAACATGGGCTCCAGAGGGTGTAGAGACACTGGATCAGTAGTTACAATACCACACATCTGGGACGTACTGGTCTGGGTTGACACCAGATACCAGTGATACTGTACTAGTAGAGCAGACCTTGGCTAGGGGTCGCTGTGGTCGGTACAGGTGGTTCTCTCTTCTTCCTGATGAAGAGGAGCGTCGCCGCCTCACAAATGACTTCAACACTCCGTTCCCTGCTTGCTCTCTGGTGACAAAGGGAGGAGCAAAGACATGCAGTACCTCTGGCTCCAGAAGGGGGAGCGCCGGAGTTCCATTGCTTCCACCAGTCTCCTGGGTAGACTGAGGAAGAAAGAGAAGGCCCTTATCCTCAATGTTATTTGCAATCTCAGTGGAATACAGTGCAGGTTAATTGAACGCATCACTGCAACATAACATAAGATTATATGAGCACCTGAGGTACTACGCACGCACGCGCTAAATACCTGGCACAGCTCTCTGAGTTTGTCACTTGATGATCCTACCACCACGCAAGCTTCCAGAAGACCAGGAGGCAGATGATCTGCCATCAGCAGAACTGCTACAGTACCTTCTAGAACCAAGGAACGCCTCTCTAGATCTCAGGAGAACCACGTCTCCTCAGAGCCGTTGACACACAACCATGGAACTGGAGGAGAGAGAGAGAGAAGGTACATAGATTAGATAGAGATAGACACACATATATTAAGGCTGTCAACACATATTACATATTCTAATATTCCTTCGAATATTAAAAATAAAAGAAAGGCATGAACAAAGACTAAACCATCAATGACTTCTTGTAACATGTTCCTTTTTTCACTGTAAGCAATGCCTGGTAAACTGAATCTGGTTAGATCTGGCTAACAACATGTTTCACTGGTGCATTGTAAATTACTTTATTTGTCATTTGACTGGGAGATGTATTATGGCTCTATCATACGTCCGCCCACTAGTGACGTGACCTGTGGATGTCTATTTATGTATGTGGGTTTATGATATGAAAACGCTCCATTGCAGATCCAATCCAAAGTCTTTAGGGCGGTCCTTCATATTGGGGCAGTGACATGATATATGATTGGTTTCCAAAGCAGAGCCCGTAGGATTGTTGGTGGGGGCCTATTCTCACTGTTGTTCTAGCAACTACTTTCATCTAGAAATGCCCAGCTGTATTTGGTAGGCAGAGATCTCCAATCATCTGGCAATGCAAGTCTTATTCTTTCCTGTGAAAGCCCATGAAGACACAAGTCCTGAAACCAAAAGTAACCTAGAGAGGGAAATGTAAGTTTGAAACAGTAGTAGAGGTTCCTCTACTTAAAAGTACACATTTTGACCTGACCAACATCTGAATCATTTCAGCAGTTCTCTGGGAGTTAAAAGAATTCACTTATGTAGTTTTGGTTCCATATGAATTCAGAACTGAAAACATTCAAAAAGGATACTGATGGTCAGCCTAAATCTCATGTTCAGCCCAAGTTGTAACTTGTTATGATTGCCTTCTGTAAGCACTTTGAGATTTCTTGTAAATGTAAAGTGCGTTATAAATAAAATCCATTATTATTATTATTATTATTATTATAAGTGGGCAGACATTTAAATATTAAGTTTCTAATTTCCTCCTCAAAAGGGGATGCCACCTGCATTGTTTCCAACCACAAATGATCGCCATTGGAAAGCCATGCCCATGCAATGATTTTATCATTTACAGGTCATGACTTCACCAGAGCCATTACTAATCCCCATTAGAGGATAGGGAAGTTAGATGTGCATCAGCAATAGAGTGACTGTCCACTTTTTGAACGGTGCTGGTGAGAATTTCCCATTCATTTATTCCAAAGAAGAAGTCACTGAGTCAAGAACATCATTAAATAAAGAGTCTTAGGCCTGGAAATATGCCAACCAGCGGAATAATAAATCATGACCATCAGCTACTATATTTAGCAAACTAGATTGACTGCATACAGATGTGTGGCTTCTAGCCTTCTACAGGAGCTTATAGCATAGTTTTGCAACCACGTCGCACAAGTCTTTCAAGTACTTCCAACACTCTCTAACTGTACAATAACAAAATTGATAAAAAACTGTCCACCGAAGTGTTTGTAAATTTCTTACACTGATCATGCAAAGAATAGAGCTCATTGAGTTCCTAAGATTATTGAAGACAACAACTGAATCACTAATAAATGCACTGAACATTATGTGTTTATCAAAGTGGCAAAACAAAGAATCATTCACTCACTGTCTGTCCTTGACTTCCTCTCTTCCCTCACAGTGAGCAGCGCATTATCTTATTTCCCTACTGCTCTGCCCCAGGCTTTAACTACACTCCTCTTCAGGGCAAATTAGGCTCATGAGTGCAGAAGAGGGCACTGAGGGCACTGAGCGTGTGGAAACAAACGAAACACACGCACAATTACACACACACACACACACACAGACACAGAGACAGACACAGAGACAGACACAGACACAGACACAGACACACACACACACACACACACACACACACACACACACACACACACACACACACACACACACACACACACACACACACACACACACACACACACACACACACACACACACACACACACACACACACATACAAATCCAGTGGCCACACCGACCCAATGCACAGCAAGTCCCTGCTCTCATTTAAATTAAAAAAGTAGAAAGACATTGCTGACTCTCTGGTAACTTTGGTGAAAGGTTTGGGCGGTATCCTGACATTTCACCGGGGTATAGGGTATACAACAGTATTTGTGTAAAACAAAACAAGACAAAAAAAAAAGAAAAAGAAACACAACAAAATAAATCATGAAGGGGCGCTCGGGTGGCACAGTGGTAAAGTCCCTGCCCACCACGGAGGGTGTGGGTTTGAATTCACCGTGGTGCATCCAGCTTTGTTGAGAGTCTATATACGAACACAATTGGCCTGTGTTTAGGGGAGGGAAGCCGGGCAGGGAGGGAGATAATAGTTACTGCATGTAATCCTACGGGCTGGGGTGGGATCTGTCAGCGGGCCGGGGTGTGTTGGGCGGGAGGAGTAGGACGAAGGCTCTACATCCTCACTGGCAGTTGAGTCAGTAGGATACTACAGCAATGACAACACAACATTATGTGTCGGGAGGAATCATAGAGTTATAATATATCTAGAGGGCGGATTGCCCCGCCTCCAGCTATCATTTCTATGAAAGTTGCTCAGTGGCGTTTGAAGCACCCGGAAGACTGCCGGAAAGTTAAAAGTGGTCTACACTCTGATTGGGTCTGTCTGCCGGAAGTACTGAATATTGAGTCGAAAAGGCGTGTCCATAGAGTTCTGAGCAGGCGCACAAACGAAGATATTTTTTTAAATGCGGAAGTGTTGCATTCTCAGATTGACCACCAGGCGACGGCCGCTTCAATGTTCTACCGCAGCTCTGGGGGCCTGGGAGGAATCAATTGGCATGATGACTAAATTGGGGGGAAGAAGAAGGGGTAAAAAGCTAAACAAAACAAAAAACCATCAGGGACATTCATCACCCCAGCCACAATCTGTTCATGGAGTATCAGAAGACTTCTTTACAGTATCACCTGGCAACAAACAGACTGCTGAATCAACAATGAGCCATGTCACCATGTTGTATCGCCACTTTACCATGCATATGAAATTGTGAGTTGGCCCGGACTGTGGCTTACCGTCTGGGCACCTAGGCTGAAAAGTAGCCTGACAGCGGATCGTGGGTTCGAGTCCCGTTCCCGACGACCTTTGCTGTATGTCTCTCCCCATCTCTCTGTCCCTGTTTCCTGTCTATCTCCACTTTCACTGTCAAATAAAAGGCAGAAAACCCCCAAACATATCTGTTTTTCATATATTTAACCATTTTATATACCTGCTACTATTTAATAGACTGAATATGTTTTCCAACTGCACGAGAAGCAATTCTGCATTTTGCAGTGCCACCTATCCATTGCACATTTTTCATGCACCTTACATTGTACGTATTGGACTATATTTGATTTGTCTGTTTCTTTCTGTTATTGACTTGTTCTGTGTTGTGTGTTCCATTCCTCTCTATGCTCTCTTCCCTCTTTCTATAACTGAAATATTGAAAAAAAAGTAAATGACCCACTCTTTTATACCTGTAAGTAATCATGTGATGTGACAATAATCCTGATTCTGATTTTGATTCTAAAAGCTGAGCTGCTGGTGATAGTCATAGACGCATGTAGGCCATGTACATATCTAGCCTTCAATGCTGTGTGTCTAATATGCAATTAGTCTACCTACAGAGTACAGACAAGTCTTGCTGCATACCTTTTCAGCATAGTCTACCTTGCTTCAGGACCCGATGAGACTTGTTGCCATGGCAGATACTGACACATCAGTGAGCTGAACAGAGATGATGTGAGGGTGGTTGTGGCAGACTGTCAGTTGAATAAAATCATGTGGCTGATAAACTGCTTTTGTAGTTGAAATAAGTCATGTCAAGATAAAGTTATCATGTCTGTATTTTCGATGGTATTGAAAATACAACTATAGTGGATTTCAAAATCCCCTCGTTTACCGTAATACCTTGATACCTCCCAAGCGTATTTGGTCATTTTCATTGTAAAGACGAATAGATTATGCAATTAGGTGAATACTTTTGGTATTGGTGGTCCTAGGAGAGAATTAAAATCCCAAACCCTCCCAACCCTGGCAGGGATAGTGGTCTTTAAAACCAAAAACATGCTGATGGGTTTTACTGTCAGATTTGGTACAGTTTTCAAAGATCAGAACTTGGAAACTTTCTCAACTCTTACATCGGCCAACATAAATTGATTGAATTTGAACTGCTTTAATAATCTTACTTTTGTTTAAGGTAATAAAACGTCTTACATCCAATCAATACTCAAAGGTCTTAGTGACTTGGTTTATCAGCAATATATTGTGAAAGTATTGTATCAATTAAATGCATGGCATTCAGCAGACTCACTCAAACACCAGCAGACTACGATATTATTTGCATTTAAGCCCAGAATATTGCAGACTGCCCAAGCCACCCCGTTGTGGGGAGATCCACTCCCTTCAAGTTGTGTCTTGTATGTCATGTACAAACATATACTGAAGTCCTCATTTATCCCACATGCCACAAACTTGCTCAACTCCAATAGACTCTCCACCCCGTTTCCTCACTTCCATTATAATTTACTGCAATTACTACTGTGAATCCTCTGCCCAAGCTGGCTTTCCGTTATAGCTCAACAGTGGGATTTTCAGCGATCACACGGGGGACCCAAGGTCGATTACCGGGTAGGACATAAATGTTATGGATTGCAGTTTTAAGATATCTAGTCACAAGAAATTATTCACAAGCCCTTCTGAGTCAACAACGACTTAGTATTCCATTAGTACTGTACATCACATGATCTACAAATGTCCCTCCATAACCACCATAAAGCCAAGGACATGACAAGGTCATTATGATTTGAAGTGTATAATCATGTGATCTCTACAATAGTGCAAATTAACATGACTATTGTATTGATACAATAAAGAATACAATATTTTCAATGATGAGGACTGACCCTAAAGTTCATTCTGGGGTGGAAGTAAGGATACTTCGAGAGAAAACACAAGTATATACACAAGCACACACACAAATGACAGAAAATAACCCTGGGATCTGCATGCACACACACTGATCAACAATAATATTGTTGATCAGTTTCACTGAAATATTATTCATATATTATATGAAGAAATGGCTTAAGTGTTCACAACACTATAGGTTATTTCACTGGCCACTGACATTTGACTAAAACATAGAACCTATAATAACCAGATCAAGAACGAGTCCAGTCCAATATCTTGACACATTATCCAAGGATACATTCAGGAGATCTTTGGGTGCATGTGAGTGAGGTGGGTATTTAACTCTATTATTGAAGAACATTAATTGTTTTCTGTATGTGATTTGGTTGTTTTCAAAAAAGAATTTCACTTTTTGTTCTCCTGTACATTTTTGTTTGTCCATTATAATGAATGAAGACAATGTAGCTGTGTGGAGAGGAAGCTTTCATGTTAACAAACTTTATAGGTAAAGCATGGAAAATGAGACCGGAGAACATGTTTGAATACTTAAGTCTGCCTAAGGTAGCCTACTTGCTTGCTAATGATAATTTAAAGGTTTATTGGTATTATTTGATGACTTGTGGATGACTTTTATTTGATATTTGATCATTTGTATGGGTTTTGGCTTAGCAAGAAGAACATTGTTGAACTGCTGAATGTGCTGTAAATTGCTTAGTGTCTAAGCAGAAGGCTAAAAACTAACACGCACACGCGCGCGCACACACACACACACACACACACACACACACACACACACACACACACACACACACACACACACACACACACACACACACACACACACACACACTCTCAATACTTACTGATATATTTACAGGCAATACGTTAATGTGTTGCTACAAACTAAATGGTATTCCTCAATATGAGACCAGTACTGTGGTCCGAATGATCATGAGTCAACAAAACAGCAGAACAGAGAGTCTAATGTCATATGGCATAAACACTCAAATTCAAATTAGATAGCTAACTATTTAGTAAAGGAGCTACTGTTCAGCTAATTTCAGTGGTCCAAAAATATCTAAAATCATCTCGGTGCTTTCTTATTCATTCACAAAGTTAATCTCAGAAGATTGCTGCTGATTACTTTAAGTTGTTTACATTCAAAACTGTTGCCTCTGCAGCATTGCTTAACTCATTATAATTGCACGTCTAGCTTGCACATGTGAAATCTGAACCACCTCAACAGTGCAATAAGATACAGTTGACTTATTTCTCTATCTTTGCATGGCAGGCGTTTTGGTCTGCCTCCTTGTACAGTACAGTAGTAGGGGCTGGGTGATATGAATACCAATCAATATCACGATTATTTCAAACTTTTGCCTTGATTACGAGTAATGAACGATTATAAAGAAATAATGAAAATAACAGATCTACCCGCTCACAACGCATTGCACCGGTAGATCAGCTATTTTCACTATTATATTGTACATCAACATTGTACAACAAGGGTTATAATCAGTCTAATCGATTATAAACAATCTATTAGATTTCGTGTTGATTCGTTGATATATAAGGGGGGGGGGGGTATCAAATATAACCGTGCTTTTCGATCATTCTGTTATAAGTCAGTTATTGGTTCTAAATATCTTTTCGACATATTTTTGATTATTTGCCCAGCCCTAAGTAGTATTGCTGGCTTATGCCTCTCACTTTTACTAGTATGTTTACTATTCCATATTTACACCCATTTAAGTACAAATTATTGAGGCCAAGATCAATATATCAGATAAATCAAGGCAAACAAAGCACTCTAGCACTAGGCTTACATAAGTGTATGGGCTACAATAAAATCTTTTCACAGAGAACAAAGATTGTTGCACAAAATGTATCAACTGTCCTTCCCTGAAAGATTAGCTATAGAAGATATCACTCCTTAGGCTGTTTCCAGATGTTATAGATACCCTGTCCTGTTTATGCAAACAAAAAGGCATAATAACAATTGTTGAAAACAGGAAAATTAGCTCAACTATAGGCTTTATGAAGGACACTTTAGCTCCTGACCCTAAATAAACACTCATTGGGTGACAAAAACAAAACTGTTTATCTCAGTGCCATTTTCTCTAACATTTTATGATTCTTCGAGACAGGGTTGTCCACATTTTTGGAATTTTTACTATACTGGATTATTTTCAATTTTCAGTACTTTTACTTCTACTCCACTACATCTCAGATGCAAACATTGTACTTTTGAATCCACTACAATTATTTTAAAACTTTAGTTACTTTGTAGATTTGTATTATTGTTACAAAACATGCATTAACCACTTGAAAATAGCAGATCTACAAGCTCTTTATGCATCCTTTGCAGAGCATTTTGAGCTTGTAGATCTGCTATTTTCAAAAGATTTGTATACATTTTGAACACTTGTGAAATAGGACATTCTGCATAATGAGTACTTTTACTTTTGGTGCTTTACTGTAAGTATGTTTGATGCCAATACCCTTGTACTTTTACCCAAGTAAAATTTGAATTCCGGACTTTAACTTACAGAGTATTTCTATATAGCAGTATTCACTGCAATAGCACGTTTTTTACATAAGTATACTTAAGTAAAAAATGTGAGTACTTTTTACACCACTGTTGAGAGGTACTGTAGCCTAGCCATGTCTGTGATTTAAATTAGACTTTATGTATTACATAATATAGCCTAGTATGTAATACATAATATCACAGCCATTCAGGGCTATTAAAGTTCAGAGGAATTTCAAACCATATTTTACAGCATGACATGTGATTCTTTCTAGGTGATCAAGTTCCAAGCAGCCCATAATCACAACTGTCACGAGTTGCAGGTAAAACAGAAGGGTGCAGACAATGTGTTCATTTACAACCCACTGAGCATTTTTCGGGCTATTAGACGTTTAAAATACGTCTAAGGTCTAGGCTAAAACCGGGTTATAATTGGTCTAAAAGTGAAAGTTTTTTCAACGTCTATTCTTAGCCTAGACGTTGATTAGCTGTTTTTTAAGCGTCTATATGTAGACCGTCTATATCATAGCCGTTGAAATGACGTCTATAATATAGACGGTCTAAATATAGACGCTTAAAAAACAGCTAATCAACGTCTAGGCTAAGAATAGACGTTGAAAAAACTTTCACTTTTAGACCAATTATAACCCAGTTTTAGACGGAGGTCTAATAGACGACTATGGCTCAGTGGGAATCTGATATTTAATTCAACTGATCAACCAACACATGGCAGGATGCAGTTACTGTGTATAGTTCAGTATCTCTGTAACATTCAAGCGTTCATCCTATGTAAAATATATCGAGTTTCAGAAAAGTTGAAAACTCTCCGTCTAGTTGTCAAAGAAAACTTTTAGTCGCGAATGTCATGAACACTAACCTCATGACAGTCCAAACTCCAAAGTCATCCGTTCGGTTTCTCATTCATTCATTCTTATCATATAGTCTACTTTTGAACTACTATGATGACAACAGTATCCTGATCCTCAGTACGATGCCAGGTACTCTACTCCTGTTATCCAGTGATCAGTGCTCACTGCTCAGTGGTTTGACAGACAGTCTGCTCTGCTTCCTGTATGAACACACACACACTGCGCATTGATTGATTAAGACAACCACGCGCTCTGCTCTGCCAGCCCCCCCCCCCTCTCGAGACAGAGAGCAGAAAATGATCTTTCTCTCCTCTCTCTTCTCTGCTTCTTTCTCTCCTTTCTTTCTCTCTGTCTGTCTCTCTCTCTAACACACACGCACGCTTGCACGCGCGCGCGCACACACACACACACACACACACACACACACACACACACACACACACACACACACACACACACACCGCACACACACACGCACGCACGCACACACACACACACACACACACACACACACACACACACACACACACACACACACACACACACACACACGCACACACACACACACACACACACACACACACACACACACACACACACACACACACGCACACACACACACACACACACACACACACACACACACACACACACACACGTTTCAAACTAAAATATGAGTTGCCAGTTTTTGTATTTTTTAGACAAATAGCCTGCACATACATACAGTATATAATTGTATATTTGATTGCAACAAAGCTATCCAAGTAGGTAAGCTTTCTATGACACCTCTGTCTTTAAGTTCCAGCAATTACATACCTTTATCATATATCTATTTATAAACCTTTGTAAAGCTACTGTAGCCTATATCCTGTGTATAAACACCAGTATGACTAGTCAGCCCTCCCACAGAGGTATGTTCCATACGCATGCAGGTGGGTTATCAGACTGGTAGATCAGATCAGATTTTTTGGCCAATCCAGTTTGGAATCAGACTGGTTTTTACTTTTATCAAGTCTGAACGGCCTTAACCACATGGAAACAGATTTTTGTGAATCAAATTTCAACCAAATTCCTAAAGCCTGATTTACTTCGTTGCTGGTCGCGATGCAACATGTTGTGAGGTTGTAGATCAGCTATTTTGGGCAAGCGACACCATCGTATGACCGAGTATCAATTCAGCATTACTATTGTTAAATTGTTACCACAGCAACCAATGCAGATAGGTCAATGATATGATCAAATGTGACTAATCGGATCGGACCACTTGCACATAACAGTGTGGACAGTCAGTCCTAAGACCAGGTCTGAGAAACAAATTGGATTTGCCTGCAGTTTGGACAAAGCCTCATGAATACTGCTAGTTGTTGTCCTGAGTGAATGTAATTACTGAAAGTTTAACCACTGAAACCCTATATACTTCATTGACCGGAGTCCCCCAGGGATCTATACTAGGTCCGCTCCTTTTTTCCCTCTAAACCCAAATCTCCTCACTAAAAACAGCTGATCCACAAGTTTATAACACGTGTTGTGGGCTTGTAGATCTGCTATTTTAGCCAAATGTTCGCCCCAGAATAGGGACGCTATAGGATTCATGTGGCACACATGAATCAACTGCAGTTCTGCCTTTGGTTTTGGATATTGTGAGCTCCCATTGAATTGTACGTGCTTTCATATTCACCTTTCTGTCTTTTCTAGAATAATTATAGCTGTTTCTTTTCTCCGTTGATACAGTATTGAATGACATTAGATCTTTCTGCAAAATTATTATGCAGTATCAATCACCTTAATGACTGAATGCATGCTGGACTGTAGAACTGGCACTAAGCCTATGGGTATTTTCTGTTTAGTCAGTCAGCATTCAAAACTGCAATGAACTTTTACTAAAGCATGTACTGTACTGCAGAACCCACTCCTAAACTCTCTTGTGGTTAAAATCTTGCAAGGCTAAACTCAATGGCAGCACAGCATTGTTGAGTCCAACACAGTGAAGTTAGACTCAACAAGATTGTCTTTTTTATTTCCCCTTTAGAAACTAATAATACATTATTTTACATTTAAAGTTGTTTAACTGACCTCAAAGATAGGTTCTACATTTTGTAACATTTGCATACAACACTGCCATCTAGGGAAACAGTTATTACATGACTCGATAGCAGCTTATTGCATAGTACACATAGGTCAAACTGCTGACAGCTTTCTATTAATGTTGATGAACTCTGCAATACACAAAGCCCTGGCTTAAGTGCAATGGGAAAGGGGCTAGTGATGGATTGGATGGAGGTTTTTACTTCTGTAAACCTGTAATGTGACAATAAAGCTGTTTTTGATTCTGAGTGAGGTGGATGAATGTGCAATAGCTTGTCAATGAAGACACAGACACACTTCACAGTTAAAGGTGAATTCATTGTTTTCATGGAAGTCATTGGTACAAAAAACCTTATTCTCAGGGTATAAAAGTATGTACAGCAGCAAAGAGAAGGCCATAAGAACTTGCTATATTTTCTATAACAAATTCAGTTGTTGACTTTCAAATCAAAATGTCCATTCAATAATGAAGAAAACAAATCAACAGCACACAATCTATAAAAGGAAAGATTATTCACAATTTAGAAAGGTAAATATTTCTCTCCTGTAACCAAAGCTGTGTAGAACTTCAAATAAATAACAATCACAAACCATATAGTGTATACTATAACTCAGTCAACTCAGTTTCATTTGTTGATCATCAAAGCTACAGCCCAGTTTTTTACCTCGATGTGGAAGCTCCTCTGAAACACCATTTAGAAAATATAACCTTAGCCCCATGCACTGAAACAATACTGATCAAAAGATTTGCATTGGTGTACCAGCTCCTGTTGTCTTTTGTAGATACACAAGTATAAAACCAGCACTTCTTAAATTATGATTGACATGAGTATGTTTCATTTAGGTCCACTGTTTTCAAGGTTCAAAGCAGTTGCTGTGTGTTAACCAAAACCCCAGCATTCGTATTTTCACTGAAAATAGCAGATCGACAAGCTCACAACTTGTCCATCTGCTATTTTCTGGTAAAGCTTTCCCCACAATAACAGAAAACAGAAAATACACTAGTATAAAGCCCTGTATAGGGTTTAAGAAGTGGTTAATTGGCTGTACTCACACAGCCATTTTGGTTGCGAGACATTGAGTCTGTTTTAGTTCCAGGTGCATGGTAAAAAGTTTCAAAGGACACCATGACACTTCACAGAACTTTTCCACAATAGAATGTTAAAAAAGGAAGAAGAAAAAAAGGGAAAAATAAATCTGTATTGGCACTTAAATTAATCCCAAAGGCATATGATCACAAAGTAGCTTAAATTCCATAAGTCAAGGTCTCTTAAAGAATGTTTGGCCCTCAGTCATTGGAGAGGTGCAGCAGTCATAACAAGGTGCATTTTGAAACCTGGGTCTAAAAGCATCCATGGTTAAAATAATAAATACTGTGGCAAACACTGCAATGTTACATTCACAATTACAACACTTGTATTGCATAAAGGGACAAGCTGTGGGGCATTGTGGAATTTATAAAAACAAAAACAATGTTTCCCTTTTATGTTTAAAATGATGCAGAGTGACGCTGTTCCATTTATGTAAAATGAAATAAAAGAATCATTTAACTTGAGACATTGTGGGTCCTGAACTACTGAAAGCCCAATACTTCACTGAAGTATGCAAATGGCATGTACACTGTAAATGGAAACTATGAAGTCAAAGTGAAAGCAAAGGACTCAAAGACTAAGGCCTGATGTGTTTTTTTCTCCATTTGGTCATGATGACTGTGAGGAATCTGAAAGACATGGTCTTATAATCTACACCATTTATATGCAGCTTTAGAGGGACAGAGAACCAAATGTTTCACTGAGAAAAATATAATTGTGAACACACTGTAAAACAGTGTTTCCCAGAGAAGGTTTCCATCGCAGAGTAGAGAGGCAATCGGAACAGGCTTCACATTATGTAATAATAAACATTACAATTGCTATTCTTTTAGGCAAGCGAACAAGCTTCTTGTGGTACAGTAGCTCGGACTATTAAACTTGGGGAAATAAATGTACACAAAATAAATAGTCCGATTCAAGAGAAATATGAACAGGAGCACAGCACTCGGTAAAGAGGAGCTACTGGAGGTAAAGCCTAGTGTATAACAAGGAATGAATAAGGAGAAACTATACAACACTGAGGTTTATAGTCACACTGTAAACCATAGCCTGTAGGTACATTGTGCTTAACAATATCTATGGGTTACTGTACTGTGCTCCGGGAGTTAGGCTAGTAAATATAATGTACAGCTCCACCGCTATTTGTAACACTATTGTGCTCAGTGCTGTAATTTATCTGTGGCAAACAAAGCTAGCTGTAAACTGTATATATATCTACTTCACTGGACTAAACAAAATTTCACCTGAGTCAATTAATCAGAAAGGCACCTCAGGTTAAAGCTGCTTTGTGTAATACGCTACCAATAAACAAGGGGAATAACTACAAGCTGCTGTGTTTCAAAACACAACAAGCCAGCTACTTTATGAAGTTCTTGACTGGGGTTAATTAATTAAAGTTAATGGTACAACTGAGTAGAGGGAGGGGTTCAAAGGAAACTAAAAGGATGAAACGTTAGATTTTATTGTCAAATGGGGTGGGAGTTTGTCTACAGAGAAAAAATGTCATCAGGTGGTTAAATTCTAAAAAAGAATCACATAGGTGAGTGGGATCATGAAATCACCAAAGATAAAACTATGTTTTCGCAAAACATAGCACATTTGCAGAGGTTGTGGTGCTGCTGACTCAGAACCAGCATCGCAAAGCCACCCAAAAGAACAACGATAATCGGAACAACGGAATAATCGTGTTTATGCAGTGTTTGAAGCAAACAAAAGGAGTGCCTGTCAATGTGTCTGTTTTCTGCCAATCAAAGGCATGCAGCCTTGTTTAGCATGCAGGCTGGTTCATGGGGAATGTGTCAGTCTAGCTTGCTTTGGCAGTAGCTTAGAGCATGTTGTGTGCCACACCTTAGTGCCTAAATGTGAATGCTTTTCGTTCAGTACAATAAATCAGTGGATTACGATAATAATCTCTGACAGTTTTATCGGGACAGGTATTCAACGTTGATGGAACATCAGATTTTGTCAGCAAATGGGGTGAGCTTCTTGTCGACGCCTACTTAGAGGACAGGTATAGTAATGACGAAAATGTTACCATCAGGTTAATTTCCACAGAAGAATATAATGTATCGTGGGATTTTGATTATCAAAAAAAGCTATGGGTCCTCCTCACATTGATCATGTGGAGGTCAAATCAAGACACCTAAGATGTGACAAAAAGCTGTGGGTCAGAAGAAAATTACAATTCCTGATTTGACTGAATATACAGTAGCTCTGGTGTATGAAATGTGTCTCCCTTCTCCCTGTTAAAGCGTAGTTTGTCCTTGCCCCTGCTGCCAAATTTAGCTCAGGGTGAAAACTTTGGATCTCTGCTCTACGTAAATTGTCTTGAGACAACTTGTGAACATTTTGTGTAAATGTTGATTAAACAAGATTACTATAACTAACTGGGGGTAGTACCTGGGAAATAGGATAAAATAATTCAATCAAAATATCACATATTAAAGAATAAATAAAGAATTATGATTAAAATAAATCTAATCATGTGGATCTTGGGATCCACATGGGAATGCCGTCTATGACGCATCTATGACACGACTCCAAATTGGGCAAAGTTTCAGCCCGATCCGAGCCCCACTGACTTCCATTATAAAATGTACGATAAAACATTATGTGAAATAAAATTAGTGGAGGTACTAAGTTAGCCAACTGGCAGGGTGTACAAAACATTTGGAGCTGGCCGGCCCAGCGGTTTACGATCAGCTTCCACAGACACAAAGACAGACAGATATACACACAGGCTGACCCTCTTATCGATGGCTAGCCTCCTGCAGAGCCACGCCGTAAAAATACATGGTCATATTTCTATCTATATTGCAAAAAGTATTGATTTGTATACCATCAACTTGAAAGGACACCTTGACATAGTGAATTTTAGTCTATTGATTTCTTAAATCATACAGTATCTCATACTGTAAAGTAAATAAATCAATGAACATACCAATTACTTAATATGTGGAGATTCTTTGGTGAAGAAGAATTACTAAACATTTAACTAAAATGGAAAATGTCAAGATACTCCATCGGCAGTGAGTGGAATATACATTCATGTGTCTATTAATGCGTCTACAGAAATAGTACATAAAGTATAGCAGGTCACATGTATTTTTCAGCATTTGGATAGTGTTCTTTGAGCTTTATGCACAATGCCACTGTGAAGTGAAATCATTCTCCACAGAGGAAAAAGTGCTTTTCACGTACTGTAAAGCAGTGGTTCTCAAAGTGGGGTCTGAGGACCCCCAGGGGTCCTTGAGGGGGCTCCACGGGGTCCCCAGCAAAATGTGTTAATATAGCATAAACATCAGTTGGGAAGATTTACAATCTTCACAACATGTCGCGTTGTGAAGCTTGTAGTCGTAGATCTATTTTCAAAACGTCTTGACGTCTTTTAACAACAAAAATCTTGTATTTTGGGTCCCTGGCACAAAATATTTTCAGATGGGGGTCCGCGGCCAAATACATATTCATTTAACGATCTTTGACATAAAAAGGTGTGAGACCACAGAGGAGGTGAAGATTCATGCGGTGCGATTACATATATAATCCAACTTGACTGAAGTTCGTTTCACGAAGCAATGTGAATATTCTTTTGGCCTCCTGTGTGAAGAACGCACCGTAAGAGTTTTCAAAAGCAATAGGTTGCTAGGTGTACTTCAGTGGATCACACCACCCTACAGCCACTTAGTATTTATTTGCAGTACTTTACAGAGTAAACTACTAGATAAGCTGAAGTCGTCCCAGATTGTCATTATGTGACTGTGTAAATGTAAGAGAAGAGGTTCCTTTGTCTCTCGTCATTCTCCTCTTCCTCACCATAAGAACCGTACTGCATACTGTACATCTACAGATGCGACTCTGTGTTTAGCTACACTTATTTTCTCTCCTCCCTCCTTTGTAGACAGAATCACTTAAGCCACTTAACCACAGACTGAAAATCTGTTTTAAACTATGTGGGTTTGATCAAATCATTTATGCGATGAAGAGGGACAGTTTTGTAAATGAAATTCATTTGGTATATCTCCTATTATAATGGATTAAGCACCCTGAAAGACGTAGGCCCAGATTCCCTAACACTGCATTGCGAAAGCAGGTTATTTTTGCTCCCCGGTAGCTAAGAGCACACCACACTTCTCTTATTCAATATGAAATTAATGCAAATGAGCTTGTAGCTCAAAAGCTACTGAGGTTAGCTTTACACCATCAAAGAGTACTTCAACTCCTAGGGCAAATTGTGTACCTCAGCTTAATTCAGCAAGGCTGATGACTAATAAAAGAATCAGCTCCATACATCTATAAATGTGGCCTGCCAATTCAGTGCTGTTAAGTGCTCTCTCAGGTCTGAACCACGATGCCAAACAAAAAGGAAGTGCATTTCTGAGAGCGAGATTGAGTTTCTGATGGCAGTGGATGGAAGTTCAAAACTATTCAGGACATTTGAGATCCGACCACAACAGAACAAAATAACATTTGGAAAATAGAGAAAAATATTAGTGTTGTGGGAGTAGCACTGCACACTGGAGATGATTGCAAGAAACGGGGGAATGAAGCCAATCTGATGGCCAATGTCTGTGACTCGCAGCAATAGAAGCCACTACTTGCTGGCCCGACATGCAGCGTTATTGCTTCCAAGGGTTTTATTTGTGCAAAATTGGTTTGAAGGAGTTACAGTAGCAAAATATTGGTGAATAGGGTGCCTTGAGGCTAATTTATTATTGGACAGAGAAGTGGTGTGTGACATGTCGCTCGACAAGAAATGACATATTTTCAACTGAAAATGAGGCCTAAGTGTACTCCTTGTCAGACAACAGAGTGGTACTCTGCCTTTATACAACTCTGCTTGGTTTTCAGTCTCAGCGGAGATGGCTCAGGGTTGGTCCTTTCAGTGTTAGGGCCTGGCACTTTAGCCTGATCTGAGCTGCTGGCCTGCCCGTCTGGGTACATGACTAGGAAACAGGCAGTGAGAAAGCCCAGGAAGGACCCACCAGAGGCCACCATGGGAATAACTCGCACACTCCCCACAGCATCGACCACAGCACCCAGGGCCGATGCTACCATGATTTGGCTGATATAGACCTGTAAATAAAAAACAAAACAGAAAAATATAGTCACGCTTCCCGCTGATCCCACAACAGCACCCAGCATTCAAACCATCAGATCCTGATACTGTATGAAGCTGGAAATTCCAGTATTATAAGCAAAATAATACAATAGACTATAAAGAAACACAGAAAGCCTAGTGCCTACACTGCATGAACCTCTTAGGGTAAGCAGATTAAAACCAATTTATCAGGCATTAGTGGGTTCTATTGCTTTCTAAATCAATAGCTTGTGGTCAATTTAGAACTAACAGGGGAATACCCTTCACAGTCTAATGAGTGAAAAAACAAATGCTTACCTGGCAGGATAAGATGGCACAGTCAATACCAAAGCCTCTTCTAGAGTTTTCAGGGCTATGGTGAATGTACTGGAAGAATAACAAATACAAAATAAAGTCAGTCTTCTAGATTATGTAACGTGGGACTAAATCATGTGTGCAAAGGTCTGTGTCATTAAATAATGTGTGCAAAGAAAGGGCAGTGTCATTTGCAAGGAAGTTTCCTAGGTTGGTACTTGGTAGCATTTTTAGGAAATATGGTTGGTTAGGTCAAAGATCCTTCATTTAAAAAGACAGCCAATCCCACATCTTGCCATTATTATGAAAAACGGTACACAAATGTTCTCCTAAGTGGGCACAGGACACTCCACTTCTCCATCCTGTGGGTGCGTTTGGAAATACGCTCAGACCTTTGGGAGCTCACCGCATGTGCTCTCTAGTCGTTCAGAAATTCAGACATTCATTACATCTGTAAGGCAATGCCTTACATTATTCTTTATCGTTTATGGTTTCATGATACCTTCGCTAGCCTCAGCTTCTCCTTCCAAATGAATTACAAATAAAATCAATAGTTCCAAAACGTCATCCATAGTTGCATTTTTAAATTGTATGCATGTCAACGTTGTTCGTTGTTGTCGGTCCGTTCATTTGTTGTGGGTCTGTGTACTCTCTACTCTGTGTGAGTACACAGACTGTGCGCAATGGGTTTGATTAGTATGGAAACGGGAGGCACCATGCTGCATGCTGCATCAAACTTTAGTCACATGACAATTGGAGCTAATGGCTAATAATGATATTAGATACAGAAGAAAAAACTGAATGGATGATAAACTACATTTATCGCCTGCGGAAATATTAAATGCATCATACAATATGACATTTAATCAAATTGAAAAATAACTGCTATAATACATACAGATGTTAAAACAAGTTTGTGCAGTACATGTTTCCCCTATGTGTACTCAGTTCGGTGTTTGCGCATGTGTGTGTTCTTGTGGTGCACTGTCCACAGGATCTTCAGACCATCCTTGCTGTCAGGGCCTATAGCAGGATGGGGCTGTGTCTGTCAACACCACTAGAAGTGGTCTGCCGCTACACACTCAGCCTGTCTTCCAAAATCGGATCATGCAAGCGTGCAGCTGCCTTTGGGAGACTACGGCACCAGGTCTTCCAGAATAATAACCTCCACCTGCACATCAAGGTTGTATGCATCACCACCCTCTACAGCAGTGAAGCATGGGTAACATGCAGCCATCACATCAAGTCTCTGGAGAACTTCTATATGGGATGCCTACAACGCATCCTGGGGTTCACCTGCCATGATCGTGTGCCTCATACTGAAATACTTGCAAAGACCAAGAAATAAGTATTAAAGCCATGATTAACCAGCACCAATTCCGCTGGCTTGGACATGTGATCCGGATTCCGGATGCCCCAAGAACGACTGCTCCGCAGAGTGGCCTGCGCTTGGAGGGGGGAAGAAGAAGAGGTATAAGAACCAGCTTTAAGACGTCGTTGAGGCCAGAGAACCTGGAGGTTGCTGCTGCAGTGCTGACCGTCACGGTCTGGCATCAGCACTGCCTAGACAGAACTCATAGGCTGGAGGAGGAGAGCACTGCCAGAAGAACACACCCATGGTTGCCAGTCCTACTACTGTACCACCACTACAACCTACACATGCCCCACCTGCAATAAAATATGTGGTTCCAGGATTTGGACTTCAGCCATCTAAGAGCCCACAATTAAGGACAACGTTTCATATCGTCACAAGACGTCAGTGGACAACCATAAGCAAGCAAGTGTGTGCACGTGCGAGAGAGAGAGGAAGGGGAGAAAGTGATTGCATTCTCTTACTGATGTCAAGATGCATTTCAACCTATGTCCAAAACATAGTAGTCTTTTCCATCTGTTTAGGGAAAATGCCTCGATAACATTGCTTCCATTATTGGTGGTGACACAAACCAGCTGCTCCTCATAAAACTTCAACATCTTATGATCGCCTATTATATGATGTTTTGGTGCATAGCTTGTCTGCAAGCATGTACTTCTCAGCTCCCAATCTTCGACATAGTGTTCATTGATTCTCAAATACGGTTGCATTGTGCGACTAGACCACAGGACGGTCATCATAAAAAAGTGGTTTACATGAGCTGCAAAGGGAGTCGTGACTCTCTAATTTGATTCATTGTACTCAATATAATTTTGTATCTGTTAATACAGGACTACGGTTGTTTGAGCGGTATCATTTTGCCGGTAACTGAACCATTTCCAAGTGACAGACTTGAGTGACAGAAAGATGTCCTTTTTTATTGGAACTAATTTGGACTCACTCTCTGTCATTAGTAGCCTATACGAGAGGTACAGCATATTCAGCAGCAGTGGAGGAGTCTCTGCCCCTTCCTTGTTGTTGTCTACACACAAAAGGAGGAGCGCTGCCGCGGACAGAAAGCAAACAACGAAATCTTGTGTGTAACCTTGAAGTAGTTTACAAAATAATACTCATTATTTCCTTTTCCATATCAGGCATGAGAAAAAAAAAGTCCATCAAATTGAGGTTCACCGTATTTATGGTAACAATCTTTCTAGGTTGTCTCAGTTTATGTAATCTTTTAGACAAAATAGGAACCTAATAAGGAATGTTCCTATCTAGGTAGATCGGAAAAATGAGACGGAGCCTGTGTGTGCATGTGTGTGTGTGTGTGTGTGTGTGTGTGTGTGTGTGTGTGTGTGTGTGTGTGTGTGGGTACCTCTTTGATTTCATGGTATTGACCCAGTAAAGCATAAGGACAGTAGGAGATACTCATGGAGATGACACCCATGCTACTGATCATCACCATGGCAATGTAGACATTAGGGAAGATTGCCATGACAGCAGTTCCTGAGAGGAGTTAGAAAAGCATTTTTTAGATAAATGACTTCTTTGGTATACATCAAGACGGTACAAAAAGTGTCCTTGCTCAGAAATCAAATCAAAATCCCTCTCTGCAGCTATTCTACTCTACTCTTATTCTACAGTGGTGCCTACCTATAGAGAAGCCCAGGGTTCCCAGGATGTAGATGACCTTGATGCTCAGGTCAAAATTATCCAAATACTTCTGAAGGAGGGCTGGAACGAAGAGAGAATAATTAACAGCAGCATGGTAAAGGGGTGGGGAGGGGTGGGGAGGGGAGGGGGGTGGATTGCACAAACAGACTGTAAGATGCCGGTGCAAATGTGTAAAAGACTGATCACCGATGCCGACAGCCACGTCTCCTAATATAGAATCCTGAAAACAAAACAGAGACGAGGTGTTCTAACCAGAGCAGACAGCAGCAGTAGCAGCGTAGACCACCAGTCCCCAACAACCCATCTGCACTCCTTTGTTGTAGTTCTGGAGCTCAGTGGAATTAGCTGGTGCCTAAAGGAAACAGTTAAAAAAAATCAGAGTAGCACTGTGATAATATATTCATTAGTCTCACATGGTCAGACCCACTGTCTTCCATCATCAATTCCAGCAAATCACACGTCAACATGTCTGGGTTTTTACCACAGAAACTTTCAGGTATGTGTTGGACTGTACAGTATGTGTTTGATTGGCTGGGCTGTGGTTTAGGTCCATGGTTGGTGAATTAACCCATTAGACCCGAGGCCGATTCTAAAAACGCCTACTAAATCCCGACCTAAGTTTTCTGAAAAACTATATTTATTCAAAAATTACAAAAGATTTATGTTGCTATATACTCTACATAGCAACAACAACCCCAAAAGGGGTTCCCGGCTTGAAAGGTAGAGTTACGTATAGGGGTCCCCAGTCTAAACGGGTTAATATGTCTTCTCCCCAATTTGTCGTTCTGCCAATTGATTCCTCCCCACACACGTTTGTGTGTTGTCACTGCTGTCGTATCCTACTGACTCACCTGCCAGTGAGGAGCCCCCGGTGGGAACGGAGGACGTAGAGCCTTCGTCCTACTCCTCCCGCCCAACACTCCCTGCTGACAGGTGCCGCCCCCCCAGCCCGTAAGATTACAACGTGCAGTGACAATTATCACCCTCCCCGAACACGGGCCAATTATGTTTGTGTAGACGCTTGACAAAGCGTCTACAACCACTGCGCCACCCGAGCGCCACGATTATGTCTTATCTTTTGACTTAGGATGCAGTCCTTAACCACTTTTTAATCCTTGTGCCCTCCAAGTTATTATCTATGTAATTGTACGGCTACAGCGAGACTATGTTTATCAACTCTTAACCAATGATAAATATTTGACATCAAATGTCATTGTGTCGTGAGTGTGAGTGTGAGTGTAAGTGTGTGTGTGTGTGTGTGTGTGTGTGTGTGTGTGTGTGTGTGTGTGTGTGTGTGTGTGTGTGTGTGTGTGTGTGTGTGTGTGTACCCTAGGGTCTCCGTGGTAGATAACTTCTCCCATGAAGTCAGTATAAAACACGGCCTCAGCTATAATAGAGAACCACGTGAGGAGATGACACACACATAACCGCCACAGTTGGCTCGGCATCTGTGGAGGAGAAACAGCAAGCAGCCATCAGTGTTACTGCCTGGATATGAAGAAGCACAACTCTGATGAGCCGCCAGTCTGCAAACGCAAAAGATGTCTTATCTTGATACACATTTCACCACATAATGCACACCCACTGTTGCAATATATTTGACGCTTGCTTGACCCACACCTCATTATCAGTACATTATTATATAACTATCATACTTAAACACTCTTACAGTAAGCTGTGCAAGCATTGAGAAGTGTTTGTGATGCCATGTGCTCTATTTGATCAAAACACTGAAGGCCCAAGGATACAGTATGTCACTGTTTAAGTACAACATATCTGCTTATTAGAACATCTTGACTCTTGTGTGCCTATTCATATCCCATCCTTCTGTGTCAGTTATGACTCACATGTCCCGGTCCCGTAATGCTTCTTGTACTAAGAATCTCTTATTTGTTTAATGAACTTCAAAATATGTCGTGTGAAACTGTATTAGTGTCATTCTTCTGCTTGAGAAGAGTAATGCAATTGAATAACCAGTCAGTCACCACCTTAAAGGAATATTATAGAATATCTCACCCCCAAATTAATTCCTTTACAGTGAATGAAGAATCCAGAAAACAAGCAAAAATGGATGAATTGAAAAACTGAAAGGAGGGGTCCAATATTTATTGACAACAGCAAAATTATATCAGAAATCTGTTCATATACTCAAACACAGCTTTCAGTAGGTGTCCTCATTACATCCAAAACACAGCAATTTTCGCTCAAAAGTTATCGTTTCAAATACTTCTTGGCTAAACAGGCCCATGCACGAATGACTCACATGCCTGGGCGAGCACGTGCCTGTGAACTCAGATCGTGTTGAACCCCACGTGCACGTCCAGGTGCACTCCTCGCTTATGCATGAGACTGTTTACAACGGACGTGTTTTGAACAATAAGGTTTTTGGATGTAATGGGAGCTTATACAGATTTTTGCTAAAGTTTTGCTGTTGTTACTTTCTTAATTCAGGTATTCTCTTTTGTTTTTGGATTCTTCATTCACTGTAAAAGAATACAACACACAAATTGAGTTGAGGGATGAGTAATTGATAGAAAAATACTTTTTGACAATACTTTTGTACTTTCACTCAAGTAACATTTTGAACACAGGCCTTTTACTTGTAACAGAGTATTTCTGCATGGCAGTATTGATACTTTTATTCAATTAAAACATTTGAGTACTTTTTCCACCACTGAACGTATTACCTTCAGCATTGAGAGCCAGAGCAGTCGCACAGTGGTGCCTCCCTCCGCTCCTCCCTCCAATTCTGAGCCCTCAGACGACAGACTGCTGGCCGACAGCTGCAGCTCCCGCCTCTCCGCGCGGCGCTGGATGTCGCACAGGTCGTTGAGGCTGCGGGAGGAGGTGATCGCACGAGGAGCCCCGGACGCCGGCTTCCGCAGACGGTAGCGCTGCGATCCCACTCGTCCATAATAGGAGAAGGTGAAGGAAGGCTGGAGAGAGAGACGGGGACAAGGACCAACCTCATCACGTATAGGCCATCGAGTTGACATAATACTGTATGTCATTGGCAAAAGTGGGGTCCCCAGCCAAATTAGCTAATATAGCGTCACAATCATTTGAACCACTTTAACCATATTTTATACTTTGGCTTTTCAAAAATAGCAGATATACAAAGCTCATAGTGCGGCACCGAGTGCCACGCTATGAGCTTGTAGATCTGCTATTTTTGAAAACTCCTGGCACAAAAATGTTTTTTGAGCCAGGGGGTCATCATTTTGGGGGTCCTCGACATGAAAACGTTTGAGAACCACTGCTGTAGGTAACCGAGTTTTAAATACGCAGGCAAAAATATACATTTACACATTTATATTTCTGATTAGTACTATACACATATTAAACAAAGACGTTGAAAACCATACTTGTCTGTAGAAGGTGTGTGGGTGCGAGCGGGATGGTGTCGACGTGCTGAAGAGGCGGGTCCCTTGCTTGGCGGAGCCACGGTCTCTCACAGAGCGGGAAGGCCCCGAAACAGACACCACCGCTTTTACTCCGTTGACAGCCTTACCCTGCTGGATCTGGAGGTCAGAGGAAGAGAGAGGTGAAATCACAGTATAAAAAAGAATCAAAGCACTTTAAAAAAAAGAAATCCCACGATTTGACCAGGGGGAAGCAGTATAGAGACCAGGATTGCTGCATGTTTTTGTGAGGGTACCTACCCTAGGGGACACAGGGAGAACATGCAAACTCCACACAGAAAGGCCCTTTCGCCAACCCCACCTAGGGTATGGGCGCTGATGACGCGGAGGAGAGAACATGCCCCCAGCGTCCACAGTGAATCAAAGCACTTTTAATTTCTATTAGGATTATTCATCATTGCACCTCCCCACTACACTTCTTATTACCCTTGCGTTTGTGTTTACAGTGTCCTCTGTGCTTGGGCTGGTTTTTAGAAGCGGAGGTTGCGGGCCATCCATCTGGTCTTTGATCTGAGGCTCCAAATCCACCATCTGACCAGCAGGGAGAGAAGTCTCACAAGGAGGAGGATGTAGATGTCGAGAAAGAGGGGGCGAGGAGGAGGCCTCGTCGACGTGGTTCGTCGATGAGAAGACATCGTCGAACTCGTCCGGCGTCTCTGCGGGTAAGAAATGCACCTCGGGTGGGAAATGATGCGAGTCCGGGTCGAGATCGGGATCCAGTTTGATGTCTGGTATGGCTAAGGCAGAGTCGCTTTTACTCCTAACACGCTCCACATCCAGGAAGTCCATCATATCCCCGTCCACAACGTTTAGAGGTTTGTCCTCCTCGTGAGCGAAGGCGTCCTCCTCTCTGATCAGGTCGAGGCTGTTGGGCTTTAGGGAGGCCTGACTGCTGGAGTCCCCGTCCGCTGTGGCCTCGGCCTGCAGGGACGGGTTGTACGGCCCCTCTGGGATACTGAGCATGTGCAGCGTGACAGAGATGATGAAGATGATGGCCGCGAAGAGGAAGAGAACCTGTTCCTGGGACTTGAACGCGCGGCCCAAAGCGGTGTCGGTCCAGTCTAGACCACCTAACATGTAGCCCACAGCGCCGCCTAGCCCTGAGGGAGAGAACATGAATAATACACCCACTTATCGAGTTCAAGAGACAACAAAACAAGGGCAGCATGCGTGTGCAAAAAGGATGTTTTGACTTTTTGTGGGGCCTGTTGGGGTGAAAGCCATTAATTGCAGGGAATTTTCCAGCTAAAACTTTAATTTTGAGAAGATTATTGATTCCCAACTGGTTCAAGGAACGGAAACAGAAAAAAACATTTTAAAGCTCCATTACCGGTTAAATATCATAAACTTTTTGTTCCTACAATATTACAATAAGCCAATTCTGCCAATATGTAATTTCTTTGGCATCCGAAAACGTCTACAAAAATAGTGCAAAGTTGATATCGCAGAATACTGTATGTGTATACCACAGTTTGGAATCCTTGTTCCCTATTGGTGCTTCCTTTACATTATATATTTGAGTTAATATTCAAGTAATTTAATAGTTAATTGAGTTATTTAAGTTATCAAAAGGGGAGTGATGGAGGGTGAATCTGTCATGCCTGCAGCGTTATAAGATGAAATCTGTATCACCTGGACAGGAGAGATTTGTCTGTGACTGAGTGGTAAGTTCAACTGAGTATGATACGCCCATACTGAACTGTGTCAAATAGCAGGATTATTGGGTTTGTATGTTGTTGTTGTTTTTTATCCTACTTTGGCAAGACCTCCCATGTGGGTCCACACTGCAAGGGTAATCTATAATAACATAATAATAATAATACAAACATGAGAGCTATCCTGTTTCATTTGGAAGTCCTGCAAAATGTCTGAATTGTAAATTGTACCAGTCAAAAATTGTGAAGAAAGCTAAACATGCGTCATTAATCTTTTCATCCTATCGGACATCAGCTGTGTTAACAGTGGCACTTAAATGTGCACAAGTAAATAAGTAAGTAAGTGAGTGGGTAAAAGTTAAAATAATGATAAAAAAGAAATAATAATAATACGCTCCGAAAGAACTGATAGAAAAAGATGACGTTGAAGGCCATCTCTCGCTCTTCCATTCTAAAGTAAATGATGAGTGTATAATGTGCGTGTCTGCGTCTGAACATGTGCTTTATACGTTACCAGCAGCAAAAGCGTGGATATTTAGAGCCATGTCTTGCTCCTCGGTATCGGCCACATCTAGAAGGTAAGCTCTGATTGGTCCCTCGGATGCGTCAGCACAGAAGTCCAGGACCACCACACCCACCACAGTAAGGATGATGCCCAGTGGCTGGCTACCGGGGGTGTCGCTAATCGACAGACCTACAGTGGTGGGAAAAAGTACTCACATTTTTTACTTAAGAAAAAGTATCAATACTGCAATGTAAAAATTACAAAGAAAGATTTTAAAAAAGCTAAAGTCCGGAATCAAAAATTTACTTGAGTAAAAGTACAAAAGCATTGGTATCAAAATGTACTTAAAGTACCAAAAGTAGAAAGTACTCATTGTCAGAATGTCCCATTTCACAAGTTTTCAAATCTTTTGAAAATAGCAGATCTACAAGCTCACAGATGCGATGCATTGTGAGCTTGTAGATCGGCTATTTTCAAATGGTGAAAATGTACAGTATATAGGGCTGAAGTGGTTACGTTTTGTAATGATAATCAAAATCTACAAAGTAACTAAAGTTTTCAAATAATTATAGTGGAGTAAAAGTACAATATTTGCCTCTGAGTTGTAGTGGAGTAGAAGTAAAAGTACTGAAAATTGGAAATACTCCAGTAAAGTAAAAATACCTCAAAATTGTACTTAACTACAGTACTTGAGTAAATGTACTTAGTTACTTTACACCACTGCAGACCTACATTAGCACCATGGCAGGTGGAAGACACAAATTCTTTACACTCAACATTAACAAAGATACTGAATGTTCAGCACTTTCAGTTCTTTTTTTAGATCCTTTTCACTCACCTAAAGGGCTGCAACTATCCATTATTTTCTTTGCGATTATTCTGTCAATTACTTTTCTGATTCATCGAATAATCTATATTTGTAAATTATTTATATAATATATCAACAAACTGATTAATCACTCAAGTGTTATTTTATACTTGGTCACACAACAGTGTCGTGCAAGAATTGTGAAAATAGCTTTCACTATTTATTTATTTTAAATTAAACATTTCACCGATAATGACATGCCCAAAATAGGGATTGATCAATTTCTTTATTAAATAATATTTTTTTGTATAGATTAGTTTGATTAACTGTTGCACCCCTACTCACCTATCATGGATCCATTTAGGAAGAGTGCTACTCCCAGCAGAACGCCCACACACAGGGCCAGGATGAAGGGTCTTCTCCTGCCCCATCTTAGAGTACAGCGGTCACTGGCTGAGCCAATCCAAGGAGTGCAAAGCAGACCCAGTATAGGGCTGAGGAACCAGGTTAAACTATAGTACTGCTTTGGAAGACCTGGAAATAAGAGACAAAATACTGTTAGTTACACACAGGCAGGCAGACAGCAATGCAGCATTCAATTAGGTTAGGCCCAAGATGGCATAATCCTTTTTATGTCTAAATCACAATAAAAAATGCTTGGTTATTAATCAAAAATAGTAATTTCAAATTTCCTTTATAATTTTTAGAAAGATATTTATTGATATTCCAAAAATAAAAAACAAGTCAGTCACACACACACACACACACACACACACACACACACACACACACACACACACACACACACACACACACACACACACACACACACACACACACACACACACACACACACACACACACACACACACACACATTAACAAGAAATTCTTGAACACAAACAATAGTAGATGCACAAACTTGGCAAAGCTCAACAACAAGTATTTCAGGATACAGATCACGGCGGGTACAGGAAGCATCGCCTCCTCCATATACTGTATGGCGACTGCCAATTATCACAGTCACTGAACATAATTTTGCCAATTCCTTAGCTCTTGGCTTGGGCATTCCGGCAATCTGCAGGCCTCTCACAACTGATTTATGGACATTACAGAGGCTTCCAAATATGAACACAAGCAATTTATATTTGTAACCAAGCTGTATAATAGCATCCTTAAGACGTTGGTACTTAAGCACCTTGGTAAGGAATGCCTCTTCCAGGCTGTGGTCAAATGTACATGCCACTTCCAAAATGGTCACTTCTCTACTGTTCTCATCAACAATAACAACATCTGGTGTATTAGCTGTGACATCTGAAAAGGCATCATTTTCATTATTGCACATGAACATGGTAGTTGAAACACAAGAGTGCTTATACATTTTGGCAGATGATGAAACATAGAACTTGTGTCCTTAACTAATAGGTCAACAATTATGTCGTGCCTAGCAATGTACATTCCCTTATATACATAACAGCCATCCAGAATATGTGACAGAGTTTCAGTAACTGCACTGTGGTCATGGTGCAGACAATGAGAAGGAAACGTATTAGGTTACCACAGAGAAAGATTGAGTCTAGTTGGAAGGACCTGTAATCTGGCTTTGACTGTAAAGGTGACTATATCCTCATCAACTGCATAATCTTTGAATATTGTATGAGACGGTGTGATCTGCAGCAGGAAGGCAAGCTAGCTTTCCTTGTAGTTTTAAACCAGTCCAGTGTTGTTTTCTGCACACACACACACACACACACACACACACACACACACACACACACACACACACACACACACACACACACACACACACACACACACGAGAACAAGCTGTTGGGTAAGGTTAGTATGTGGGGAACACTTCTATTGCTCAATATAATGTAGTATGTTCAAATGGAGGAAGTCATTTGTTGAAGTTGTCTTGCTCGGCTCAATAGGAAATTATTAAAAAATACATTAATAATTTATTTAATAAAATACATTTTCTAAATATAGAAAATATATTGTTAGTCAATATTATTGAATATTGACCAACGCCTAGTGGGGTGTAATCATAGGTTTAATGTTAAATTTCTCAGTCTCTACACAGTAAAACCCAACGTATTAATTTTTAAAATATATATTTTTACAAATATATTATATTGGCTGGCTATGGGTGTTTCAAGTAAGCGTGTAGAAATTATTAGCACATTAACATTGCCGTTTTTAGTCAATAACAGACAATTCAGAGAGATAAGGAACTACTGTATCTGATCTGGGACTATATGTGTCTTAACAGGAAGGCCCATTGTAAGTACAGGGTACACGGGGCAGCCATCTGAATGGGTAGAGAGGCCATCTGGGAATCAGAAGGTCCCCTGTCTGCCCACCGGCCCCGGCCTATTATGTTGAAGTGTCCCTGAGAAAGACACTTAACCCATTCAATCGCATCTGTGTCTTTTTTTTTAGCTATAGCCATTATTTTTATACTTTGGCTATTCAAAAAAAGCAGATCTACAAGCGCATAGCGCGGCACAGAGTGCCACACTAAGAGCTTGTAGATCTGCTAAATCTTGAACATTTGTGTTGAATACATATATATTTTTTAAACACATTTTTTACTCAATAATCTTTGCTTCTTTGAACAACATATTTTGATGGGGATCGGCGGCCAAAAACATCCTTGGCAAGAAAAAGTTTGAGCACCACTGATATAGCAACAATATTTTTTCTGAACAATTAAGACATTTGTTGAGACATTTGACAGTTACAAATGTTTGCTTTAAAAATATATGTATATTCAAAGATTTGCACAAATCACCCCCCCCCCCAAAAAAAGAGAAGCAGATCTACAAGCTCATATGAGCTTGTAGATCTGCTATTTTTGAATAGCCAAATAAATCTAAAATGACAGAGAAATGCGTTCCCGTATTGAATGGGTTAACCCCTAGCTGCTGGGCCTGGGCATTTTTCACATAGTGTATATATGCAAATGTTCTGTGACAGAAATACCCCCTTTCCCTACTGGCATGCCTTCAGTTACTCAAGATGGGACATGAGTTTGAGGAAGTGGAGTGGACATGTCTTTACAGGCCCAAAACCACACCCCGACAGGAGGGTTTCTTGCATCATGGCTCACAGGCCTGTAGACCAGGTGAAAAATAAATAAGTTACTGTAGGTAATACAGTACACCATTTTAACCCATTAAGACCTGAAGCCCGATTCCACAAATGTCTTCTAAATCCCAACAAATTTCTGAAACACGTATGTTTCTATATCAGTGGTGCTCAAACCTTTTCATGTCAAGGACCACCAAAATTATATGTATTTGGCCCGCCGACCCCCATCTCAAAATGTGTTGTTCCAGGGACCCCCTGAAGCAAAGCTTTAAGAGTTAAAAATGTTCGCTTTAAAATAATATATATTCAAAGATTTGCACACATTTTCACGATTTTTCAAAAATAGCAGATCTACAAGCTCGTAGCGAGGCACTCAGTGCCACGCTATGAGCTTGTATATCTGCTATTTTTGAATAGCCAAAGTGTAAAATAATGCTTTTTAGCTCAAATAAAAAAATGACAGATGCGTTCCAGGTCTCAATGGGTTAAAACATCATCTTAACTACAGTATGTCCTGCATCTGCTACATAATGAATACCCAGTCGTCCTGGATAGAAGAGTCAAAACAACACTACAGCATGGGGCTTTTAATGTGAAAATCAACCCAAAATGCAAAGTCAGTCGGTGACTTTCTCTGATATTGTTCAATTACACATTTTTGAATATGGAAAACTCTTTGAAAAAGCTACAACAAACCTGAAAATCAAGGCTTGAACACGATCAAAGGAATACTACACAGGATTAGAGGAATGGCAAACATACTGTATGCCATTAAAAATGCCTGTATCCCCTGGGTCGTACCCAAGAGAAAATGTAATCTCCCCTTGGACAGAGGCTCGTTAAATGACCCTATTAATAGCCCTTACAAAACATCCCCAGCATCCCTGTGTCCATCACTAAAGAAACACTGCTTTCCAAAAGCCTTTCTCTATAACCAACTGTATAGCGAATGAGAACACACAGTGAGGTCTGTTGCAACTTCAGCACAGAACAGAATGTGACTGCCAGGTCGAAGGGTCAGAGAGACAGAACAAGGGACAGAGAAAGAGAGAGACGGAGTGAAATGGAGCGACTTGCACCCCAACAAAGACGTTGCAAAATCCTCCTCTAGTTTAACCTTTAACAACGCAAGAGCTGAAACATCATCCAATTGATTAAGAACCAGTGGTGGAAGAAGTACTCAGATAGTTTACTTAAGTAAAAGTAGCAATGCCACAACGTAAAAAATACTCTGTTACAAGTAAAAGGCCTGTGTTCAAAATGTTACTTGAGTAAAAGTACAAAAGTATTGGCATCAAAATAATACTTAAAGCACCAAAAATAAAAGGACAACATGTTTGAAAATATCCGATCTACAAGCTATGCGACGCGTTGTGAGCTCGCAGATCTGATATTTTCAAATAGCCTAGGTATAAAATGGGGCTAAAGTGGTTAATTCATGTTTTATAATAAAATAATTTATATCTGCAAAGTAACTAGTAACTAAACTTTTCAAATAATTGTAGTGGAGTAAAAGTACAGTATTTGCCTCTGAGATGTAGTGGAATAGAAGTAAAAGTATTGAAATTGGAAATACTCCAGTAAAGTAAAAAAAATACCTCAAATACAATACTGTACTTAAGTACAGTACTTGAGTAAATTTCCTTAAAAAAGAAAAGAAAAAGGGAAGGTCAATAGATTTCAATGGAAACTTCTCATGGAGTGCCTTGCTGGTTCTCAAGGGAACAACATGCATGATGTTACCCACGCTGCCTCCCTCTCCTCACTTTTCTCTCACATAATTCAGATAGCTTAGAGTTTCATGGAATCTGGGAAATGTTTAAACTTTCTGTCTCTCCTGTCCATTCGCTCCGTGTACAAAGTGGCTGCGCTTTGGCTAGAGAGCGACAAAAGATATGACATGGATTATTAGTGTAACCCATTCGGTCCGGGAACGCATCTGTGTCACTTTAGATTTGTTTGGCTATTCAAAAATAGCAGATATACAAGCTGCCGCGCTATGAGCTTGTAGATCTGCTATTTTTTGAAAAATCTTGAAAATGTCTGCAAATCTTTGAATATAAAATATTTTTAAAGGGAACATTTGTAACTCAAAATCTCTGCTTCTGTGGGTCCCTGGAACAAAATATTTTACAAATGTTCACTTTAATAAATATATATTAAAAGATTTGTATCTACAAGCTTGATCTACAAGCTCGTAGCGGCACAAAAGCTTGTAGATTTTGAATAGCCAAAGAAATCTAAAATGACAGAGATGCGTTCCCGGTAAAAATGGGATAAGCAAGCTAAACAATGCTAAACAATGCTCATTCTTGGGACATCATGAGACAGTTGTTTTTGTTCTGATTGGAGTGCTCCTGTTTTGAATCAACAAATCCTGGGTGTCTGTTAATTTAATTTGGTGTGTGTGTGTGAGTTCCCTTGATTGGTGAACTGGACACCACCAACTGCCATTGTTTACTTCTTTTTCCTCCTTGCTCTAGTTTACAGTTAAAGGTTTTTTAAAAGTGGTTTCTGAAGTGCAATCCATTAAAGTGTAGTTGTGGTTGAGGGGATTCAGTTTATTTCATTCAGCAGAATGTATATTCTGATCATTAGTTCTACCCACTCCATCAACAGAATAGGAAGTATAAATAGAAATATATGTCAAATTACATAATCTGATGCTTGATAGGTGTGGTAGGATATAATAACCATATACCATGGTTAGAAGTATAATGTCTTGAACAGTTAAAAATAACTCCACAGCTAAGAAAAAACATTACGATCTGTAGGTCACAGTGAAATTGACAACACAATGACAACATTTAAAGTGAACTTGAATCTTTAACTATAGAGGAAGTGATTATAGAGACGCAGTTCTCCAGCACAAAATCTGGGACCACCTTAAAAGGACAACAGACAAAGTTGCAGAAAGGTGAGATTGATGAACTTGATGGAAAAGTCTAAAGTATACTGTACAGAAGCAAAATAACCACCACTACATTCTTGTAAAAACAATAATCTTGTAGTAAAATTGTTATTAAAACATGTTGTAATTGGGATCTGTCTATAATTCTCATGTTGCCATATCTGGTAACTGCTTGATAATAATCAATCAGTAATAATTCACTTCAGGACATGATGTATTGTGATTAGGCTACTTGACAGATTATCACACCCCTTAGCTGTGATATAATCACAATATGCCATGGCCTGGAGCGAGTTATTGCCTCAACATAATTCTAACCTAAATGATATGCACCAATATTTGTTTTATGATTCAGGGGATCATTGACTTTAAAAGTCAATCACATTTCCCTTCTAACAAACATGTAATGAATGATGAACGGTTAAATCTCTGGCAAGTCATGTGAAACCTAGCCATGTGTAACCAAACCACTCCTGCAAAAACACTGTTCTTCCCTTTCTGGTACAGTTCAACCTGACCTGGCAGGTTAATGTGTCAGCGGATGATGTTGTAAGAAAACGTTGCTAGACAATTGGATGTTAAAGGCTGGGACTTTGAAATACTGAATTTTAATTGGAAAATAAATTGGAAAATACCTACTACCCTTCTTGAAACATGGGGCACAATTGTCATTAGTCTCAATCAATCAACTTAATTTAGTGATGAAAATCTAATGGTATGCCAGTATACAGTAGCTTTTGACTGTTCTTCACACAGGGGAGGATATACAGCAGCTTATCTGAAACGATTATCAAGGTGGTTGTTTAAACCCTTCAGCCCATAATCTAAAAAGAATACATTTTTCCTCATAATCAACAATATATGTGGGGGAAAAAAACAGAAGTGGTCACACAGGCCTCTTTCAGATCCTGGTCCATAGTTAAAGAAACTATTCAGCAGTATGTCAACACATTACCCCTATCACCACAATGGAGGGCCTAAGAATATGAACAAAACAGGAAATGAGTGTTTGGGAGCAGCGGAATGTTTCAAAATACCTCTTGATGGATTTTTTAAGGAGACTTTACAAACACACTTTTTTTCCGACAATATTCTAAGCGGTAGGAAAACAGTGCGTGAAATGTGCTGTGTTAGACATTCCTGCCATACCTAGCCAGGAGTAGAGGCCTTTTGTTCCATTTCTGCTATGGTGGCAAACCTGGTAGCTTCATACCCTCTGGCTGGCGACTACTGGACACAAAGGACTCACATAACACCTTCGGTACGACCCAGAGCAGTTGATAAGACCAGTGGTCCTCAAACTGTTTCATGTCAAGGACCCCCAAAATGATATGCATTTGGCTGCGGACCCCCCCGCCCCCATCTCAAAAATATTTTGTGTCAGGGATTTTTTTTAAAATAGCAGATCTACAAGGTCATAGTGCGGCACTCGGCACTCAGTGCCGCGCTATGAGCTTGTATATCTGCTATTTTTGAATAGCCAAAGTGTAAAATATGGTTAAAGTGGTTAAAATGATTGTGACGTTATACTGTATTAACACATTTTGCTGGGGACCCCCTGGTACCCCCCCCCCTACCCCCAAGGATCCCTGGGGGTCCCCGGACCCCACTTTGAGAACCAATGGATAAGACGATGATAGTGCTGCAGCTATAAATTATTTTCAGCGATTATTCTTCTATCGATTACTTTTTCAATGAATTGAGTAATCTGAAAGCAGTTTTTAAATGACGTATTAAATATATTTTACATATCAACAAATCGACGTGAATAAATTGTAATTGATTTTTTTTAAATCGTCTATTAGTCTGTATAGGCTTCTACAGCCCTATTGGACTTCACAGTGCATCTATTCTCAGCTACTGTGTTTAAAGACAGGTACAAACAACATAGGATGTATTTTATGTCTGTGTATTTTGTGTATATTCAACAGAACATTATCTGTAGATACGACAAGTTCTGAAGCTCTAAATGATTGCTAATAATCGGGGACACCCAAAATAAATCCTCTGTTTACCCACTTAAAGGGATATTTCACTTTCAAACATGATCAAGTTCATCTTTATGTCTACTCTGGCTTTTGTGAGCACCAGACAGTTTTTACGTTCAGTATTAAGATATTTGATATTCATTTTATCAGACACGCCCCCTTCCTATACAAACCCACTGTAACTTCAAACTCCATTTTGACCATGATAGATTCATGTATTTAAACACGTGTCCTTGGTTCTGATTGTCACCAGATTGTGGTGACTGATTGTCCTTCTAATAAAAAATATATAAAACATTAAAAGAAGTTCTGCCATGACCAGGAACTGGGTAACAAATTTTGTTCTGTACTTGTATGGAATGACAATAAAACACCATGAACCTTGAATACGTGAGGGGCCGTGTTTTTTCAATAACATTTTTCATTTATTTTATTTCTTTATTTATCCATTAAAACAAATTTAAAAAATTTGAAAACATGTTTGAAAGTGAAAAATCCCTTCAAGCTCTCGTACAACAATTAGCTAAAATAGCCTATCTACAAGTTCAAGTGTCACGTGTTGCACTGAGAAGTGTTATGAGCTTGTAGATCTGCTATTTTTTTTGTCCCCAAAATGTTATTTTATTAAAATCAACGTTTTTTTTTATAATCGATTAAATGTAGTAGTTTGATTAACTATTGCAGCCCTAAAGAGAATAATACCAATTAATGCACATCATTTCTACCCCTGCATGTTACAGTAGCTCCACAATCCCACTCTTGTTCATGCTGATCTTTAGGATCATGGCCATTTCTCCATGTGATGTTTTGTCCACTTTGTTCTAGAAAAGTGGACCGCAACGTGGCCTCCTAGTACACAATATGACCACACACATGGCATTCCTAGTGCAGACACCATGACCACACAGTGCCTATCTGTGTATAAGACAAGACACTGCAACTTGGCAAATCGGCCAGGGCAAATGCAGCCAACTACACAGCAGGGGTAAATCCAGTTCTGGCATAGAGCTACACCAACAGATTTCACCAGCCTACAGCTATGCAACCTTCTCACTGACTGCAGTGCTAAATCGGAACACGGCCACCTCTGTAGAGCAGTAGCATTTGGACAGCCTCATCATTCAGGGCTGAGATTTTGTCAGTGGCAGGACTGAAGTGGTTAATGTATGTTTTGTAATAATAATCTAAATCTACAAAGTAACTAAAGTTTTCAAATAATTGTAGTGGAGTAAAAGTACTTGGATCCGAGATGTAGTGGAGTAGAAGTAAAAGTATTGGAAATTGGAAATACTCAAGTAAAGTACACATACCTCAAAACTGTACTTAAGTACAGTACTTGAGTAAATGTACTTATAGTTACTTTACTCCACTGGATTTGGTTCATATATGAGCCCATTATCAATCTGCAATAATATAGGCCTATGTCAAACCAAGGCCTGCGCAGACTCTCCCCACATCACCTTGTGCTTACGTGCATGATGTTTGCCTCCTAGTGTCTCACCTATTTGCAGCAGCACTGGTGTTACCAGAGCCGTTTCCATGGCGTAGCAGAACTCGCGGCCGAACATCACCGCCCCGTGCATCACCCAGCGACGCAGCGGTATTCTGTGTCCATCCTCCCCTTCCCTGGGTCTCCTTTTCTCAGGGAGGCTGGGGACCTCCTGGCCCACCGTCTCCTGCTCTTCTCCTTCCATAAGTGGCTCTTTTGTATTAGGCAACATTCTTCCGTTGTAAGGATGGATGATATGACTACTATTTATCAATTTCCTATAACACTACAGATAGTCTGCTGATATGACAACATGTGGTATCCATGGTCTCAAACATGTATTGGTGAAGAAATGTGAGAGGTAGGATGGTTGACTAAGATGCTGCGACAAAATCCAACTAGACTGATAGTGAATCCATGTCGACTTTTTTTAACTGTAGTTTCAGAAAGAAGAGGGATGTGATCAGGGCGAGAGGTTTGGCAACAACCTGTTAAGATCCCATCCATGGACCGCAGCGTTCTGCATTTCACTCTTTATTCACTAGGACAACCTTTATAATGCCAAAAAAAAAAAACTCTCCCAAAAAGAAAGACAAAAGAATTCCACTCAGTGTTGACTGCAAAACAGGTACCTGGTGACTGGTCTTCATGTCCTGTAAAAGTTATAGTAGGAAATCCAATTTCCAACGCGTTGGCTGGCTTTTGGCTCAGAAAGCTACAGTATGGTGCTCTTCACTGTCTCTTCTGTTCAGTCAGAATCCCTGCGACATCCATCCGACAGAGTTCAGGGCAACTCCATAATGGGGTATGTGGTAGTTCTGTGGTTGGAACCAGTTTGGTCGGGGGTTGGCGAGGGCCTGGGAGACTGGTGGTGAGTATGTTTGTGTTTAAGTGTGTGGGGGATGGAGGGGATGAGTGTGTGTGCAGGTGGACAATCCTTGGCACGGCCCCATGAAGTCACATAATAACCTACAGAGAAACAAACAGTCAGTTAGCCAGTAAGCTGAAGCTACAATATTATCACTGAGGCATAATGTCCTATTTGGGCATTTTTTTTATGTGAATTTGAATCAACTGTTTCATTGCATATTCTATAGACCAGATCACAATGTCTGAATGTTTGTAAAGAAAATGGGTATTTCCGGGTAGAACGTCTATGGACGTTTTCACAATATAAAAAATAGGTACTGGACAAAGTATATAATTGTGCCACTATTAGCCTAATGACACTGAAGCTGGTTTGGAAAACACAAAATGTTCTTGTGCATGTATTAGTAATTAATGAGTATGATTAATGAGTAAAGAAATCATTTTGAATATAAAAATGTCAAGTTGAGGTCATGAATAACAGTTTCTATCCATGATGGAATCATAAAAGTCTCCTTTTTCCAAATGATGGCTTATGATGTTACATAGCCGATCCAGAATCTTTGTTAATCTGCTCCTTTACATTAATTCTGTGGTTGAATTATAAGAGGAGACCCAGTTCTGGTAGGCCAGTAACTGTAATACTCTATGTACAGTGGTATACTGGCAGAAATAAGTGTGATTTTTATTGCAGGAGAATACATGATTATGCAATAGGAAAACCGCATGCATGAAAGAAGAGCCACACCTTATAGCTGTTCAGAACAAGTTTGCCTTGTCAGCTCAGCTATGCATTTCACAACTGATTGGCATTGTGGCATTAGCACAGCAACATTTATATCTTCACATGTTGTTAGATAGCCATGGATCCAAGACGGCCATCTGTCATGACATGACAGTCATGTATCAGGGCTAGTAGTTAGATAACCTTTACCTCACCTCCAGTCATATCAACCACTCTCACATATCTAATAAGCAAAATGAGGTAGGATTGAAAAAAAAAAATTTCATTCTTTTTTTTCATGTTTCATTTCCCTTTAGGGTCTTGATTAATTCACTTTCATTTCAATCATAGTTACAGTTACTGTTATTGTAGTCAATGTAGTTATAGTGGTTGACTAGAGTACAATTGTTACTTGACAGATCTGGTATGAAAATTGCCAGAAATCTTGCAACATTTTAATTTAAAACAGATACAACTCTTATAAACGCCCATATCAAACTGAAGTAAACAAAGGATTCAATCAATGCTACAATAACAGAGACAACCCAGATATAGTTCCTACCAATATTAGACCACCTCAAAATAGACAAGAAATATCTCTTTTCGATCATGGCTTATACATTAGACACTTAAAAGTTCAGTTCCAGTTTCCAAGTATAAATCCCAAACTTACAATCATGGTGCTGCTATTACGGGGTCGTAGAAGCGAAAAGAACACGATGGAGCGTCTGTTCCATAGAGTTATGGTCTGTTCCCAACACATGCAGATGATCCGAGGCTGAAAGTATTTCTACAGGAATCTCTCTCTCAGGACAGGACACGTTTTACACACAGAGGTTTAACAACAGTATACCTGCTCTGCTCTTTCTCTCGCTAGCGAAACACAACAGGCGATCCCATGTGTGTGACACCAATAACTCGGTCCACACAAAACAAAAGCTCAGGCTAATGCTATCTATTCCTGACCAGTTAAACTCCCCAAATAATGTCGATATCCTGAGCACACATCAGCAGATGATGATGAGACAGAGACTGGCAGGTGTAATTATGTCCAGGATGATCAAAACCATCAACTCTGGTTTAGATTCAGAAAGATCATTCCAACTTCAGTTGTCGCTAAAAGCTAAGATGGCTAAATGTACCATTAAAAAGACTGATACCTCATACCTGAGCTTGATCTGGTAAAACATCCATCCTGCGGGACATCCGGACTACAATAATGATGGTCTCTGCGTTATTAAATTAGCTGTGTGTGGCTAACACTAGCATGCTAACTGACTGACTGACCATCTGGTTAGTTTGACTATATCACTCTCATTGGTTGCCACAGTAACAAAGCGGAGGGCAGATGCTGACATCATCAGCATCTAGCTCAGTGCTTCTCAACCTGTGGCTCGGGACCCCACATGATTTTGGAGGGGGGGTCCCCAGATGACAGAGAAGTGAGAATTTAAGGACTTTTAAGACCTTTTAATTTAATACCTAAAAAAAAGAGGAAAGAAAGAAAAGAAATTAAATGAAAAGTAATCAACAAACTATAGCCTACTATAAATACTGGTCAAACATTGGCCAAATTGTCAAATAATATAAGAAAAAGGCAAAAGTTGTGAAGACAACTCCCAAGGCGTTGTGAGCTTGTAGATCAGCTATTTTCACAATATGTATCTGTGGAATCGAGTCAAACTAAATGTAATGCCTCAACTCAACTATGATTATTTGGGGGGGATTCTTACATTTTGGGGGGTCGTGGCCTGAAAAGGTTGAGAACCAGCGACCTAGCTGATGGAGAGGCGGGATCAATCTGATAAAAGGTCAGATTTCAGATTTGGTTTAGTTTTGTTCCCAAACACGGTCCTATTCCGCTTATAACTAAATTTGGATGATAATACACAGTGTCTTTTCGTTTGTTGGAGAAAACAGGGCTAAATGATATAAAACAAATATGTTCTTGCTGTGATGCCATGTGGTGACCACCACACCACTGAATAAATACACAGTACACAACCATACATCCACATTCAATTAACTCAAAAGAGCAGTCTAACTTTGTAGTGCTTGCTTCTCACTTTTTATTGGTACATTGATACATAATGCATCAGCTACTGTATAGCAAATCATTAAATAAAGAAAGAAAGGAAGGAGCAGGAAATAAATGGCTCATTGCTGTCATGCAATAGTGTTAATGGTAAGTATTCAATATAGAACATGACTTGAAGCTGAAACTCTTTATTGCCTCATTTCTATATTCTTGATTTATTTGAAACATTATTCTAATGGGAATCCCACTTAAAACAACACACTCTAAAGAGTCTTATTCACAGAATATTTTCAACTTAATTTATACAGTATCTATTGTATTTCAATACACACCAGAATTAGAGGCCATCTACCAAAATATTTAGAGTGAAGTTGTCTTTCCATTGGGATGTCATTTGGAAGCAAAGTTTAATTGTTATAATTTTTTTCAATGTGAGTGTGTAAACACTGGGGCGGAAAGCCAAAATATTTATCTGCAGGTTTGAGGGGTTTTGAGATAGGCCTACTGTACGTAAAGAAGGGGTAGGACCTGATAAGTTTTCACAAAACCTCTTCCTACTCCTTTTTCGAACATGGAATATAATCTAATAAGATAACTTTGGCGCTGTTTTTTATTAATTCTTTTTTATAGTTTCCTTTTATTTCCTTTGTATTTTCTCATTAATAACTTTGATATGTTCGAAATAAATAAATGAATGAAAAATGAAATCATGAATCAGTCCTTGGATTGCTTCGAAACCCTAAAGGCAGCAAAAAGCTGCCCTCTATTGGACAGGATAGTCATTACAGTCTTTTTCCCTTTTTGTTTTGCCTCCATACTCATAGGACCCAGGCCAATCCCTGGCTCAAAACGTCTTGCAATCCAAAACCGATGATTCCCTCGACCGTTTTACAGTGTGATTCCCTAGAGGTGCAGGATGTGGTGGTCACATACTGTACACAGTATGTGTCAGGTTGGTCCTCCTCATCATTGCTATTACTTTGACAATCATTCCATCAGTTGTTAATGTAGATTGCAATCTCAGGTTGGCATGAATGAACCCACAACAGTCAGCCTCTACCTTTCAGCTAAACTGCCTCCTCACTGTAGTCTCTGTGTATAGTGTAGACCAGTGGTTCTCAAACGTTTTCATGTCAAGGACCCCCAAATTGACACTTACTAGCCCGCGGACCCCCATTTGAAAAGATATGCCAGGGACCCCCATAAAAGAAGATGTTTACGGCCCTATAGCAGTGATTCTGAATCATTTTAATTTCAAGGGCCCTCAGCTTGACATGCATTAGGCTACAGGCCCCCATTTAATGGCATTTCTATCTCTGGGACCCCAATTTATATTGTAAAATCTATGTTAATGTAACTCAGAGAGTGTACAAATGGAACCAAATGGACCCTAACAGGTCCATTTGGTTCCATTTGTACACTCTCTGAGTGTCCAAATGGACCCGTTAGGGTCCATTTGGTTCCATTTGTACACTCTCTGAGTTACAGACCCATAAGTGTCCATTTGGTTCCTAACTATCTATTATTTAGCTGTGGACCCCCTGGAACTCCCTCAAGGACCCCTGGGGGTCCCCGGTCCCCACTTTGAGAACCGATGGTGTAGACTGGAGGGAAGCTTGGTCAGCATCATTACATTGACACTGAAAGCATCAACTGTTCCGGGGCCACCATGCTGCATGCTGATGATGAACCCCTCTGGTTACCACGGCGTCCAGTTAGGCCAGGTATGTCCGCCTTCTGTCCAAAGCCCAGTCTGTCATCTATAAGTGACCTCTCGGGTCATCCCCGTCCGTCCCTATACAGCTATGTGAGAGAGGGGAGCTTAGAGAGAGTTGGCTGTGCTCCAAGTCAATGTCTTCCTGCAGTGATGGGACAATGTTGGTCATCATGATCACGTTATTGGTGATGGCATTGACCATCTGACCCCCCGAGGCCTTGTTGGAGCTGTGCTGCATGCTGATGATCTCACCACTGGTCTGCTCTGCCTCGGCACGGCGGAAAAGACTCCTCATAGTGGCCTGGGAGAGAGAGAGAGAGAGAGAGAGAGAGAGAGAGAGAGAGAGAGAGAGGGAAGGTGGATGGATGAATGAGTTTGTATAGGTGAAGAAGGTCTGAAAGGTAGATGGTATTTAAAAGATAGATGGTCAAAAGATTGAATAAATGATGATCGATTGAATAAGTATTTGGAAGAAAAGAAAGAAAAAGAGAATAAAAGTGGAAAGAAAGGCAGATGATGGAAGGAAGAACAGAGTGAAGGAAAGGGGATCGACATACACCCCCCTCTCTCTCTCTCTCACACACACACACACACACACACACACACACACACACACACACACACACACACACACACACACACACACACACACACACACACACACACACACACACACACACACACACACACACACACACACACACACACACACAGCATTGTTACCTGGAAGTTATTAGTAACAAAGCAGTACACCACAGGGTCCATGCAGCTGTTTAAACTGCTGAGAGTCACAGTCAGATGGTAGACAATCACATGGTGAGGCATGTTGGGATAGAAGTACACCAACACCTACAACACACAGCACACATGACCCTGTCATCATCACAGATGCAATGACATGTTTACACACGTGTTGCAATCCAACTTTTCAACAGCTTTTTATCAACTATTAACCACTCAAACCCTCTATGCTCAGTAAAACGGACTTGAGTACTGTACTTGGACCGCTTCCCCCCCCGTCTACACATAATCTCTATGCCAAAAATAGCTGATCTACAAGCTCACACAAATGTTTCCCCTGAAATAAGGATGCTGGGGTTCAAGTGGTTAAATCCCATACAGCGTGTCTGGGTTTTTGACATCCCTTTAAGAAGATGGAGTGTCACTCACCTGTCGGATGTGGAAGGGTGTGAAGCAGACAGTGAAGATCACCAGCACCGTGGTCAATAGTTGGACAGCTCTCCTCCTCCTCTCCCTTAACAGACACGCAGCTTCAAATCACCCACTGTGACATTCAACCCACCATAACCATATTTCAACTGCTGTCAAATAGACACCTTAGTTTTTTATAAAAGGCTTTCTTTGTTTTGTTTTCTTCTTTGGAGGACAACATGGGATTTATATGGTCCAACTTTTTGCTGTTTTCCTGTAGCTATTGAATGGATGAAAATACATTACAGATATTGGTTATTTATTATGCATGTGTGAAGTTTTATTCCTGAGTATTTAGGTCTTTGGGTCTCTGTGTGTTATGAAACATGCTCTACAGACTACAAAGCAGTGTTGGGCAATATTACTCACTTTCAATATGTTACATATTACATATTACTCTTACTTGGAAACAAGAGTAATATATTATATTATTATATTACATATTACTCCCCCCCAACCCGCAAAAAAAAAAAAGAGACAATCTGTTCCAACACAATCTGTTTAGCCAGCTCCAGCCACCAATCAGCTAAAAAGGCTATAAAATAAAGCGGCAATCTCTCTTGACCTTTTAAATTCAACATTTTCAAAAGGCAGCCAACAAAACCTGAGTAATATGTAATATGTGCTATTTTTTACATAGTAATATGTTAAAATATTACTGTTTTGGCAGAGTAATACTTTACACTACTCGTTACTGGGTAAAATAATAATATTTACAGTAATATATTAAAAGTAACTCGTTACTGCCCAACACTGCTACAGAGTAATGCAGAATGTAAGCATTCATTCCAAGTGGCAACACAATGTAATTATGAGTGTGTTTAATTCATGGTTCCAGTGTGAAACCTGTTGAGAACCGGTAGACTAACCACATTTATGATAAAAATGAAAAAAATGCCAAGCATCTGTAATGTTGACATGAGGCGAGTTATACCGGCTCTGCTGCATCAGGCGGCGGTCAGTTAACGCCCACATGATCCGCAGGGTGAAGACCACGATGATGATCATTGGCAGGAAGAACTCTGTGATGGTGAGGAAGAGGAGCTTGGAGAGACAGCAGCCCGTATTCCGAAAAGCAGAAGACAGGAAGGAGTAGGTGAACACGATGGCAAACAGCCAGACGGAGATGCACACACACTTGGCCACGCTGGAACTACGCCACCGTCGGGATGCTTCAACCTATGAGACAAAACCAAATGAAGTAACCTGTTTGTTTTGTTTTTTTTTGTTATGTAATTTTTTTTTTTTTGAGTATCCTACTAGTAACATGGGGGGAAATTATCACTAGAAATTAACCAAACAAATCACTAAACCCTAATTTGTACTTTGTGGCAGGACCTGTTATTTATGGAAAGTAACACGTCATCTGACAAGGTATAAATTAAGCCCAACAAAACCTGTAAATATATATGGTTAGTCCATGGTCTAAACAAACAAAAAAAGAAAATCTGTTCTTAGGCCAATTATTTTTTACCTTGATGAAATTATATTGCCATATAACCTTGATCTTTGAGAGTTTTAACGCAAAAGTGAATCATCTCTTTGAGGCATCCATCAAGTTTCATGAAAAATCGGCTCATGCAGCCAAATAAGTTTGTTCAAAGACGTTCACACACAGACTTGACTGATTATAACACCCTGCCATGCATGCATGCATGCGGGCTGTTTTGAAACTAAGTGACACGCCCACCTGTACGATGGCGAGGTAGCGGTCGACACATATGCAGGTCAGAAACAGGATGCTGCAGTACATGTTCACAAAGTAGCTGAAGATGTGCAGGTAGGAGCAGGTGAGACATTCCCCCCCACTGTAGTAGAGCAGAATACGAGTTGGCAGAGAGAGGTTCACCAAGAGATCAGACACCGCCAGGTTGATGGTGTAGATCACAGAGGTGGTCTTTGGCTTGGTCCGGTAACAGAAAACATACAGCGCCACTGTGTTTAGAACCATGCCCACCTGGAGAGAGGAGGAGGAGGAGGAGGAGGAAAGAAGAAGAAGGGAGGCAAAGGCAGGGATATGAGAAGAAGTTTGAGAGAGGAGAGGAGGCAAGGGGTAAAAATGGGAAGAGATAATTGGTTCATTGAAGAAAGCGAGTTGAATAGGAATGCAGTGATGGTGGCAGCTGTCAAAAACAATAAACATGTATATAACGCTTAATTACTGATTAATTAATGATGACCTCATACATAAATTTTTCATGAATTTATCATGAACTCTTCATTAATTCCTGGTCCTCACCATTAACTAATGGTGAAGTCACTATGACCAAGTGTAATACAGTATATCATTAGTTAAGGACAGTTCCAATTCCATGCCCAGGATGAGTGCTCATAGGCGGGAGGAGTAGCAAGGAGGGTTGGTCTCTGAACGACCACCAGAGACCAACCCTGCACCAGAGACCTCACTGATGAACACTGATAGTCAGTGGTGCCTGAGATGGATGGACAGACAGACAGACAGACAGACAGACAGACAGACAGACAGACAGACAGACAGACAGACAGACAGACAGACAGGGGCAAAAGTCTTCGCCTCCCGGTCTGTCGAAGACAAAAAGTGCAGACCACGTACAGAGCCAACTCCAGTCAATTAAGTATTCATTTATAAGTGTTATAAGTCACAAATATCTGCACTTTGGATTTGATTTGGACTTGCACTAAAACATTTAATAATGTTCTCACGTATGGCTTGTTACAGGATACCTGCAGAACAAATGTTGAGTGAATGCTGTAAGTATAGAATACCTACCAGGAATATAAGAGAATTTATGACCATCAAAGCAATCCAAAGGCTGTAGAAGTCATAGTAAAGGCCCTCATCTAAATGGGCCAGTCTCTGAAGGTACGGCTCCACAGCGCCACTGTTACTAGGACTGCCCATCACAGGCTGTATGGAAAATGTAGTATTGACGTACATCCAGGAATCAGAAGTGTTGGAGTACATGATGATGATGATGATGATGATGTGGGGGAAGAAGCGGACAAAGATGACGATTTGGGATAGGAGCTGAAACTCTGAAAGGCAAAATGACATAATGCTTTCATTAAGACCTGAGACCGATACAAATGCCTTCTAAATCAGTAGTTCTCAAACTTTTTCGTAATTCAAAATTATTCAACATTGTGCAAACACTTTTTTTCAAAAATGTAAAACAAATGCAGATGTACGTGACGCGCTACGAGCTTGTATATCTGCTATTTTTGATTTTTTCATTTTTCAACACCAAAATCTAAAATGACACAGATGCTTTCCCAGTTTTAATGGGTTAAAGGATACTTTGAATATTAGTCTGACACCATGATACGGTATGGTTTTAGTTCAGGGGAATACTAAAATGCTGATAAGTCTTTCTCAGGTAACAGGAGTATTATTTTTCTTCATATGACAGTAATTAGGAGAATGAACAGACAAAGAAATGAAATGTATTTTATCAACGCTGTAAACCCCTGATTGTCGTTGTGGATCCAGTGAAGTAACAATAAGAATAAGATGACAACAAGTTATTTTAGCTAAAGAACAAGCTGTTACGTAATTCAGATGTTTGCATGACAATTCGTCATGGCTTGATACTTGATCATTTCTAAATAAACCTCATGCAGGATATCCAGGATTTGCCACGATATATAACCTCATAAACTACAGTGACACACACACACACACACACACACACACACACACACACACACACACACACACACACACACACACACACACACACACACACACACACACACACACACACACACACACACACACACACAGCATGTGACAAAAGTGATATTGCACAAACTGGTTTCCAATTCCATCAGGGGAAAAACAGAGGGTCCCACCCTGTTCACATTTGCAATCTAACATGTGAAGAAAGGAAATGGTGAGCATTCTCTTATGCTGGATTGCTGATGATATGGTTTTACTGTCCAAATGTTGGGAAACTATGCAAAGAATGGAGAAATTCTATAATTGGGAAGGAAACTGAAATCAACCCTGTTAGTCTCAGTATGTAGCCTATCAGTTTTATTTTGGACCACAAAGGTTAAATTACACCAAGTTTCATTGACATTCAAGTGAATTGGCATAAAGCCTACAATGGGAGAAGGGGGAATTGGCAACAAAAAAGGAGGGAGGGGGGGAGAGGTTAGACCCTATAATAATAAGACTTATTTATCATTGTGTGCCCAGTTGGAATCTGGCATTTTACCACTTGTGGAAACAGAACATTGCTAACCTTCAGGAGGAAAATCCAATCTGTTCAGTGTGCCAACTCAATGAAGTATAAAATTCAAATCAGTATTTTGCTTAACAAAGTAAAAGAAAAGTGGCCTTAAGTCTGGATGCCGGATGCTGCATAAACATTGGGTTGTTTATCACCTCTGCCACAGTGCCACTGAGGTCGTGATGATGTCCGCATGTGTTCGTCTCTCTGTCTGTGACCATGACCAACATATCTCAAATAGTAATGGTTGGATGGTTGGAGTTTATTGTGCACTTTCACGCTCCCAAGAGGAAACCTATTGATTTTGGTGATCCCATGACCTTCCCCCTAGCACCACCATTAGGCCAAACTGTCAAATGAACTGAATTGGCTTTTGATGAGGTCTGCACCAGGGTCTAGTCAATTGTTGTTTAAATATATATTTTAGTTGGTTAGCTAATGGCTACTCAGAGAAAACCTGAAAACACACGCACGCACGCACGCACACACACACACACACACACACACACACACACACACACACACACACACACACACACACACACACACACACACACACACACACACACACACACACACACACACACACACACACACACACACACACACACACACAGCCCATTCTTAAGTTTGTTAGTGTTGGCATAGCCCTGAGTGACAAAGTCACTAAGGGCCATTTGAAGCATCCATTCATTTTCGACTGTCTATTTATTTATGACTATACAGATGGGCTATCTGTTTACTTACAATTATACATAAAGAGAAGGTCTGGTTGTACCCTTCTGTGGTACAGATCTTCAGCATCATAAGTCCATCCTATGAATTCAGGGTTATTTATTTATCTTCTATTTTTATTAAGATGGGAACTTGGGAAGTGTATTTATTTACGACTGAGAAAATTCTGTGATGGGAAAAACTGAGCAGAATAGTTTGTGTTTATGTTTTGGTAATTGTGTATGGGTACGAAATTATTGACAAATATTGGTATTTACAAATAATTTTGTTATTTGTAAATGTATGAGCCAGCTGAGCCAGAAGTCTACAGGTCCCTGAAACGGACCATCTTTTAAAATAATGTTTTAGTTTTTCCTCATGATTTGAATTTCCAGCGTTTACAATGATCTGTTACCATGTCTTTAAGAGACCTGATGGGGAATGGATGATTAAAACAAGTTATGTCAACTGACAACTACAAAGAACAAGCCGATATTGCGGTAAACGTCTGATATTATTTTTGGGTGTGTGTATTTTCATATTTAATGAGTGATGATTATTCCCTACCCTGCACAAACAAACCCTTATGAGAATGTATCAGATCAATCACATTAGTTATAATGGTTGCTACCCCATCTACTAAAGTGTATGTGTTAATAATAATAGGAAAATATACAAACTCAAATGTTTACAAGAATCTACCAGAATCTTATAGACAGCAACAGAAAAAGACTGTAGATGTCTAAATAGAAAGTAATTAAAGGCAGAAAGAGAGACTGTACTGTGAGAGCTAGAGTGAATTAAAGAGAGAGAGAGAGAGAGAGAGAGAGAGAGAGAGAGAGAGAGAGAGAGAGAGTATAAATACTTAATGTGCCCTTTGTATTTCTTCCTCAGAATGGTATTTCTTCCTCAGAATGATGCAAAAGTGAAAAATTAAGCTAAAACAAATTATATTTGTCATAATAAATTCAAAGATTATGCACAAATAGGGGAAAATGTGGTCCCGTGTCACAGATTCCACTGGTGCAGTGTCAAGCTGAACAGGGAGCCAGAATGGGTCAAGGGGCCGTAACTATTGGCTCCAACTTGCAGCTTTATTTCCCATTTAGGTCCCGAGATGAAAAGGTTTCAGAACCCCTGGTTGTTGCGCTATGTGTACCCATTGCTCAGAATTAATCTTCCATGAGCAAGATAGCCATCCAGCCAATGACAAATGTATTGGATTCCCACTAATGAGAATAACATGCTCAACTAAGAGTGGGACGTGAATAATGTGATTCATCAACATAACAAGAGCAGCCCGGCCATACAGCTGTAAGGGCAGTGAGGGAAATGAATGGGTATATTCACAGTAACATCCCCTGATATTATTCACTCTACTGCTGATAGTTCATCATCATTAGCAGCACTAAAGAGTGTTAAAAGCATCACTGAGGGGAAATTGTGTATTAAACCACTCACTGCCTCTGTAGCCATAGAGATAAATGACAGAGCCTAGTGGTTCAGCCCATGGTTTTCAAAGCGTGGGTTGGGGACCCACCAGTGAGTCTCAGAAAGATGGAGGTTGATTATCGAATCTTTCAGAGGAAAATGCTGCTGGCTGTTCACGCAACCCAAGCACCTCGTAAATTCTTTTTATGTTAATCGTTTACATAAAATGCCACAATCCAGCACAGTCGTAACACCCCCAGTAATAACTGGGCTCTGCCTCCCACCCCGGCCAATATACGTTATGAATAGGGGGCTGCCACTTACGCCACTGCTGTGATTCTTCATATCAAGTTCTTTTACTTAACCACCTAAACCCCAGCATCCGTATTGTGGGGAAAGCTTTCACTGAAAATAGCAGATCGTCCAGCTCACAATGCGAGGCAACTTGCCTCGCATTGTGAGCTTGTCAATCGGCTATTTTCAGTGAAAGCTTTCCCCACAATAACACAAAACAGAAAAGACACTAGTATCGAGCCCTGAGGAACTCCGGTTACGTAGTTAATTATAGTTAATTATAATTGTAGTCAATTATCTGTCAGTGTCCAGACAACATTTTTTTAATTTATGATACTGAGAAATTGGCAGATTTTTACATGACACCTAAATAGTTAGGAATGAAATTCTGACATTTTCAAAAATAAAAAATTGAATTAGTAAGAGATCTTCTCATAATTATAATACATACCGTGTTAAAGCTTCTACAATAACCACAAAGCCATTTCAGTGCATCTTCATAGCTACAGTGTCATTTTGTTGTTCCTCCGTGCCTTTACATCAAAGCCTGTAAAGTGATACAGACAGGAGAGCAGAGGGCTCTGAGGCACATCACAAATAACACTGTCCAAATAAACCCCGGCGATGTGGGAGTCCTCTGTGTGTGAACAGAGAGAGTAGGGGCTGTGAGAGACAGGATGGAATAGCTCTAATCTCAGATCCCACGCTGTCTGAAGCCAACTTCATTGTACAACGGACCATAAATTAGGTATTACAATGTCTCTGTAGTCATTTTTAGACAGTTCCCTCAGGCAAAGGGATGATTCCATGGCTATTCAGCGTTTTTTTTTGTGTGACTGCAGACTTGTTCTTTTTAAATATATACTTACTCGTTTTTACTGGACTTACTTGAAAGTTTACATGGTTTAATTGCTATCTCTAAATCTGCAAAAATGTTTATTTTTACCCGTCAGCTTCTCAGGTGGACTTATTTGGTAAAAAACAATCCAAACAAAGGGTTGAATTTGAAAAGTTGATTCAGTTACCATTTATAGAGCCAGAAGAAGAAGAAAAAAATTACTTACCTCAATAAGGGGAGAGGGGACCAGTCAAACCTCCCGTTTTATTGTTATACTCACTGACTCTGGACCAGTCAGTCCTGGAGATAAGGTTGGGGTTCCCTCAGTGTTATCTTAATCCACTCAGTAGCAAACCAAGTGATGCAGGGGTCATGCACCAGCCAAGGGATGTTGCATCTGTCAGATGTGACCTTCACCTTCTTACGTCATCACCTCAGGACAGTGACTTCCACTTGTTAAGTGTGTTTGTTCTGTGTCAGTTGAAGTTACAGAAGTAATCTCCCTGAGAATAGTTTCTCTTCTCTTTTTCTGTCCATCTGGGTTGTTGTTCCATTCAGGTACTTATTCCATTAAGAGAAATAATTGTCTCGGTCTCTCTATCAGCTATTATCAAATCCTCCCATGTAGTAGCTTTTGGTCTCTTTATCTTGCTGTGTGTCTCTTTAGCCCTCCAGTGCGTCTGTCTTTCTTCCTATTTTCTCCTGCTGTCAGCATCCCTTTTTTCTTACATTTTCCATTTTGGTGTCTTTTATCTTGCCTCCCTCGCTGTCTGTCTGTCTGACTGTCTCTCTCTTTCTAATCTCACATTCTGCTTTTCAGGCAGGAAGTCTTACTGTCTGACTGTTTACATTTTGTGAGACATACACACGCACGCACACGCTTGAGCTCATGCACGGTTATTGCGCACGCATAAGCTCTGTAAAACAAATCTTACGCAATGAAAACACAAATGTTTCTTTCCATTAAGACCCCTTTCAAATGTTGTCCAGCAAGGTGAGACTACGATAAGAAAAGGTGGTGTTTCACATTAAATAAGAGAAATATATTGGGTTAATTTTACAGTAAACTATACAGATGTGGAAGAAGAACAAATAATCATTACTCAAGTCAACTGCAAATAATCGGTTAAAAGCACGTCAAAATACTTAAAGTATAAGCCCTCTTAAAAGGCATTTCTAATGTACTTTTAAAACATATACTGTAGTGTGTTCTGTGTTGAGAGTTAACATGTAAAAGTAACAATCACAGAGGCGGAAGGAGTCTGAACCTCAAATCCCATTTCTGAAGACTATTAAACATTGACAATTCAGACCATATACATCAAATAAAATCAATTATCCTATCATTGTGCTCAATCGAGCTTCTACAGAGCATTTGAAAAATCATCACACCACTGGATTAAATAATCACATCTCTTTGTTAAGGCAATGTGCTTGCATGTCGGTGTGCAAGCAGCCAAGTATGAATAATTGATATATACATCGACCCCTCTGTACTCTTGTCACATCCATTAGGGTTTAGATTAGTTACATGTAGGAGTTTGCCATTTGATGGAAGAGGTCTGATGCAGGAAATAAGGAAAGAAAACAAATAAGCTGATGATTTTCAAAGAAGTGTTATGTGATGTTGTTAAATATAATTACTGGGCATGCAGCTTATGGACTTAAAATGGAACATGCTATCAAGTACCCCCTGCTATATGAATTCTAGAGTAATGAAAAATCTGTAGAAAATGGGGTGGGTAAAGTATAGATTTGTAGATAGAATGTAGTGAGTATAAGTCAAAAGTCTGTCGTGAAACAAATACTCAAGTACATAATTGGTACGGTAACCTATAGTACCAAAGTACAATAGTAGTAGCGTACAAACAAACTGTTGTCCTGCCCTCTAATCTAAGTCACAGGATCTCTCGGAGGATGAACTGGAATTTTCCTGAAAAGGTGACAGTGGAGTAGGATAGATCAGGGGTTTTCAACTGATTATGAACCAGGGACCACCACCCTGTCTAAGAATCAACCTGGGGACCACAGCTGTGTTGGGAGGGGGGATGTGGTCATGGTGTGGGGGGAAAAGCTTGACATTAAATAATGACTGTTAAGGGCTTAATTTAATTTGTTGATTGATTATATGGGTACATTTCCTAATAATGGTGACTCAACCAGGCAATCCGGTACACTTTCCCTTGAGATTCTAACTGACTTTTCTGTGGAAGCTCGTGACTTCCCAGTAACTGACAACATTGACGCGTCATCATACTGTGTACAGTATGTCAACAGGTCATTTAGTGCACTGTTTCTCAACTATAGTGATCGATAAAAATAAAAAAAATACACTTTCCTCCATTACTAAATGCATGGTCAGGGACCACATGCAATACCTTCACGGAATAACATAGGAATGATTAAATTGAGTGGTTTCAACTATACTGTGATACTCATTCAGTGCCATTGACGTCGCCAACGTCCACATTTTCATAAGCCCAGAGTGCCATTGACGTCACAGACGCTTGAAAAACGTCCAGAACCCAAGATAACGTGATCCGAAGATTTACTGCTCCATTCACTTCTTGGTTAACTTATTACTTAAAAATCCTGTATCTCGGCTCCTGTGTACTTTTTTTTTTACTATGTATTTTTGGCCGAGACATGCTATTCTCAAAGGTGGAATAAAGGGAACGGGAGGTCGCAATGACATTATTTTTTCTTCAGAATCACAGTGAAACCCTGTGATTAGCAACCATCAGGGGATCGATCATACTGGAGCTAAATATTCTGTGACTACTTGAAAATCTAAGAAAAATCAAAAAATCTCTGGCACTGGGCAAACACACTGGCACTGAATGAGTAACGAAAGACTGCTGGAAAATAAAGAGCAGATCCTATCTGTTAAGTGTGCTATATTTGTTGTCAAAATTAATTCAAGTTCAGACTTGGGCTGAGCTAAATTATCAACTAGAATGAGATAAAGTGTTTAGTCTATAGTTGGTGTTTCTTGGTGAGTAATTGATCAATATCCCCAAAAAATGAGACGGAATGACAATATTGTGTTCTTAATCATTGCCTGAAGAGCAAAATCTAACATAAGCCAGGAAAACTGGGAAGAAATACCGAATTATAGGGGACGTGCTCACAATAACTCACAATTTCTCCTCTTTAAATCTTCATAAAAGATCAGATTTTCCATTTGAAGAAAATGTCTAGAATGAATTACTGACCAAACTTGGCATGAACTGATCAGCATCAAATTTCTGGTGTACACTGCCAGCAGGCCAAAGAAGTAAATGCATTTTGATACATTCACTGTAGCTTACATTTTATAAGGGAAGTCAGTCTGGCTCAGATCCGAATGAAAACTTGCCCAAATGTGGAGTCATACATCACAGATATGTCATATACGACTGATGTCATGAACTGGCCACATGACGTCCAAGATCCACAGCCACATGGGAGCCATGGCGTTATTAGACCCCCGTCTTGTTATATAAGTACAGCGGTCACAAGTGTAACTGTGCAAAAAAAAGTTGAATTTAGACCTTTGTCTATTTTCATGCAGGTGAACCCTGTTGCTGCAGCTTATCCATCTTCCAGAATGGGACAGGTTTGTGTCTGCTGGTTTCCTGTCTGGACCATCATCATCACTCTTAGCCTGTCAGCGTTCCCTTGGAGAGATCCGGAGTAACGGATGTCAGAAGAGGGACTCATGGATCAACCTGTTACTGAGGATGAGCAGGACGAGGGTTGAAGGTGGGAGACTGGGAGGGAGGGAGAGAGAGAGAAAGAGCAGTGGTGGATAAAAGTACTGAAATGTTTTACTTAAGTAAAAGTATCCATACTGCAATATAGAAATGCTCTGTTACAAGTAAAAGTCCGGAATTGTAAATTACAAAAGTATTGGCATCAAAATGTACTTCATTTTGCAGAATCCCATTTCAAGTTTTAAATGTATAAAGATCTTTTGAAAATAGCAGATCTACAAGCTCACAATGCGTCGCGAGCTTGTAGATCGGCTATTTTCTAATGGCCGAAATGTATGTAGGGCTGAAGTGGCTAATGTATGTTTTGTAATAATAATCAAAATCTACAAAGTAACTATAACTGAAGTTTTCAAATAAATGTACTGGAGTAAAAGTACAATATTTGGATCCGAGATGTAGTGGAGTAGAAGTAAAAGTATTGGAAATTGGAAATACTCAAGTAAAGTACACATACCTCAAAATAGTACTTAAGTACAGTACTTAAGTAAATGTACTTAGTTACTTTCCACCACTGACAAAGAGACAGAGAGAAAGAGAGAGACAGAGAGGGAGAGATAGAGAGACAGAGAGACAGAGAAAGAGAGAGAGAAAGGAGGAGACTGAAAGTATGAGGGAGAGTGAGACGGAGAGATAAAGAGGGACAAAGAGAGACAGCAAGAGAGAGAGAGAGATGGGGAGAGAAAGACAGAGGGATATATGAGAGCGAGATGGGTAAGCACCAAGGGACAGATGATTAGGCTTAATTTATACTTTGTCACATGACACATTCGACAAGTGTCGTTTTGACGGAAATCCTGTGTCGACAGATTTTCGCCGAAAATCTGTCAATTTTGTCGAGTGAAAGGGTAGTGTGACAAAGTGTAAATTAGCCTTCAGGGAGAGTGAGAGATACACGGTCTATGTGTGTCACAGATGAATCAACATGTGATGTGACAGAGTTGAGGAAGTGTCAGCCCGTATGCTCACGTACTGTACAACAGTACAGTACAACAATGTGTACGTATTGCTGTGTGTATGATTATCATCTGTCTGTGTGGACAAATGCACCAAAAAGTATGACCAGTGGTGTAACGTAACTAAATACATGTACTCAAGTACTGTACTTAGATACAAATTTGAGGAATTTTCACTTTACTGGATTATCTTCAATTTTTGGTACTTTTACTTCTACTCCAATATATCTCAGAGGCAAATATTGTACTTTTACTCCACTACAATTATTTGAAAACTTTAGTTACTAGATACTTTGTAGATCTTGATTATGCATTAACCACTTCAGCCCTATATACTTCAGCTATTTGAAAATAGCCGATCTACAAGCTTGTAGATCTGCTATTTTCAAAAGATTTGTATATTGAACTCGTACTGCACATTGAGTACTTTTACTTTGGTACTTTAAGTACATTTTGATGCCAAATTGCCAATACCTTTGTACTTTTACTCAAGTAAATTTTGAATACTGGACTTTTACTTGTAACAGAGTATTTCCGCATTGCAGTATTGATACTTTTACTTAAGTAAAACATTTGAGTACTTTTTCCACCACGGAGTATGACAAAGTATGACCGAGGGACGTGGAAAGCTTTCTCTTTTTGCCAGGAAGAATCTGATGAGAGGTGACAATGTCTTTTAGTCAACTCCTCTGCACTCTCATGGGCTTGGCTTATTTGTCAGGGGTGACAGGAGGATGGATGGGGGATTACTGCTGTTCTCAACACCACAGTACAACGTCTGCCCTCTATTTGACGGCCCTGTTCTTCTTCAGATTAGAGGGAGATATAATGGGGGTGGGTGCGGGGTTGGTGAAGGGAAATGATCCATACAGTACATTGGTACAAATGATGAAATGTGCTTTGATATTTAAAGGGATTAATATGAGGAGAGGCAACGTGCTGCCTCTACTATCTCCATTTGTAGTAGAAGTCACAGTTCCACAGTATAAACCTGATTAATACTCCACTGTATGATGGATGGTGTTGCACAACCAAAATAACTGATCTGCAAGCTCACGTCACAATGCAACACATTGAGAGCTAGTAGATCTGGTCATTTGGAATTGCCTATAATGACATGCACAAAATACGGTTATTGTTATTAAGGTACTGTAAATGGTCAAGCATACAGCTGTTTGTGCAGTGGACACCTATAGTGGGAGAGGGGATGTGTGATACCTATTAAAGAGTGTGTTTTTAGTTCATGAAGGAAGACAGGGCACGACTGGACTCCTGGGCTGGAGCGCGTCACATCTCCAATCCCTGAAGCAAAGAGATGCCTGTTTAACCTTTCATCGCACTAACAAAGCACACATGACACTAGAGAGAAAAAGATGGGGTTCCCAGTAACTCCCTTTGGACCGCTGTTTAATCCAGTGTCAAACTGACAAAGCACAGATTCGCAGGGCTGCCCTCAGATCATCTGATCACACATATGCGCGTGGTGTGCGTACATGCACAATATGACACCAGTGTGATTAATGCCGTCTCTGTATAAAGTACTGCTATCTGTAGCTTACTTTCTCTTTCTCCCTCTCTCACACACACATAAATATATAATAGATTATTATGCCTATTATATATATATATATATATATATACACTATATATAATAGACAGAAAGCGTCTCAAACTGGAGTGGTCTCGGACTGCACTATTTCTGTCAGAGAAGGGAACTATAGGAGACCATTTCTATCAGTCACAGTCGCTTCAGGCTCTCTGCCTGTCAGCCTCTCCTCCAACTCTCTGCTCCTCTCTCCAGTTCACTCAACTGTCACTAACTTTTCAGTGTGAAGGTTGTTGTTGTAGGATTCTTCGTGCGGGCCGAGTGGCCGAGTGAACTGCGATTGTACAAGCCATACAGTATGGGATATTCTGTGAGTGAAAAACTGAAGGGGGCCTGGTATAGAGCCCTGAGAGACTCTGGTCAACTTAAGTATATACGGTTTAAGTGGTGAAGTTAGATTTTCACCACCGCTCATTTCTATCTGCCTCCCTTCAATCACACAGAGTTACATGGTGACTGTCCTGCATACTGTAAATTATAATAATTTAAAAAAGTGCAACGTTTTCTCATGTGCAAATAGCTGCGTTTAATATGCAATTTAATCCCCCACACATTATTACCCATATTTTTAGACTACTTGACCATTCATCCTGTATGAAGAAAAAAACATAACAATGAAGAAGATTAACCTGGCCCTTTCTCACCAATGCATATATGAAGTATAACTTTAGCCATTCAAACAGATCCTGTCTGTCTCAGGCAAGTTAGATCTTTACTTTACTTTTCATTCATTAGGAATCTTGACTCGAGTCATTAGATTTTGAAGTAAATTCAATATTTGCTCAAATAACACATTTGCAGTAATATCTCATTGTCACAAAATAAGCCACAGACATTAACAAAACTGAAAGGTACACTTTTGTATTTCAGCACACTGACACAACGAAACATGGAAACAAAGGGATGGTTTTAACAATTGCCACATTAATTTCTTTAGGATTTCATTATAATGAAGGAAACAGACATCATACTGTAACAACATTAAAAAAAAAAAAGATTTTACAGAGTACCTGAGATTCATTCAGTGATTTTGTCTATGTCTTGGCAGATGTTTAAAAAACAATCACTTCAAAAGGCTTAAAAAAAATAACGCCATTGTACAAGACACTTAACCTCAACATAATGCTGGTTACTGTAGTTTTACTGTGCCAACACCAACATTTATTTACATACACACAGTACAATCTCCAAGTAATATTCCACCTCATTATAGAATTACATTTATTATAAATACATTTATCTACTTTATTTGGCCATCGAAAGTTAAGGCATATTCACAAATATTTTTCAATAGCTTGAATTATATCATGTAAAAAACCTTTTAGAGCCTTAAAATACATTCTCTTCATGAGTCTTGTTTTGGCCAGAGCAAAAAATTGTCTTCTCGAGACGTAAACTATAGTCAAAATATGGTGATTCCATGGAAGTGATGTTACTTGTTTTTTACCAAGAATGGTTGAGTCATTTCCTACTTAAAACAAAAATCAAACATGAAAAGAGACTGACCGTGAGATAGGGATGACTCACACACACAAACATTTGTGTGTGTGTGTTGAATGAAATCCCTGCACACTGTAGTAAATACATTTTACCAATCAACAATCGTTTATAATGTGTAAACTGTTTATCAAAGAGAGCAAGAAATTGCTGTGGACGTGTGTGTGTGTGTGTGTGTGTGTGTGTGTGTGTGTGTGTGTGTGTGTGTGTGTGTGTGCAAAATAGTCAAGAAAAAACAAAATACTCTAGGCTCTAAAACATTCTGGCCTAATGTTGCAATACAACCACTACTGGCCTTGTGGTCAATATTGCAAACATTTATAATCAGTAGTGCTTTGTGACAGCTGTTTCTTATAGCGCACTGGTTCTCAACCTGTGGGCTGGGGGTCCACTGGGGGTCCACTGGTGGGCCACGAGGATATATTGCAAGTGGGCCCCCAAATAATTGGGGGCACAAGATTTTAATGATGATAATATAACATTAATATTAAAAAGTGATACCAATAAGTAAGAACTTTAAGTATAATACGTTAGTTCCATTGATCCAATGGTGGAACACAATCGATTGATTGATCGTTAAAATAAACATGCCCAGAAAATGCACGTGGCCCACCCACCTGACCACTTAACTTTGTTAAGTGGTCAGATGGGTGGGCCACGAACGCTTTTCGAGATTTTCAAGTGGGCCCTGATCCAGAAAGGGTTGAGAACCACCGTTATAGTGTATGAAGTAATTCACTTAATATTTTGTTTGCGATTCACATAGTTCCAGCAGAAGGCAATATGCCATTGACCATCAGCACTGCCATTCTCAGATGGCCGATTTTGCATCTGTAAAGTGACTTTGAGTCCCTAGAAAAGCGCTATATAAATCGTATGTATTATTATTTATTATTATTATTATTCAGTGATGTGGATGTTGAACGTGTAAAGTCAGTACCAAGCTAGGAGTGAACAGTAGGCCTACCTGTGGGTGACCAGTGTTGCATGGCTCATTGGCACACGGTACCACGGCGTACGCCCAAAGATTTTTTTCAGGAGTGGTGTAAAGTAACTAAGTACATTTACTCAAGTGCCGTACTTAAGTATAAGTTTGAGGTATTTTTTACTTTACTGGGGTATTTCCAATTTTCTGTACTTACTCTTACTTCTAGTCCACTACATCTCAAGAGGAAAATATTGTACTTTTACTCCACAGTTATACTTATATGAAAGCTTTAGTTACTTTGTAGATTTTAAGGGGGGGTGTGTGTGTGTGAGTGAGTGTTAAGGTCCGTACACACCGGGAGCGATTATTTTGTGTGATTAATTTGCATTCATTTAAGCTGCTGAGTGTGTTATGAGTACATGCACACTGAGAGTGATTATAACGAGGCGATGAAGGGACCCAATTCTTTTTTGAAACGAGGTAGATTATTCAGCGCGAATAAAATCCTCAGCCTGAATGAACGAGAGATCACCACAATTAAAGTTTGATGGGAAATAATCGCGACTTCGCATTTATTTGCGTTGCTCCTGGTGTGTAATGACCTTAATCCATTAAGACCGGGAAAGCATCCGTGTCATTTTAGATTTCAGCCCAAAATCATTATTTTATACTTTGGCTATACAAAAATGGCAGATACACAGTGCAAGGTGGTAGATCTGCTATTAAGGTGTGTGTGTGTGTGTGTGTGTGTGTGTGTGTGTGTGTGTGTGTGTGTGTGTGTGTGTGTGTGTGTGTGTGTGTGTGTGTGTGTGTGTGTGTCAGTCAGTGCCCTGCCTGTAGTGCATGACATAGTAGTCATGAACATACATCAGTACAGCAAATGGTTGACCGATGATGATGGAAATCCACACTGCTGCGTTGCCATAGTTGCCGCGCAGGTAGTGACCAACGAAACATGCCAACGGGAGCTGTTGATTTAGTAAACAAATTTAAAAAAATGTAAGCAAGAATGGTTTAAACTCCCCCTTGTTATAAATTTTTTAACTATGATGCCTATCACCATCCTTACAATGAGTCATTTAAGTTCATCCGCTGCTATGCTTTGTAGCATGCCTTGTGCAAACTAACATGAGATCAAGGAAAGATCTTTTCTTTTTCCACAATCTCTGGCCTGTATTGTAGTTCATGTCATTTTATTATCCGAATCTTGCGCATTTCTCCCCTGTTTATCTTTTGCTCATTTTAAACAGTAACTATGATTATAATTATGTAAGAATTATAACCTTGGTTATCACAAAAACAATTGCAGACATTAAAGTATTAAAAAGCACAACAGTGTCAGTGATTTGAGGTTAAAGAGGTATAATGTGTGACATGTGTGTCTCACCTGAGCCATCATGCCCATGAAAGCCCAGAGTCTGAACATCCTCAGAGGAACGCTGACCAGGTACTAAGACACAAAGACAAACTATCATTCTATATATCAGAATACAACACAATTACAACTTCCTCAGAGGAGAGACACAAACACAGTAGCGTGATTGTGACTACTGATTCTACTCATCAGCCTAATTTATACTTGATTGCACGTCATGTCTCACACCGAAAATAGCAGATCTACAAGCTCACGATCGGTGTGAGACACACCGGCACACAACTAAGTATGAATCAGGCTTCACAGTAAGCTACTCAGCATAAGAACTTCGGTTGAATGCCTAAAATGGTAATTTCATATATATAATATATAATCCACATTAATATCATGATAAATTTATGTTCCGAGACAAAGACAGTGGAATCAGCCTAAAGTCTGACAGAATCGCTAGGCTACACCATCAGGACATTAAGTATTCTGAACTCCCCAGCAGTTCCATTACTATGGTTCATTAAGTACTCTCTATTCATACAGTCAACAGTCTGCCCATCTCCAGAACACTAAATGCACAGTGTGGAGCAGTTTACTGGCTACTGAGCTCAATCTTTTACCTCATGGAAGAAGGCAGACAGAAAGAAGACAGCTGATTGGCTGGCAATCTTGCTGAATCCACTCCTCAGCAGGGGTTTGTAGAAGTGGCTACAAGATGAATGGATGGATGGATGGATAGATGGATGGATGGATGGATGGATGGATGGAGAAAGAAACAGAGCAAGATACAGAGGAAGTCAGCCGTGTATCAGAGTCCATTACGTCTGTCTCTATGTCTGTGTGTAAAACTATTATTCCCTTTGTCCAGGTCTGCCAATATCAATCTTTCTGCTGAGCGTTAGAACAGGGTGTTATTGTGTGTGTGTGTGTGCTCGTGCGAGCGCACGCGCGCGCGCGCGCGTGCGTGTGTGTGCATGCATGTGAATAACTCACCGTAGGCACCACTTGTGAACAGGGATGTTCCAGTTCTGCCAGAAATATGTCACTGTCTCTGAGTTCCTGAAGGAGAGGAGCCAGGAAACAGTGCAGTTTAACTGTAAAGGGTCACATTGCAGACATGACAACAGAATGAGCAGGAAAAGTGCTTTAAAAATGCAGTAATGCTTCTGGTTCAATTCCTTTAGCAGTGTACTGTCCTTGAGGACAGACGTTGATCCTAAAACAGCACAAGCCGCAGGAGCTTATCGTTGTGGTCTTCATCCACTTGCAAACACAAGTCTGTTGTAGGACTAGACCTCATAGAGCCACGATAAAGTGTGGAGGACTTAGCTATCTGGTCTTGCACGCACGGCACGCGCACACACACACACACACACACGCACACACACACACACACACACACACACACACACACACAGACACACACACTCACCACCAGTCCTTGTAGAACTGCCGGTCACCAAAGCATAGCAGCTCAGCTGAGAAGTTCAAGGAGGAATGAAAGAACCAGTAGAAGAACATCAACCAGAGCAAGTGGTTAGGAACCTAGAAGAATGCGAGAGGAAATTAAACTAGTGTCATGCTGTGTTCCTCAGCTCAATAGCAGTGAATAGTTATTTTAGTTTGCGTGCCTTTACTCACAGCTAATCTGAGGAGTCTCTCCATCATTCTGGATAAGTCCATATCCTAGAGGAGAGGAAGAGGAAGAGGAGAGGAAGATGAGAGGGAGAGGAAGAGGAAGAGGAGAGGAAGATGAAAGGGCGAGGAGAGGAGGAGAGAAAGAATTATGGCAAGTGGTGGAAAAAGTACTCAAATTCTTTACTTAAGTAAAAGTACCAATACTGCAATATAGAAATAATCTTTTACAAGTAAAAGTCCAGAATTAAAAATGTACTTGAGTAAAAGAACAAAAGTATTGGCATCAAAATGTACTTAAAGTACCAAAAGTAAAATTACTAAAATATTTGAAAATAGCAGATCTACAAGCTCACAACGCGTCGCGATGCGATGCGTTGTGAGCTTGTATATCGGCTATTTTCAAATAGCCTAGGTATAAAATAGGGCTAAAGTGGTTAATGTATGTTTCATAATATCATAATTTATATCTGAAAAGTAACTAGTTTTCAAATAATTGTAGTGGAGTAAAAGTACAATATTTGCCCCTGAGATGTAGTGGAGTAGAAGTAAAAGTATTGGAAATTAGAAATACTCAAGTAAAGTACAAATACCTCAAAATTGTATTTAAGTAAATGTACTTGTTACTTTCCACCACTGATTATGGGGATATACTGTAAGGTTTCTGCCCGACAATGATGCTATACTATGGGTTGTGTATATGTTGTGTCGTGCTTCATGGTCATTTGCATTGTATAAGCAGCATAAGTCATTCTTCTTCTGTACCTCTAGTGGTTTCATTGAGCTCTGAATGATGGGGATCATCCACTGACAGATAGAAAAGGAAGAGAATATGGTTAAAAAACTAATACCAAATTAATTTATACTGTATATACTTTAACATGCAGCAGTACAGACAGGGAGTAGAAGAGACGCACTGTTGTGAAAATAAGTTGTATGAATAAATTAAACTTAAAGTGAGACAGTGGTTTATTGGTGGTTATCATTTTAAAAATATCTAGATTTTTTTCATCTTAACATACTGTAGAAGGGAAACGGCATGACATAAATAATTTACTTTATATCCCAAGTACCGTACCAATTTAAATCAGTACACAGATATTTTAATGCATTTTAACAGTGTAATTCTAAATGTAAAATCCATTAAAACTGATGCCAAAGTGATATCCAACTACTCAATGTAAAAATGTGAGGTAACATCTGAAGGCTGTACCTGTTGAGTGAGACCAACTAACATCTGGGTGAAGAACATCTGGGTAGAAAGACAAAATGACAGGGTGATTTATATATTCTGCATAACAAAGCTGTTTTACCCAACTTTCTTCAACACAAACTATGGTGAACAACAGAGTTGCAGTAAGAAAAGAGAAAGCCATTCTGTTTTCATCCTACCTGAAATCAACAGATTATTTTCTTGACGGGTGATAGTAACAAGGTTACTTCAGCCAAGGTTTCCTTCAGCCATGACATGTGTTTGCATTAAACATAGTGATGCATCCACTTAACGGAAGTGGTCTGGCATATTTAGTACATTAACTACGTATAATAATAATAATAAAAACTATAATTTTGCCCAATGTATACACAGACTATTCATGTATACACAGAAAATCACAGAATACTGTGTGTTTGCCTAGAGCCCTAGACAAAGAGTGAAAGAGGGAGAGAAACAAACATGTATGGAGGAGAAAGGCCACATGCCCCCCGCCACAACCTTTAGTTTCTTCAATGTATTTATTTTTCCTATTAAGTTACATTAATGATAGGTTCTTCAAACATGCATATATCCTGTGCAGACTCACACATGCACTTGTAGCGAGCCCAGCCCAGGTTGCTTTGCTTTAGTCGTCATGGATTATCTCCTAATGTTCACTGATTTAAAAAAAAAAGATCCCTACTCCTCTCCCTGCAACACTGCTGCTTGTATTAACACCTTACTGTATATTACCTCAAACAATGCAAAAGCAGCTGCAAAATAATCACAAAAATGTGCAGTGGAATCCTGATGGGACTGATGAAACACAAGGACACATTTTATGTATCCAAATTTGAGGTTGAGTGAGTACATTCAGTGTTTGTAGTTATTTAGTGGAATTAACCTATTGTTTACCTCGAGCCGTATGCATCATTTTGTGCAATTCCAACCTGGCAGGTTGTCATATAAAAGACTAATTGGAGGGCAAAAATAATAAACATTGTAATGGTTAGAATATCTAAAGTTTGAGCCAGAACATCAGGTTCTATTGCTCTGAAGACATTTGGAGCAATCACATGTGCAACATTAGTTTCAATAGGGTTTTGATTGGACTGCTTAGCGAGAGGACAGAGGCGCACATTCACACATGGTACAAAGAGCTGTTCTTTTTAATGCCAATGGTAAATAGAAATGCCCTTAACTCTTTTCAAATTACTCAAATCAACAGCTTATGTCCTCCCAAACACCAGAGGATGCTCCATTACCTCTGACCCTGGACTATTTACAGTTTAAACCACTTAAACCCTTCTCAGATTGGACAGGCTTCAACACCTTTTTTTATGGAGCATACTGATGCTTTGACAGTACAGATCCAGTAAATGTGCACTGGAATAGTAATTTTGCACAATCAGTCAGAAAATCTAAACCAAATGTATTTTCTTTTTAAATGGAAGCTTATAGCAGCCACCAAATGCAAACATTAGCAGACAGGCAGTGATAGAGGGCCAAGAATGAAAGCCCACAGTTACCACTTCTAGATGGCCGGCTTATTAGAGACCTGTCTACATACCATCTCAAATAGTCTCCTCAGCAGGAAACTCATGCGAATCTTGGAAGAACGAGGGAAGTTGAGCTCGTAGCAGAGAGTGGGAGCAAATACAAAGTAGTACAGATCTATTGAGGAGAGTGGTAAAGAAAAAGAGTCAGTCTGAACACCAGGCACCAGGACAAACTGCATCGAAACTAATGTCAGTTTAGTTTCCATTAAATTCTATCCATTTCATTTGAATTCTATACTTTTTTTCTTTTTCTAATGCACATGAGCTTTTATTTTGTTAGGACAATGAAGAGAGACAGGAAAGTTCTTAATTTGGAATCTGGCGTTGCAGTGAAGACACTTTGGTAGAGGTTTGTGTGTAATTACCATGATGTAACTCCAAATACTTGCTCTGTTAATTAAAATTAGATTTATTTATTTTTTACTAACAGTACATAGTACAGTGAAACAGGTCACTCTTTTAGAACATAAACGAATGCAAAGAAAGCGGATTATGCCAACACTACATTTGTATTTATTTTTAAACGAAATGTCAACTTCCTGTAGATTTTTCACATTTGAAGATCCCAATTATGATCCGCGGATCGAGTCTGGATCTTCTTCCAAATTCAAATTGTAAAAAGAACACGAGGTTGACATTTTTATATATGTCAAAAAAGCCATGTTGGGTTTTGTTATGTTACTTTGACAGAATGTTTATTTATTTATACGTTTATTTGGAAGGGACAGCACATATTAATGAACACCACACAATGCTGTGTAAATTCACCGGATTTAGCAAGAATGCTAATTTCCATCCGTAGTCCCCATACAAAAAACAAGCAACAATGTGCTTTGTTTGCGTTCATTTATGGGCTAAAAGAGTGACTTTGAGACCTGTGTCACTGTGTCATGTATGTCAATGTGGAAACAGTTTTGGAATATCAATATCTGGCCAAAATGTGGAGTTACATCATGACAAGGTAACTATACAACCCAACCCTCTATCTACATCTAAGTGTCATTATGCTCGAACTAGTTGAGCTTCCAGTCTTTGTGGGCCTACTTCACCGTTCACTTGAATTCAGGTCCCTTCAAATGCAAGCCAACAGTGACTGACAAACACAGTCAGATCAGTTCACTTTAACCCATTGGTTCTCAACGTCACCAGGGGTCCAAATGGACCCTAACCCTTACAGGTCTTTAAAGGTATCATGACATTCATTTTCACTTTTTTTATTTTCAATGTTTTATTTGGGGTTTTATGACTTCAATTACACCCAAAAAACCTGAACTTAAAACATTCAGTGGATTTTCTGTGGTCTGGGGTTTTCTGAATAATTAGGCTGAAAAGTAATCTGAGTTTGGCCCTTCGACAGTGAGGTCACTGTCGAATAATCCCGCCCACTCTCCTCCTCGCCCCTCCCCTCCCCTATCCTTTCCTTTGGGGGGGGGCGGAGCAGAGGCGATGATTGACAGGCAAAATCCCTCACCAGCGACACCCGCAGGCAAAGATTTCTTTTTTCATTGCAGTTGAAAAGGCTTTAGAAATGTGAGAGAAAAACACCTGCCATTGATCACTGGAATGGAATTTTCACTTAAAACTTTTTGTACACTTTTGAAGGACCAGGACAAAGACAAAGAATGTGGTGTAAAAGTGAATGTCATTAAACCTTTAACTCTCAGAGTAAAATGAACAGAGGATTTTAGAGTGTAGATTGGGGTTCCTTCCAGTATAGTTCAGTTCAGTGATTCCTTTACAGAGTGTACAAATGGAACAGACCTGTAAGAGTCCATTTGGACCCACCGGTGGTCCCCAGACCTGACGTTGAGAAACACTGCTTTAATCCTATTCATTTCAGTACAAATAACTGCAACTTACCTCTGATAGTGAGGTTGCCAGGGTAACAGACCAGACTGGGTCCTCCACTGAAGTGAGGCGATGAAGGACCTGCAACAGGAGTTACAGACAATAGTTTTCTTTATAATACTTTATTATGGTGTGGCTCTGCAAGAGCCGCCTATAAGAGGGTCGGTTTGTGTGTCTGTCTGTCCAGAGCTAATCTCACAAACACGCCAACTTTCTTGTGCACGTTGACAACAGGCCACAGAAGTACACTAACACTAATCTTTTTTTCACACACGTGTATGTGTTATACTTTTAAATTTTAAATTAATATGTATTCATTTGATGATATGTATTTGGCTGCGGACCCCCTATATGAAAATATTTCATTCCAGGGACCCCCATCAAGATTTGTGTTAAATTATTTGCAAAATTATTCAAAATTGTCAAGAGAAGTGTTCAAGCGAAGTGTTCAAAAATAGCCGATCTGCAAGCTCACAACGCGTCTTGCAGCTAAATTGGCTGGCAGGCTAATTTTGCTGCGGACCCCCTGGAACCCCCTCAAGGATACTTAGTATCATGAATTCATGAATATATAAATGACAACCACTCAGACAGCAGGAAAAAAAAAGCTTATCTGTAATTTATAGTTGGATGTTGGATGTTGAAAATCATTCAGACAATTGGCATACATGCATATGTATCACATCATTAGCACATATTAAGATGTATATTTGCCTAGGTTCGGAAGGATCTACTCATTTATTCATTGCTAAATACTCCATAATGTTCCCCTAAGGATTACTGAATCAAGAGTCCACCACTAGATGTCACTGCAGAAACAGGGGAAATAAAGGATGGACTCATTTGGGGTCGAGTTCAAGTCACTTTGAATACAATCGATTAAACCAAGTAAACAGAAACTGCAGTTTATTGACAGAACATTAACTCTCCATGAATTCTTAAGTGGATCGGATAAATGTGTGTGCATGTGTACACTCATTCACTTGCATGTTTGTGTTTCTGTGTGTGTGTGTGTGTGTGTGTGTGTGTGTGTGTGTGTGTGTGTGTGTGTGTGTGTGTGTGTGTGTGTGTGTGTGTGTGTGTGTGTGTGTGTGTGTGTGTGTCACTGCTGTGCTGAGCTACACTATAGGGACCGACAGTTAAACAAGGATTGGTGGTGGTGTGTGAGAACATGGTGTTTATGTGCATGTGTGTAACTTACAGGACAGAGATCGGTCCAGTTTCTTGACTTTAACGGCGCTCAGTTCTCGACACCACTTGTTGACGTCCTTATAAGAGTAGAGCTTCAGGAGCAGAATGGTATAGATGCCTAGAGCAAACGCACCACCAACTGACAGAGAGGCAGAGACAGACAGAACACAGAGATAGAGAGAGGGGACAGGGACAAGGGGAGAGAGAGGGGACAGGGACAAATGGCAGGAGAGAGATCATGTTTAACTACTTGATTAAAGAAACTTTTACGCAGCTGTAGACAATGACCCACAAACCTACTAAGAGACGAGCAGAGAGGGACGATATCACTTCAAATCCATATCATGATTATTTCAAAGTTCAAACCTTTGCCTAGATTATGATCGAGGCAAAGGTTTGAACAAAGCTAAAGTAGCAGACCTACAAGCTTGTAGATCTGCTGCTTTTGTACACCACCATTGTACAATAAAGTATAATAGACGGTAAAGTGGTTAATCATACTTATCAATTTAGTTGATTATTGAAAAAAAAGTTGATTTGTTCATATGTAAGAAAACAATATATATATTGAAAAAACATGCTTCTCTATTATTCAGTTATACGCCGGTTATTATTTTTTCTAAATATCAGTTTTGTTATATTTTCGGTTAATTGTCTAGCTGTAAGGGTATAAGGCGAAGATAAAAGGAGAAAAGATAGCGGGAGAGAGAGAAAAGAGAGGAAGGACAAAGGAGAGGGGATGGAGAAGAGATAAGAGTGGTGAAGAGTGAAAGAGGGAAGCAGAGAGAGAGAGAGAGAGAGAGAGAGATAGAGAGAGAGAGTGAGAGGTCATCATTTTATCATAAACAGAGAACAAAGTAAATCCAGAGAAATAAATCATCTCAACTCAGTACAAGCAGTGTAAATATGCCAAGGACACAACACTATAGTTCTAATGTTGTTTACCACTGTGTGTGTGTGTGTTTGTTTGTGTGTGTAAAAAGCTTTGATGTGAGGTTAATCAACATTTCTTTGCCAGTAAATAAATACACAAACGCATGCAGATACACAAAAGGCCACGCAAGTGCTCTGCCTACGGTAACTTTATCAATAGAAACCATATGGTAGACAGACATACAGTACTGCACACAGTCAGTGAATGGCTGACACAAATGCACGACTTACACACACACACACACACACTTTAGACTCCATGTCTTTAGACTCCATGTACACACACACACACACACACACACACACACACACACACACACACACACACACACACACACACACACACACACACACACACACACACACACACACACACACACACACACACACACACACACACACACACACACACACACACATCTTTAGACTCCATGTATACACACACACAGACACAAAAATCAAAAAACAAGCACACATTTACAGGCATTTAGCAGATGCTTTTCTACTTACAAGTTCAAGATCAGAGTGAGCAGAATAAACATCAACCCTAGACTGAAGAGTCTGAAGAGGTGAGTCTAACCATCAGTTAGTTGAGTCGTAACACGTTCCATTTACTGCAGTGGTTCTCAACCTTTTCTGGATCAGGGCCCACTTTGAAGTGTTCGCGGCCGACCCATCTGACCACTTAACTTAACCGTTAAGTGGTCAGATGGGTGGGCCGCGTGCATTCTCAGACAATGTTATGATGTATCAATCAATAGTGTTCCGGCTTGTATCAATGGAAATGACTTAATATACTTTAAGTTCCTATTTAGCGGTATCACAATGAAAACAAAATTGTCAAGGTTTTTACATACTTAAAGGATCTACACCATGAATTTAAAACAAATATTTGATATTTAATATCATATGGTGTATGTCCCTCAAACCTTTTTCAAAAGGTTTGAGCCTAAATCATCACTCAGATATACTCATCCCAAGTCAATTGTCTCTGACTTATACAGCACTTTCAGCTGCAATACCAAAACGTCCTCTTGGGCAGGGGGGGGCTACTGAGCAATTCTGTCTGTTTTATTATTAAAAATTATTTTAAAAATATTTTAAAAAAAATAAAAATGAAAAAATTCTGCATAAAAAGAAGCATCTAAGAAAAATACAAAATCGAAAAAAAAACACTTTGAACATTTTTGAACAATTCCACCAAGTGTTTGAGGTGCCTGTTTCACCCACTTCCGGGGGGCGGAGACAAAATCCGAGCCCGAAGTATTTGTTCGTAGACCCCCACTTAGGGGGGGTAGAAAAAGTTTCGGAGCGATTCAGGCACTTTTCATTTAACATTGGGTTTGCCATCAAAAATGTTTGTGACATCATGAACATTTCCATTCTGAGATCGCCTGTTCAGACACGCCCATTCTGGAAATCCATGAAATGAGAAGGAATGACTGAATTTAAAAAAAAAACATTTTTTTGGGTACAAGAGACACTGGGGACCCCAAAAAATACAAAAAAACAAGAAAAAAGTGATTTTCATGGTGTAGACCCTTTAATTTATTTTATTTTATCTTCATGTTTTGTCAATTATCCTTGCAATATCCTCAAGGCCCACCAGTAGGCCCCGGCCCACAGGTTGAGAACCACTGATTTACAGTACCCATGTTCTATAGTACTTTACTACTTGTCTAGTAGGTTGAAATTGTATGAATGCATGTATTATAGATGTTATTCTTCTGTATGTCTCTGCTTCCCATAGCCGCATAAAGGACCACAAAGGACATAACCTCTCGAGCTTTTTTAGTGATTTATCAGACAGATATGTACAAATGGTGTTGCATTTTGTCAACAAAAACATAAATCAATCAAAGACTGCAGCGGAAATTGGAGAGTGAGTCTGCAGTGCAAGAGAGAGTTTATTCTACAGTCTGGGAGCCAGGGAAAAGAGTCTAGGACAGTGGTTCTCAAAGTGGGGTACAGGGACCCCCAGGGCTCCTTGAGGGGGTTCCAAATAGACCCTCACAGGTTTGTATGGTAGTCCTTGAAATTAAAATGTTTGAGAACCACTGGTCTAGGACATATGGAGTGTTCCAGGGAAGGCTCTAACAGCCTTTCATGTGTTAGCTGATCTAAGTGAGCGGGAAGGGTTGGATCAGCATTTATAGCATGTCGTTGCTGTTGGGCAGAAACCTTGTATCTCTAAATTTCTACACTTCTTATGTTTTTCTTTTTGTAATTTAATGCAATACTTCATCATACAAGAGTGTCACACCAAAGTTGTGAGAATAGCAGATCTACAAGCTCACAGCGCGTTGCGATGTGATGCGTTGTGAGCTTGTAGATCTGCTATTTTCACTATATAAAAAAAAATCACAAATTAGCAACGGTTTTGGACATACAAGTTTTCCACCCGACAGCAACGATATACACCAAGTGAGTGGTGTAGTGTACAGAGCACACGCACATGCACACACGCAATATGCCAGTACAGTAAATAGGCAAAGGTCAAGGTATACATGGCATCAGACCACAGTAGGTCTCATACGCTAACCATCTTAGCCCGGACTACACCAGGCTTTTCAAAGATCCAATTGATATCAATGATACCGGCTACACCAGGCACACGGTTAACGCGAGCCCTGCATACGCAAGCTTTAAAATAGGATTGGATCTATAACTGCGTGTGTGCAGGGCTCGCGTGCGTCACATGCACATTCTCCGGTCTGTGCCTACCGTTAGACACAGAGATGGCTAGTTAGTGACCGCGCACACACACACACACACACACACACACACACACACACACACACACACACACACACACACACACACACACACACACACACACACACACACACACACACACACACACACACACACACACACACACACACACACACACACACACACACACACACACACACACACACACACACACACACACACACAGCTGCACTGCAATCCTACACTGTTGCACCACCTCCATTTCAGTCTGTTTTCAGAGTTCCTACCATCAGCATCCTGTTTTACATCACATTCGCTTACTCATATGATGTCTTAAAAAAAAAAAAAAAGTCTGCAACAGTCTTTATTAGAGCTCAACGTTAGGCCTATATGGGCCAATATTTGGCCTATCACAATACAGTATCTGTAAGCATTCATTTAACGTTGAGAGAAGAAATGGCTCCTGGCCACCATCTTAGGGTTAAAAGAATATTTTACTGTGTATAATGTCTCTCTGGTCTATGTAAATATGTATGCATGGTTTTCACAATACAACATTACTGACGTTTAACGGACTATGATGGCATACGCTAAAGCCAGAATGAACCACTTAAATCTTCTAGTCTTAGTGAAACAGCCTTCAGTTATACAGAAACTGTGGCCTACTCTTTTTTCTCTCTACAACACATCTCTTCACCAAAAATGGCCAATCTACAAGCTCTTTTTTGCCGAATGTTCGCCCCAGAATAGGCATGCTGTGGTTCTGGTGGTTAAAAGAAAGATCTGGTTTGGTTTGTGTTGGAGCACATTTCCTTATTTCTCACAAGAAATCATAATAAGCCTTGTGCAGCAGACTTTTGAAAGAGAACAAATGAAACAACGCCAAGAGAAGGTGGCCAACAACTTCCCAACAGCACCCACAAGAAGTCTTCATTAAAATGTACAACAAATAAACTGATTATTATTCATGGATTCCACTTTGGCTGGAACTACAGAATGCTTTAGTTGTATAAATAGAGACGAGTTAAGTGTTTTTGTCTATGCAAAATTATTAGTTATTATTTGGAGGCTGAGCTTGAGGAAGAGCCAGGGACTGCTAATAGTCTGTCTGTCTCTCTGACACACACACACACAACACACCACACACCACACACACACACACACACACACACACACAGAGAGAGATTTTGTCTTGCCCCCGATCTGCCTGTCTCCACACACCCTGATACAAGCTGTCTTTAACTTTTCGCTCTGTCATTCAAAGGCAGACATTAATCAACAGCCTTCATCAGCGCCCAAACACACACACACACACACACACACACACACACTGTACATCTGCCCTCTGTCATTGCCCTTCCTGTGTAAACAGCGGCGTTGAGTACTGACAGACAGATGGACCGATTCCTCTACTGCCTCACCTCCCAGTGAGAGAACAGATGAGAGGAGAGGAGAGGAGAGGAGAGGAGAGGAGAGGAGACACCCCCAAAGGTCTTGTTAAAATCATTAAGAATAAGAAACACAGCATCATATTTTCAATATAATGTATTTGAAAGCACACAGTAAAATCCCTGGTGTTAACTCAGAGTGTGTACAAAGGTAACCACATGTGTCCATAAGGGGCCCTATAGGGTCATGCCAGGCCTGTGCTTGGCCACGAAATGCATCATGGGAATTGTAGTTTACCCAAAAAATTACTTATTTTCTATCAATTACACACCCCATGAAGCCTTGAATTCATGGAGATGTTTTAGTTTTTGTCGCATTCCTGAGCCAATCATTTGATGACCGGCTGAGTCTCAGTAGGAGACTCAAAGAGTCTCCTACTGAGACTCCTCCTGGTCATCAAATGATTGGCTGCACGACGCTCGGGTGGTGCAGTGGTATAGTCCCTGCCCACCACCAGGTTGTGGGTTCAAATCCACCATAGTGCATCCGGCATTGACTGGCGTCTATGCGAACACAATTGGCCCGTGTTCGGGGGAGGGAAGCGGGGCGGGGAAAAACAACTTTTTAATATGAATGTTATATTATTATCATTCAAACCTTGGTGTTTTGCCAATTATTTTGAGGCCCACTTGCGATACCTCCTACAGCTTGAGAACCACTGCTATAGACTACCGTAACCATCAATAAATAACTGAAATGCAACATCAAAAAAGTGCTATAGTGTCCCTTCAAAATGAAGGTCCAAGCAATGAACCTATGCCAACGTCTTGCTGTTATCCAAGCTAAATATATTATGTTAATGACACACATGAAGCCCCTGCTGTGTCTTTTTTTTTTGGAGAGGCTAAATGACAGGTGTGACCTTGGTGTTACACAAATTCGAAACAAGTTTTCAAGTTCATGACGAGGCACATTGGCAGAGTCCATACATTAACCCCTTAAGACCGGGGAAAGCATCTGTCATTTTAGATTTGAACCACTTTAACCATTATCTTATACTTTGGGCTATTCAAAAATAGCAGCTATACAAGCTCATAGCTATGAGCTTGTAGATCTGCTATTTTTTGTAAAAATCATGAAAATGTTTGCAAATCTTTGAATATATATATTTTTTAAGCAAACATTTGTAACTCAAATCTTTGCTTCTGGGGATTATACAAATGTCTTCTAAATCCATTTAAAAGAAAAAGACTTATGTTGCTATAATCAGTGGTTCTCAAACGTTTTTATGTCAAGGGCCCCCAAGATGATATGTATTTGGCCGCGGACCCCCATGTTGTTCCAGGGACCCCCCAGAGGCAAAGATTTGAGTTAAAAATGTTTGCTTGAAAAAATATATATATTCAAAGATTTGCACACAATTAATGTTCACGATTTTTCAAAAATAGCAGATCTACAAGCTCATAGCGCTTATATATCTGCTATTTTTTAATAGCCAAAAGTAATCTTTAAATGACACAGATGCTTTCCCGGTCTTAATGGATTAAAACGGCCTTCGGTGGAAGCTGCAACTTTTTACCTCTACGCTGTGGGCAGCAGATTAGTGGAAGAGGCTGACTGATGGCTGAAAGCTGGCCAGTCCAATGCAACCGCAGTATGTATGCAGGCTGTGACCTGCCAGCTGGCTCATATGACTTCTACACTGTATAGTCAATCACTTCTGTGATGTACAGTAAATTCATCTTACATATTCATAATGACCCTTTTCTGTATCTTTTTTAATAATTATTTTTTGGGCTGTGCAATATATCGATTATAATATATTATTATTATCGATTAAATTATCGATTATATTATTATATTGATATCGTGATATGAGGCCAGATTTGGTTTAGGATTTTAGATATCATAATATCATGATATGGCATAATTGTTTTTTCCTGGTTTTAAATATTTTCAAAAATAGCAAAAAATAGCAGATCTACAAGCTCACAATGCATCAAAGCATTGTAAGCTTGTAGATATGCTATTTTTGGAATAATTAAGAAATACCGTATTATAGTCACAATATCGATAGAGGTAAAAAGATGTAATAAAATAAAAGATGTTTGATCGTGTCTATATCGCCCAGTCCTAATGCTTAGTATACAGTAAAATAATGTGTAGTGTACAGTTAGTATGCAGTATGATCATTAGCTGTCTGTTCATATTTAGTGAGGGCTGCCTGTTGTCTGACAGGCAACCTGATGAACACACAAGGAGGTTGACCCTTGGACGACCCGTCATTTTAACCCATTCAATCCGGGAACGCACCAACAAATGTATTCTAAAGCCTAACAGGTTTCTGAAAAATGTTGCTATATCAGTGGTGCTCAAACCTTTTCATGTCAAGGAGCCCCAAAATGAAGTATTTGGCCGCCGACCCCCATCTCAAAATATTTAGTTCCAGGGACCCCCACGAGAAGAAAGGATTTGAGTTACAAATGTTCGCTTTAAAATATATATATTCAAAGATTTGCACACATTTTCACGATAAAAAGAAAAAATAGCAGATCTACAAGCTCATAGCGCGGCACTCGGTGCCGCTCTATGGGCTTGTATATCTGCCATTTTTTGATAACCAAACTATAAAATGATGGTTATAGCTAAAATCTAAAATGACACAGATGCGTTCCCGGGTTGAAAGGGTTAAACCACGCCTGCCTTGGCAGCTCTCCGCTCCCTCTCCTCCCTCTGCTCCCTCTCCTCCCTCTGCTCCGCTCTGCTCCTCCGTCTCATCTCCCTTCAGAGCCAACTGGGTGCAATCCAGTCACGACCAACTGATTCCATAAGCACTAACACACTCCCATTATGACACTGTGCGAGAGAGAGATTTCTTTTTTACTGCACTATAAGGAACAAGCCAGCTGTTTCTCTGAAGGGCAATGTGTGATGCTCTGTCCCGTTTATGAAGGTGAAATGTAGGCTGGTTTATGAGTATAGATAGTTAACCATTTGAATCCTATACTTAGTTGACCAGATTACCCAAAGGGCTCTAATACTAGGAGGCCCCTCCCTGTTTTTGGTCTGTCCCAAATGTTCCCACCCAAAATAGCCGACCTACAAGCTCACAACATGTTGTCACAATTATTACATAATCGTCTAATCGCAATTATTTGAGATAATCGCAATTCTTTTTTCATAATCGTCATAATCGTCTCCATGTTGAAAAAGTTTCACACATTTTCAAATATAAAAAAAAGCTCTTCAAGCTCTACAAAGCTTTTCAAGCTCTATAAAAGAGCTCTACAAAAAACATCTACAAGCTTACAACGAATCACTTCGTGACGCGTTGTAAGCTTGTAGATCAGGTATTTTTTAGCTATTTTTACATGTATAACATTATTAAACATGTCAATAATGTCTTTGTATGTTTAAGTTATTTGTCATATCTGCCCTGTGCAATTTATTTTATTTATATGTTCCAATGTTCAATGCCAAACACACAATTAAATCGTTAATCACAATTATTTGAGTGACAATTAATCGTCGACTTAAATGAATAATCGTGACAGCCCTAGTTGCCAGCTTGTAGATGGGCTATTTTCGCCGAATGTTAGCCCCAGAGTAGGGATGCTAGGGTTCACTAACTCAGTCCAGTAGCTCATTAGGTGCTTGTCATACTGTGAGTAGGAGCCCTAGCATGAATGCTAAAAGACCATGTTTCAGTCAAGCAAAGTGCCAGCCAGTGCAAATCACCACTGGTACAGTAAACTGCTGCATTGTGATTGGTCCAATGGGGGTGTCCAATGTGTTTACCTGGAGTCGTGGAAGGGACCGAGAGAACCACCACAGCAGGGAAGCTGAGGATGATTGACAGGTTGACACAGTGGACCAGAAGACCCACACGCTCACTGAACGAACCCTGAGAAGAGAAGAGGAGGGTAATGGTTACCAGACTGCTTACTATATTCTCCACTACTCTCTGTCTGCCCATGCATATTTTCACCACTTAAACCCTCTAGACTTAGTCAAACAGACCTGAACTAAAACGTTTTTTTTTACCTCTACAGCAAATCTCTTTGTTAAAAATAGCTAAAATAGCACAATTGTGAGCTTGTAGATCAGCTCTTCTTGGCTAATGTTCCAACCAGAATATGGATGCTGGGCTTCAAGTGGTTAACCGAGTAGTTCACCCAAAAAAAGGGCTTATTTTCTATCAATTACACACCCCATGAAGCCTTGTTTTTTGTTTTTTTTTGTCGCATTCCTGAACCAATAGGAGACTCAGTAGGATACTTTTTGAGTCTCCTACTGAGTCTACCGGAGACTCCGCCGGTCATCAAATTATTGGCTTAGGAATGCGACAAAAAATAAACCCTCCATGAATTCAAGGCTTCATGGAGAGTGTAATTTTCGATAGAGAGTGTAATTTTCGATAGAAAAAGTACATTTTTGGGTGAACTACTGTACTTCTTTAAGGCTGCTGTTGTAAACTGTGTAAGGCCTTAAAGTTTGTTCACCTTCATAATGTCTACTCAAATAAGGTAAACACGTGGCAGCGAAAATGTTACTGATTCAATTGGCACCATTCATTAATATTTTAAAGGGCGACCACCTATTTTTAACCCAAATCCTATTGTTCTATTGTTGAGGAGGAACTTGAAAATCTGGCATAGCACTTTACAATGCATTGTGGGTCTCGACTCTCGAGAGCTCGCCACTCTGGAGACCCAGAATGCTTTGGGAAGTGTTAAGTCAGATTTTCTCTTGTCCTCCTCACAATAGAACAATAGGATTCGGGTTAACCCATTAAAACCGGGAAAGCCGGGTCATTTTAGATTTTTGCGCTGTCTATTCAAAAATAGCAGATATACAAGCTCACAGCGCGCCACTTCGTGCCGCACCGCGAGCTTGTACATCTGCTACTTTTGATCATTTTTTTTTAAAATCTTTAAAGTGTGAGAACTACTGATTTAGAAGGCATTTGTAGAATCGGCCTCAGGTCTTAATGGGTTAAATATAGGCCAAGTTGCCCTTTAGCCATTCAAGGAGGTCTGAGGAGCACTCTGACAGGGAGATATCTGAGGAAGCTAACAGAAATTGTGACAGCACTCTGAGTTTCCCCAAAACTTTAGTGTGATATTTATTTTGTTAAAGAAAGTGTTAAATAGCTCTACTGTGTATTCTGATAGCAATCATTGCAATAGACTAGTGTTTGTTAAGTAACAGAGGTCTGCCAAAAAAAATTTTTCGGGATACCAAAGTATTTTTAGGTCGGGATACCAATTTTATCCAATCAGGATAACTCAAACAGGATACAGGATAAACAAATGAAAATGGAAGTGATGAAAAAAGTGATAAATAAATCAGCTGTAACTGTAATACAAAAAAATGTAAGCTGATAGATGATCTTCGTAGAGTTCTCTCCTCTGACCGGATAAAATTGGTATCCAGACCCGAGTATGTATGTTTTGTTTACTAAAGAGCTGGAGAGATGGGGAGACTGCTACTGAATAAGCACTCAATAGCTATGATTACAATCGGAATGTAGAGTTCTACCTTTGAAAACAAAGCATTTTATTTGATTAAAAATGAAAAAAAATCCCAAAGTGCACCGACACTCACAAATGACTGAATGTTGATGAACTCACCATGGACAGCTGTCTCTCTGTGTAGAGAGCCACCAGTATGAACACATTGGACACTGTAGAAAGACAGTAAAAACATCATGTTAGCACTTGACTTCAGTGATCCTATATTACATTACTGAATGTTAAAACGATGGATTGGCACCCCATATATATAGAAACATATACCTACAAACGTACATACATACTGTACTATACGTACGTACGTACATACATACGTAATACACTGCCGCAGTTCTGTAAGGCCAGTACATAACAACAATAGTAAGTTACTGTTTCGGTTCAGAGAATGAAAGGTTCAAGCAGCCCTTCAGTTAGATTTGATTTCACTGCCATCTGACTCTCGCTGTGAGATATTAAGTGAGACAAGTCCTAAAATATTTTGTTTTTCAAAGGCAGATTTAAGTTTCTGGTAGAAAAGAACATCAAGTTCAATTGTCAGCTGTAAACAAAGAATACAAACAAATAAGTACAGTATAGATAATGATTACATCAAAAATAAATCCAGTTTCATACTCGCATGAAATGGCATTGTGTAACATTTGCATGTGGTGCTAACTGCTAATAAAGCAAAGCATAACTGAATTAAGCAAATGAAGGTGTCTACTGCCACTGAGAGACTGTTGGTCTGGTAGGGTCAACCTCCTGCCCTGTTAACAAGACAGGGCAGGAGCGTGCACACACACACACACACACACACACACACACACACACACACACACACACACACACACACACACACACACACACACACACACACACACACACACACACACACACACACACACACACACACACACACACACACACACACACACACACACACACACACACACAGAGAGAGAGAGTAGCAGCCTATGAATGAAATGAGCCAGCACTAACAGAGCATATGTGTTGCACAGCACACACCACCTGCTAGACAGGAGAGTGAAAGGGCCCACACCTACAGTACAAACTCATTGGTGTGATGGTTCCTTTTGATTTATTTTGATAAAACCCAGTTTGTAAATTACAATACTACTCATTGTTATTTTATACTGAAAAGGCATGTAAACAATCACTATAAGAGAGACAGCTAAATCCCTTACCGGCCTGCGACTCGGCCGCAACACGTGTCCTCTATAGTCTATAAAGCATCATCTACTCAGCTATACATAAAGTCTTCCATCAGCCTATCCACTGTGTATACGACCTGGCAGTTTATGGTCTATGGTAGAACAATAGGGAGGCAATTTTGGTTTAAAAAAAAGGGGGAAAAGCGGAACAATTACGTGCATGAACCCTCTAAAGCAGTATAGTTTTAAAAGGTTTCTGTGGGGAAAAAAACTATCTATCCACGCACGCACGCACGCACGCACGCACGCACGCACGCACGCACGCACGCACGCACGCACGCACGCACGCAGCTGATGTTTGTTTAACATTGTATATGTTAAGCCACCTGTTAAGCCACCTTTTAAGGGTTGTACAAATATTTATCAATTAAAAAAGTTATAAAAATGTAATAATTAGACAATATGAAGACGACGAATAGGATAGGGTTTTACTTTGGATTTTTGGGGTTTTGGTTTTGTCAGATTAAATGAATTATAATCCTCTGATAGGAATTGTATTGTATACTGTGATACACCAATGAAATGAAATGAAATGAATCTGGATTTCATTCAGCCTACCTATAGATGGGTTTCCGCGCGACGTCATCACAGAGCAGAGTGTGCAATCTGCGCATGCGGGAGGTAGAACGACCCGGAAGTGCCATTCACTCTATTGTTATTTTCGGGATTTAGATAGGCATAATGCTGCTATTATAGGCATAATAGGCATAATGCTGCTATTATATACAGACAGATCCAACTTCCGACAAATCATTTTTATTGAGTAAAGAAGATATTACAAACTGCATCATTTAATCTACTTTCATTAAACCCGGTGAAGACCATTTATTTTATCAATGTACTATGGCCAGAGCTGCTGCGGGTAATAGCGCCATCTACAGGCTCTTCCCTCCACTGCGCGCGCATCATCCTCTCATGTTTACCAACGGGAAACCCATCTATAGATAGATGGACACTGGGGAGCTTACTGAGGGTCAAAGTGTCCCAAACAAGACAAAACCCTTGCATACTGTAGCACACAGCTTTGCGGAAAACAGCAGAATGCCGTAAGAAAACAAAATATTACCAAAAGAAAACATTGAAATACATCAAAATAAAAAGGTGAATGAAACCTCATTCTATGAGCAAATGATTCAGCCGTAAACTCTGAAAAGGGATTGCACTACTCATCTATTCAACTTGTTGGCAGCACTCTCACAGGGTGGAGGGGACAGCAGCTGGTACTTATGTAGGGAAACAATCTCTTTGTGAATGTGTCAACAAAATGATTCAGCAACTCACTGGTGTCAGCATCAATGAAGAACACAACTCCATCACCATAGTCCAGAGGCACATGGATCGTCTAAGGTTGATTGGTGACTCACAGAGGCATCCATCCACCGCATGAGGCTCCAGAGAGACCAATGTAGCCCTTTTCTGGCTTAAATGAGAGTTTATATCCCCCTTGGTCGAGCTGGATCAAACCTTCGTCTACCGTCCAGTTGGTCATATCTGTCGATGGCCCACCTCCCAAAATGTACTATCCCCAACCTCAACGTCCCAGCAGTGATTTTCTCCTTCAGCACATTGTTCAGCGTTTGCTCCTTCCTTAGTGCAGCCAACGCAGCCTCCTCTTCCCCTGGCAAAAAAACGGTGAAGTTTCCTCAACTAATTTGGCTCGCAGCAAGTCTGGCCTGGGCCTTAATGTGTTGAGAGTCATTTCATTGCAGGTTGCTCGAAATCCTTTGAACTCCCCAAGCTCAGACGATAAGTCCATGTGATTAGTCCAGGCTGAGTCCTTGAGCTCCAGCACAGCTTCACTGATGGGTTTCAATCTGTGCTCCATGTGCTTTTTACCAGCTTGCTCGAAGAGCGGCTGGTCTATGAACAGACAGAGCAACTAGTCGAGACCTTTTCGACACTTTTTCATCATTGGCTGTCCTTTAAGCCAATGGGGAGACTTCCCATATAAACGGCGGTCGTCCTCCCATGCTATGGCATCATAACCCTACTAGACAGGCCTGCCTGCCCTGGTGACGGCTCGCAAGTTGTCGCAACAAAACTATCAATTCCAGCGGAGTTTGGAATTATGCAGTAAGTGGAGTGTATGTGTGCCCAGGACATCACTTTAAATATCACACACACACACACACACACACACACACACACACACACACACACACACACACACACACACACACACACACACACACACACACACACACACACACACACACACACACACACACACACACACACACACACACACACACACACACACACACACACACACACACACACACACACACACACACACGCACACACACACACACACACACACACACACCATAATCATTTTGTCCCGGGTGGCTCGTGTCGTCTCGCAACATGAAAATACTTGAAAAAAAATAATTCGATCGGGGCAAAAAAAAGCTTGCCGCAAGCTGGTATAGTATGACTGTATCATTTCTTGTTTGAATCCCAACAGACCAGACACACACAACCTGGCGTAGCTCTTCTATCTTTCCAAAATGTCATCACGTAGGCTTTAGTGAAACTCTGGGTACAGTACAGAAGATACACAGAAATACTAAAAACTGCTGATCTAAGCCCACAACTATTATGACATGCCCAGAATAGGGATTTTAGGGTTCATGTGGATAAGATACATATAGAGATACATAATTACTTTTTTATCATAGATGGTTGTTATAATAACTACTGTATGTGTGCTCTTTGTTGTATGTTGAATGTGTCTCTGGTTAGGGTTATACAATGCTACATTTTGACATGGTACATGTTGATATGAACTTATTATAATTTTGAAAAGTAACAAAAGAGCTGTGTTCCCTAAATAGGTGTACTCTTAAGGGTGTGACAGGTTGTCAATAGAAGTTAGTTTTAGACTATAAAACTGTTGACTTGAGGTAACATTGTCACCAATTGAATAAAGTATAGTGACATTGCCAAGTTGGCTTCAAGATCACATCTATTCTAAGAGTTATGAAGTGTGTGTGTGTGTGTGTGTGTGTGTGTGTGTGTGTGTGTGTGTGTGTGTGTGTGTGTGTGTGTGTGTGTGTGATGTTTTGATATTGAGGCTGTGTATCTCTAAACTCTAGTAACAGAGTGAGAGAGACGTCTAAGCCAATGTTCTCAAAGTTAAACAAGAGTTCACAGGAAGGGTACTTGGCAGGTGTCTTATTTCACGGTTAATCAATCTTTTTGATCGTATGGGATCGATGGCTTTTGGATGGCCTTCCGCCCATTATTCAACCATTTTAAGGATGAAATTCAGCATGGCGACCTAAAGGTGAACGGTCATTAATTATGTAGGATACAAAATGGCTACTACTGCAGTGGCATTAAAGCCACTAATCAACAACCTCACCCTCACCTCACTCAAACCACCCCCCCACACACACACACACACACACACACACACACACACACACACACACACACACAGCTTAATCTGAGTCTTCCTATTTCCATTTGGGCAGCCAGAAACATCACTTGGTTGAGTGCATTCAGAGTTGAATAGGTTGCTGTTCCAAACTGTTCATTTTGATTGAAGATGCACTATATTCATAAAAGGGTATGTTATGTGTGTGTTTGCATGTGTGTATGTGAGAGAGAGAGAGAGAGAGAGAGAGAGAGAGAGAGAGAGAGAGAGAGAGAGAGAGAGAGAGAGAGAGAGAGAGAGAATAAAAGTTGCTGCAGTGAGTCTGAAACTACTCCACTCCCCAGGGGAGCTGGGATGCTTTACTGTCCGTGATGCTGTAAAGAGAATCCCATTCACACTCCTCTCACTGCCCATATCTTTGTTCGGTGCAGTACTTCACTACATTACCTCTTCTCCTCTCTCTCCCGTCTTGCCCTCCCTTATTGCAGTACTTTACATTAACTCTGTCCTTCTCTCTGTCCCCCACTTTAATGCCTTCCTCCACCACTCTCCCTCTCTCTCTTGCTCTCTCTCTTACTCCCTCTCTCTCTCCATCTTTCTCTTTAACCCTGGACTGTCTACAACTCTCAGGTCCTCCTATCTCTTTTCTTACCTTCCTTACCCCCCAAACTCTCTCTCCCTCTTTCCCTGTCACTTCCCCATTCTCTCCCCTTTCCTTCTCTCCCTCTCTCTCTCTCTCTCTCTCTCTCTGCAGTACAGTAACAGTTTGCAGTATGTAGGGCAGGTAATTGTCCCTCAAGAGAGTGAGCTGCAGCAATGCAGACATTCACTGATGGAACAAACAGCAAAAAAGAAAACAAGTTTATATATGAACATCTTAAACCAAGTAGCAATGTATTGAAATAAGACTTGTTTGTTACAACTCTTCTAAGATAAATAAACAATTCTTAAAGTTAACATATACTACTTCAACCCAGCAATGATTTCTTGTGTGCTTTAGGCAAACAATAATTATTGAAATCCAAAACACACATTTCAAGTCATGATTTGATAAACTTGTAGGTGGTTTTGCAATAGTTTTAGAACAAATTGATGTTGGGAACGTTCTTTACTGACCACCCGATGAGTCACACTGCATTGTTGAAACGCACGAGCAACAACCACCACAGTGATGTGCAGGTATACCCCCATTTCCCTGTTCAATATGGAAACCTACAGTATGCACTCCCATTATCCCAAAACATTCCACTCTGTGCTCAAGCCATCACGATTTTAGTATCACAATTCATGATTAAATATATTGTTGCTAAGGAAATGTTACGAGTTTCTCCAAGCTGTCTTAACACAGTTGCGTTATCAGAGCAGACACATGTTCCCTGGCTGTATCCAGGGTACAACTAAACTAGGACTGCCTAGTCTTGTTTAAACAGAGGGGTAGCAGTGTTAAAAAAACCTGAAGGCAAATATTAGGCAAATATTACCTATTTACAGTTTGAATTGCCCAACGACAATTCCTAATGAATGACTTAATTTAAAAAAGTGATCACTTGGATTCCAATGTACATGAGAAAAATATCTTGCATACAATTTGTTACGACAGTTATGACCATATACATTAAACCACCTACTCAATGTATCTAGTCTTAGAGTACAGGCTGAAATGTCTGATGGCAATTCTGAGTAAATCAACTGCAACAGTGCAATAGTGATAGTGCTTATATACAGTACATATACAACAGTCCAAAGATCCATCTGGGTGATGATCAGACCACAAAGCAATGGAATAGAGTTAGGCAGTTTTTGTAGTCACTGGGAGATTATGAAACCAAAGTGGCTTAGGATATTCTTGTAAAGTCTGTGATTGGTAGAATAAATACACTATTAGTCATCAACAAAACACCATTGTAGGAGTTTGTGGAGGTGTGGGAAGAAATGTGATAGAAAACACACATTTTTCCTTACTGCTGCCTTCAGTCACTTTACAAAGTGCCACAAGTAATTTGAACAGTAAATGTTAAACAGGCATAACAATACCAAATATCAATATCAAACACCATATGACATCTTATGTAAATTATCTAAAGAAGTAACCAGTCATCAGCAACTGATGGCTTTCAAATCCCTATGGCCACGTCTCAAGTTTATTAAGTGTACCTACCAATTACCAGGCACGCCGCTGGCCAGCTATAGGGGTCCTTCACAAATAAGGAAATAACTTGAATAGGGTCCACAAGGATGCCATATCTAATGAACCATGACATAAAATGACAGATTAAAATGTGACTTTCGTTTACAGTATATACAGAATATGTACATAATAATTTACATCATATTCAATGTTTACAATGACAGAAATGTATTTTGTCTCCGGCAATTTTCAACTTTCATAAAGCCATGGTTTGATGTGGAGCAATGTATGTTCATAATTGGACATGACAATTGAAAAAGGACAGGCATGAAAACATACAGTAAAACTATACCAAAATGCTTTGCAAAAGGTTGTAGCCATACTCACCTTAATAGGTTTTCTAAAAAAAGACGAGCATTGCTCAGCACCTGTAAAACAAAACAAATAGTAACGTTACTAGCTGAATAATCCTGTCCGGTGTGTGTGTGTGTGTGTGTGTGTGTGTGTGTGTGTGTGTGTGTGTGTGTGTGTGTGTGTGTGGGGGTGTGTGTGTGTGTGTGTGTGTGTGTGTGTGTGTGTGCGTGTGTGTGCATGCGTGTACATAAATTAAAAAAGGAATATGAGGAGTTACTAGTTTTAAACAGGCTCATAGATAAGCTCAGCAAATACATTCTGCTACTCATTAACTTTATTCACTATTTACGCTGTTCTTTCACTTCTCTATCATTTGACTTCCTTATTCAGCCCATCTTTCTTTGTCACCACTTTCCCTCCTTCCCTTTTTCTTCACCTCTCCCCCATCTTCAGACCACAGTCTGCATATATCCCTTTCTCCTTCCTTCACACGCTTTCCTTGTTTGTCTCGTCTACCCCTCCCTCCATTTTGCTAATTGAATTGAATGGAATAAAACATTCCCGTCTCTTTTCCACTTCTTCTTCCTCCTCCTTACTCTTTTCTCCATATCTCCCTGTATCCCCACTCATTTCTTTGCTTCCGCCTCTTCTTCCTCCTTTCATCTCTCCCTCTGTCTAAAAGGATTGTAATATCTCATTAATCAACACAAAGCCCCCATGCTGCTAACTGGGGATGGGACAGAAGTTCAGCGGCAACGAGAGAAGCCTCCTGTGATGAACACAACGATCTGTGTTCAAAGCCTGGATTAACCCGTTAAGATCGGGAAAGCATCTGTGTCATTTTAGATTTCTTTAGCTATTCAAAAATAGCAGATCTACAGCTTGTAAATCTGCTATTTTTGAAAAATCGTGATATATTTTGTAAAAGATTTGAATATTTTTAATCAATAATTTTATATTATTTGTAACTCAAATCTTTGCTTCTGGGGGTCCCTGGAACAAAATATTTTGAGATGGGGGTCCGCGGCCAAATACATATCATTTTGGGGGTCCTTGACATGAAAATGTGAGAGAACCACTGATACTATAGCAACATAATTTTTTTCAAAAAACTGTTAGGATTTAGAAGACATTTGTAGAATCTGCCTCAGGTCTGAATGGATTAACAGCAAGCAGCCCTCACTGGTTTTTATCTCCTCTCCTCCCATCCTCTCCCATTCCATCACTTTGCTCGGGCGCAGAGGAGGAGAGAAGCTGCAAAAGATGTCGAGCCTATCTCGCATTGATGCTTTTTGTTTATTTTGAGGTATATTTATGTCGATTTGTTTTACTCTCCTTGCAAACATTTTGTATGCATTTTGGAGACATTTCACCTGATTGGGGATAAGTGTGCTAACACACACATTGGATATACACCATATTCCATAACAATTCTTTTATCTTGAAATTGCATCTTTAAACAAGACATTTGTGCTGTGTAACAAGTGATGTTTCTTGAGGCCAGAAAAACATACCTGTCAATGGAGTGACATCATTTAATTGAAAATATATTTGAATAAAGGCACCCTGGTGTTTCTAAGCCATTTACTGTTAACTGCAAAGTCCTGATTTAAATTCCTGCCTCAAGCCATTCATTGCATGTCATCTCCCAACGCTGTCCTGTGCTAGTAAAGAAGACATTCCCTAGAAATGCTTTGATAAGTCTGAGTTCAGAGTAAAATGTCTTGCTAAAATTGTCATTTCTTTTTGTAGTGCATCTAAGCTGGCAGGAAACCAGATCTGACACAGAATCAGACGTGTTGAGGCAACAGAAAAGGAGCGTTATTTATAGAAACATGGAATCATTTAATTCCTTTCATTTTAATTTGCTTACTACTAACAGAATCTAAGCCATAATCCACAGTGGCAGTGCAGCACCCCTGGATACAATAGAGTTGCCCTCTAGTAGCTTTGTTGACATTTTGATTCACTGATCATTATTGTATTTTGTGTTGAAATGTTGACAATTAAATTACAGAGAATGTTTATAAACGTATGCTTAACTTTACACCTCACACAAAATCCTCAGCATCAGTATTTAATGTTCATCAACAGTGTCACTGTCAATGTACAGTTTTCTTTCTTTCATGTTCTAACATTCTCCATCATTTTCAGTCTCTTGTCTTGCTCCCTCCCTCTCTCTGCCATTAAAGCTATAGTGACAAAGCATGACACAAGGTTATTGTCAGGCTGAACAGGCTCTTTTGTTATAGGAAGCTATACATTATGGAACAATGGCTCTGAAAATATATCCTACTTAAAGGGGACCTGCACTCAGGATTAAGGACTCACATATATATAGGTGTATATTCTTTTACAATTATATAATTTTTATAATTATACCAACTTTGTGTTTAATTATTAGATGCACTGCTCGTAAAGGACCAAGAGAGAGACTGTTAATTTACTTTGCATTCACTTAACATTTTGAAAAGCCCTGCTTTAGTACTGTATATACTGCACTGTATACTAAGCTGTATGGACTTTGAAATGTATGGTATGGATTGAGTCGATTAAAGCTGGATTTATGCTCACCAGAATAGGTCTCAGACCCTTTAAGTGCAGTAGCAGTTTCTGCAAACTGCTAATAAAGTATTCAATCAATCAGAACCTTTAAGTGGGGGTGATGCAGGTCACACATGTCACTTTCAGAATCAGATATGACCGAATATGCTGCCCACCTTAGTAGTGATATAGATGATGCATTCCTAAGTGAGGGGGCTGGGAATTTCTCCTTACAACTTCCAGTAAGTTACAGAGTGGAGAGCAGAGAGCAGAGCCTGCTTTGGGCCGCAGGGAGAGAGCTGCAGTAGCCAAATATATGTGGATCTATCCTGGCTGTACACCTCAAGCCCTCCAGGATTTCGCAATCGCAAGAACTGAAGCAAATGCAAGAAATCCCCACAATAATTGTGAGTTTGCAATTTTGCCTGATCCCTGCCATATTTCCACATAAAATGGTCAGAAGACTGCTGTTAGTGTTTGCTTGCCTAAACAGAAAGAGTGGAAGGGGGACAGAATCAGATGTGTGTATGGAGTGTGCCATTATAATTCCCTCCTAACCTAAACTCAAGCTTTCTGTCTGAATTTTCTTCCTGTATGATTACCTATGAGAGAATCTTGATAGTTGGCTATTTTAATATTCAAATATAGATGATCCCTCCAATTATTTTGCTATTGACCTTTTAAATATCACTCACTCTTTTGGCCTGAAACAACAGCTTCTGGGTTTAACACATAACGTGGGCATGTTTTATATTTAGTATTTACAGTACATATAGTGTGGGTATCTGCTCCCTAATGGAAGTTGGCCTGTGTGTGTCTGAACACTCATGCATTTTATTTTATTCTGCTTTCCAACATTTCTCAATGAAATCACTGCCTGCATGTTCCTCTTTCTTTCTTTTCGGCTAATGTTAAGTTATCTAAACATTGCGATGTTGATATTTGACTTTACAGGTTAAATCTACTCTGCACCTCCACTTTAGAAACTGTTAGGCTAAATCTAGAGTTACGCATAATACAGTCATCTCCTTGGATCAGTTAGAATATAAGTATGAAATTATTGTTATTTTGATCTAATGAATGGTCATAAACAGTACTAGATTTATTTTTCTAACACTGTTGGCCATCTTAAATGTGGTCAATATTAACGTGTGTAAGTGATGTTTTTATCCTTTGTTCTGACAAGGCTGAAGGTATCATATCTATGATCTCTGCTCCGGTAGCAATCACTGATGTACTTTGCCCTTACCGTACGACTTTAAAGGCCAAATACACAAAGCTGTCTTGTCCTGACTAACTACTGTACTTTGGGTGACATTAGGTGACATCTCACATTTGAAAGTTGCAACAAAAACACCCTTACAGATGCGCAATTCCGTAAATTGAGGAAAAAACGCCTGTATCGCTTTTCAAATTATACCCTGACAGCTTGTGTCCTCCCGGCTCCCGAACATCATCTGTTACCTCTGACCCTGGTCTATTTCCCATGTTACTCTGCCCCTGGGGTAAAAGGGAGAAGTATGGTTGGGTCCCGACCTATCAAGTGAATTGGTCAGAATAAATTCTGACCAATAAATTCTGACCAAGTGGCTATAGCTTACAGCTGGTTCAGTTTAGATATGACACTAGGTGGCCACTGTGTGTTTGGTCTTGAGGTGTAGAAGGCGGCAGGTAGTCTTGCGTTGCCATGCGATCGGAGAAATCCTTACCTATTATGTCAGTGTTCAACCTTTATTATGCTGTTTTGTTGCTATATTAACATTAAAACATATTTTATTATGCAATTATTAACAGTTTAACTATGACTTTTGCTATGAAGTGTGAACAATGCCTTATTAAGGTTAATAAATCCTTTATGGGCTCTGTGCATAACTGTAGTCCCGGGTCTCTGGAAGGTGACATCCAGTTCATTCTCCTATAGCTTCGTATGATCCGCTCAGGTGCAATCAATCAAATGAACCAATGAAATCAGCCAACCAAATGAAGCTATGGGTCATGTAACCAGAACAGGAAACAGGTATGCCAGGACTTATAAGTGCCTTATTAACTGTTAATTAATGCTTATTAGCAGGAGGATGTTTGTTTAAAGTGCTACCGGGAGGGTAGAATGGACTAATACGTGGCTCTTCATATCAGAACAGTGTTTCACATGGGTTTCAACGTTTCAGCCATTTGGTGTGTGCGCGTGTGCGTGTACGTGCGTCTTACCAGCATGACCACACACCAGTTGAGAATTCCTCTGTAGTTGCTGAAACCACTGGCTGAGCTCAGCATGGACTCCCGCGACTGGTGACAGCTGGAGTAAAAGAGAGAAATGAGTGGGTGGATAAACTGATGTATGACTGATGAATGGATAGTATTGTACATCACAAAGACAATCTGACAGTACAGATCTTACAACATGTGATGTGACAATCAGAGTGGAGACAAGACATGTTCACATGAATGAGTACGGTAATTGGTAAGACAGTTTTTTATCATCAAAATGCTGGGAGCTGCTGCTGGATGACTGAAGGAGGGGATACAGGTCAAGTGGGCACCTAAACCTTGTGGGTACCTCAACATTAAATCAATATCAGACCTAAATTTACCCTCCAACTTCTTGTTTATTCCAAAAATGACTGGCTATCATAGGTAGCATTTGTAGAATTATTGGGCCTTAAATATAATAAATAAATTATTATATGTATTTGACCCCTCAAGACATGTAGATATACAATCAAATACAAAATATATATATTTTTTAATTATTGCCCAGTGTTAGGGTCCCACTCTTCTGGTTACCGAAGGCAGTATGCAGAGATAACTGGGCACTATTTTTAGGAAAACTATTTGCGGGGAAAACTGGGTACTACTTGGGAATAAATGGGCACTATTTGGGGGGATAGTAACTGGGCACTGCTATCCAATTGATTCACGTGTTGGACTTCACAATTTCTCAGCTCCCTCTCAGCTGTGATATATTTAGTTAATGGCTGCTTTACCAAACAAATGATTAATGGCCACACCAAAAAAAATATTGAATCATAAAATTATAAAAAAGATATATAGGCTATATATTTTGTTGTGTTTAAACAGCTCATATATTTGCTGTTCATGCACCCATTTCTCTAATGTCCGCTTCCTTTTACAGTCCACACTGAGTGCCCACTTGACCTGTGCTGTGCCCACTTCACTATAGTGCCCATGCAGTCTTCTCAAGTGCCCACTTTAATGCCCAGTTTTCTCCTAAGTCGGCAGTTCAAGTTCATGTGTATTCCTGAGGGATGATATCCAACAATCCAATTGTTCCATGCAATCAATTCTCAACCTGTTGTTTTGGGGTGCGCACCCCAACCCACTCTTTTGTGTTGGCTAGTGAGGCGCGTACTAGCGAGACCTGACAGAATGGGTTTCAATTGGAGCCAGTATTACGTTTGGAGCCAGTGTGACGTTGTCTATTAAGGGGTCTATAGGACCCATTCACACCATCATCCCTCAGAAATACACGTGAACTTGAACTGCCGACTTAGGAGAAAACTGGGCATTAAAGTGGGCACTTGAGAAGACTGTATGGGCACTATAGCGAAGTGGGCACAGCACAGGTCAAGTGGGCACTCAGTGTGGACTGTAAAAGGAAGCGGACATTAGAGAAATGGGTGCATGAACAGCAAATATATGAGCTGTTTAAACTAAATTTGATGTGAGCTAATGTGAACAAAATATATAGCCCATTTATTCCCAAGTAGTACCCAGTTTTCCACGCGAATAGTTTTCCTAAAAATAGCCACAGTGCCCAGTTAAAAAAAAAAGTGCCCAGTCATCTCTGCATACTGCCTTCGGTAACCAGAAGAGTGGGCCCCTGAGAACACTGGGCACTATATAATTAAAAAAGATATATATTTTGTATTTGATTGTATATCTACATTTCTTGAGGGTTCAAATACATATAAGTCTGGAATTTAAAATTTACTTGAGTAAAAGTACAAAAGTATTGGTATCAAAATGTACATAAAGTACCAAAAGTAAAAGTACTCTTTGTGCAGAATTTCACAAGTTTTCAAATGTATACAAATATTTTGAAAATAGCAGATCTACAAGCTCACACAGTGCATCACGATGTGACACATTGTGAGCTTAGAGCTTGTATCGGCTATTTTCAAATGGCCGAAATATAGGCCTGAATTGTGGGTAATGTTTTATATTACCCTAATAATCAAAATCTACAAAGTAACAGAGTACAGAGTAAAAAGTACAATATTTGCCTCAGATATATGTACATGTAGTGGAGTAAAAGTAAAAGTACTGAAAATTGGAAATACTCCCTTATGTACTTAATTACTTGACACAGCTGCACCGTGGGCACGGCCTGCATTATAAATCGATGACACACCCATCGCTAACTCGTCATCACAGTAACCAGTGTTGCCATGTCCGCTTATTATAAGCGACATTTTGGGCTTGTTTTTCTGTCAAGTTGCTTAATATTGCGGGTTGCGTTTTTTTGCCTTGTTTCTAAAGTATAGTTGCTTATTTAGGCTTGTTTCCTAATGTTGTGTAAACCAGTGGTTCTCAAACAGTTTCATGTCAAGGACCCCCAAATGAATATGTAGGCCTATTTGTCTGCGGACCCCATCTGAAAACATTATGCCAGGGAGGGACCCCCAACCCATTAAAGATTTGTGTTGTTAAAATGTCAAATTGCTTTCAAGATTTTTTTGAAAATAGCAGATCTACAAGCTCACAACGCGTCACAATACAGCTTCAAGCCAATGTATGTTTATGTTAAAGGGCTCGCTTCTTTTGGGCTTGTTTTCATAGACCTGGTTGCTTGTTTCTATCGCAAAACCTGGCAATACTGACAGTAACCTGAATTAAACTTTAGGGAAACATCCGCCACTGGCTCTGGTATGTTTGCACACAACTCTCACTGTGAATTCATCATAACACACACCATTAGTCAGCGGTGTAAAGTAACTAAGTACATTTACTCAAGTACTGTACACTTAAGTACAATTTTGAGGTATTTTGTTTTACTTTACTGGAGTTTCTAGTTTTCAGTACTTCTACTCCATACATCTCAGAGGCAAATATTGTACTTTTTACTCCACTACAATTTTTTGAAAACTTGAGTTACTAGTTACTTTGTAGATTTTGATTATTATTACAAAACATATTAACCACTTCAGCCCTATAATTGTTTTTAATTAATTAAAAACATTTTTAATTAATTTGAAAACTTGTGAAATGGGACACTGCATAATGAGTACCTTAATTACTAAGTAATTTTTTTTTATACCAATAAAGTGAATTTAGAAAAATTGAATACTTTTCCCACCACTGCCAGTCTATCCCACATAACGCCATCCTACTAAAAGCCAACACGAACAAAACATTGCAACTTATTCTCTCACCACAATCTGTCACTGAGCAGATTTGTTTGTCTTCTTTTCTCATTCCTAGTTTTAGAGTGTTGGACTGATGATGATGCAGATCCTTGTTGTATCTTCTTCACAGCAGCAGCACTCTGACACGCCGCCACAGAGTCTCCATTCATCGGCTGTAGAGCAGCCCCTCTCCCCTCCGAGATGGTAGCTCTTCTCCGGCGACTGATGGGCCCCAGCACTGCGCTGGAATCCCCCATACTGTAAGGAACCGAACAACAACACTACACAATAATATAGGCTACTGTTGAACTTATTTCACTCAAGCAAATCACTTGCCATGCCATGAAATTGAGGCGACTGTCACTGCATGCCTGTTGCTTCTGTTGCACAATCGTAGTAAACAAAAGGAAGTAATAGTGGACTGTCCGCCCAAAGTTTACACGTACAACAAAGTAGGAGTGTGTTATTATGACGCCGCCTCGACTGCATCATCATGAACTGTAACTTCTCTGACAGGTTACTCCCGGGATCCCAATTTGTTTGTTTTGGAACAGTCACGGTGGGAAATGGTCTGGACAGTTTTGAAAAAAACACTCAAATGTTGTACTTAAGTAAAAGTATCAATACTGTAATGTAGAAACACTGTACAAGTAAAAGTCCAATAATCAAAATGTACTTAAAGGGATACTTCACTTTCGGGCCGGGGACACATTTAAAAAAAATATTAAAAATAAATGAAAAAAGTTATGGAAAATTCATGGCCCCCTCACACATTAGTAGGACACTGCGTGTCGTGAGGGGGCCATGAATTTTCCATAACTTTTTTCATTTATTTTTAATATTTTTTTTAAATGTGTCCCCGGCCCGAAAGTGAAGTATCCCTTTAAGTAAAAGTATAAAAAATATAGGCATCAACATATCCTTAAAGTTAAAGTACCAAAAGTAAAAGTACTCATTATGCGGAATGTCCTGTTTCACAAGTTATCATATGTCTAAAATTCATAAAAAATCTTTTGAAAATAACAGATCTACAAGCTCACAATGCGTCGCAAGCTAATCGGCTATAGTCAAAGTTTAAATAGGGCTTAAGAGGTTTATGTATGTTTTGTAATCATAATTCAAATCTGCAAAGTAACTTGTAAAGTTTTCAAATAATTGTAGTGGAATAAAAGTACAATATTTTCCTCTGAGGTGTAGTGGAGTAGAAGTAAAAGTATAGAACATTTGGAAATACTCCAGTAAAGTATAAAAGATACCTAAAAATTGTACTTAAGTAGGCTACAGCACTTGAGTAAGTTAGTTACTTTACACCACTGTCTGACAGGTTACTCCGGATCCCAATTGGTTTGTATTGAAACAGTCACGGTGGGAAATGGAGTCATTATGTCAGCCTGCCAACCAGCCTGGGCTCCTTGCAGGCAGGTAATGCCATTTAAATAGACTATAATAGAATAGCTTGACTTCACTTTTGAAAACATGACACTTTTTAAACATGCCACAGCAAGTCTATTATTTGGGAGCTAATGGGGATTGTATCATGTCATTTGCCCCAGGCACTGTCTATTAGTTACAGTAAAACTTGGCTGATAGGGATCGAGGCGTATCCGTTCACTCTAGTTCTGTGGGCTTATCCTTATGCTGGGATGGTACAGTGTATAGCTGATCACACTGGCATTGACCCAGCTTTATCAGTCCTCCTGGCTGTCTATAAGGCTGTCTATTAGAGTAATGGGGCTGTCTGCTGTTGTCGGGATAAGAGACCTTGAGGAAAGATCATTAGGAAACTGATGACTTGTTTTATTTTAACCGCGCTACCGGCCAAACTAATTTATTTTTAAAATTTTCCCCTGACATTTGGTTTCTACACTTTAACTCTAACTCAGCTTTCTATTTATTTGTATTTGTTTTGTTTCCTTGTACAATTGCGCCTAGATTTTTTTGTTTCCCAGGTGAAATGAGTCCTTTGTTATTGTACATTGACTGATATCTGATGACCAGAGGTGGGAGGCAAGACACGTTTATTTGTATAGCACATTTCAACAACAAGGCAATTCAGAATGCTTTACACAAAACATTAAGCCCATTAAGACAAAGTGCTATAAAAAATATCATGTAGAGGCAAAGAGAAAAGTCATCAGCTTTGATCTAAGAACTGAGAGTTAGGGAAGTGGAATTCTCCACATTGATTGATTGATTGATTGAATACTTTATTTAGAAGTTTGCAGACAAAAAGCACATGAAAGTACAGTTCAGATACAAGGTCAACTAAATAGGATTTTAAAAAGCCCAAGAAAGCCACTGGCTTGTTTCAATTGGGGTCCTTCTTGTACTCAATTCATAGTGACATTAAATGACAGACAGATATACACTACTATGCAGAACAGAAAGCAGACCTGGCCCTAGATAACCTGAAGTGTATGGTTCATAACATAACAGAAGATCAGAAATGTATTTTTGCGATAAACCGCTTTATAAAGCAACAGTATTTGACAATGAGGAAGCCAGGGTAAAGATCTGAGAGCTGGAGTCATAGCAGCCACTTTCTTGGTGTTAGTAAGCACTCGAGCAGCAGCGTTCGGAATCAACTGCAGCTTTCTGGTTGATGTTTTAGGAAGGGAGACCTGTAAAGACATTGTTACAGTAGTCACAGTTTTTCCAAATCCTGAGGAGACATTTGTCCTTTAATCCTTAGCCTATTTGTAAGGTGATAATAGGCTGACTTTGTAATTGTGTTAATTTGGCTGAAATTCAGTCCTGAGTCCATGACTGCAACAAGATTTCTGGTTTGTATTGTGCATGGTTTCCGATTAAAGCTGGGTAGTGACTTTTAATCGTTCTTCCTTGGCTCCAAAAGGAGTTTTGGGGATGGTGTTTTGCTGTTGTTATGGAGCTGCTTTAATGCTGTTCTAATAGAAACAACAAAAACTGGGAGCTTATCAAATATAGATGCTGGTAGAAATCATTTATGTGGGCACCAGCAATCCAAAACATTTCTCAGAGAACATGCTACTGATAGTTTTCCCACCACTGTAAAACACTAGTGCATGATGTGTGCTATGTTGTGATCAAAAATGTCAACCAAACAACACGCTATTTGTGGAGGATTGATTGTCTAGTCAGTAAGAATACTCTGAAGATTATTGCAGGGGCCCTCATTCAAGGTCATTATGATTATGCATGCACTTCATGGTATCACAACACCTCCAAGGCCTTAAAAACAAGGCTCCAAACATCCCAAAACAAACTTGTAAGGCTACTTCTTGGCCTCAATCACAAAACCCATCTAACCCCTGCTCATTTTGCTAGGATTGGATGGCTTAGGGTTGAGGACAGAGTATAGCAACTTGCTATGGGCCTGGTCTTCAAGATACACCACAACATTGGGATCCCCCTGTATTTGTCAAAATACTTCCAAAATGTTAATGAAGTCCATGATCATAACACCAGAGGCAGCTCCACAAATCATGTTCAACCCAGATTTGGCTCAACAAAGGGAATGAACTCGTTCTCATGCTATTCATCAAAAATGTGGAATGCCCTACCAAAAGGAGTAAAGGAGTGTAAAACCCTACTCACTTTCAAAACTGCCCTAAAGATACACTTCAGGAGGCTGCAATTCGAAAATGGCCCCTGTCTATGTCTTAACCTACCCCCCCCCCCCTCTTTCATTTTCTTCTTTTGTATATATTTTTTTCTCTCTTCATACCAGTAACCTGAAAGCTGATTGTATGACATTCTGTATAGTAGTGTGTATATCTGTCTGTCTCTTATATGTCATGATTTGTGTGCATGGGGTTCTCATCTTAAACAAGCCAAGTGCTTAAGACCTTGTATTGTGAATTTGTACTTCCATGTACTGTGATTCTCATGTCTTACTAAATAAAAGTACATCAATCAATCAATCAATGTTAACATGATATCTAGAATCCCTATTCCAGGGCGAATATTCAGCGAAAATAGCAGATATATAAACTCATAATAAATTACAACATGATGTATTGTGAGCTTGTAGATCAGCTATTTTTGGCTAAGGTATTTGGTGTAGAGGGGCCTAGTAGTAGAGACTCTGGTCAATGAATTATATAGGGTTTAGTGGTTACGCTTATGGGTTATTGTTAACACAGTCACAGTATGTCTCTTCATATCTGAGTTCACAACAGTGAACCGTGTAAAGTAAACCCACTCCTTTAAGGGTATTGGAGCTTGTTACAACTAGAGGATGGGACATCTGCACGCCATCTATGCAAAAATAAATAATTCATAAAATGTCAACATTTAAAGATTGCATTTGAACCACTAGAGGGTGTTGAAAGTCCCTTTCCCCCTATCTTTGAATTAAGGCACCTATGAGACCGAATATAGTATCTCCAACTTACAGCTGACATCGACTCCCAGTGAAGTGGAAGATGTTTTGTGATCCTGTGACCATGTAACATCCACTGTGATATGTCAAAAATAGAGGTGGATCATTAAGAAAATGTGCCAGTTTTCCTCAGCTCTTGACAAGATGGAAATGAGAGGATTCTGTGGGATGATGAAAAAGCTCCAATGCAGAACTAGACAGTAAAATCCTCAGTGTTCATTTAACTCTGAGAGTGTACACATGTAGCTGTGTAGCTGTGTGTACATACATATTCTTTCAGAGTTGCAAATGAATACATCAGAATCAGAATCAACTTTATTGTCAAATCACTGGTTTACAGGTAGAAATTTTCCTTTTGCATAAGCTCCATCATTTTGTTGCTTTCCAGATGGGAAAATAAGAAAAAGGAGGGAGATCAGGGAGAAAAGGTTAGCGATGAAATAAGCATGTCAAAGAGAACATACAAAATCAATATATCTGCATACACATTAGACCCGCAGATAGGGCGTTAAACATTATGAATAAAAATTGCATTTCTCTTTGGCTTTTAGCTTTTGGAAACAAAAGTTGCACAGGGCAGATATGACAAATAACACATATTTAATTTCTTTATACTTAAAAATAACATTAATAGTGGAAATAGCAGATCTATAAGCTCAAAACGCGTTGCGATGCGACGCGTTTTGAGCTTATAGATCTGCTGTTTCCACTATTTTTGTAATTTTTTGAAAATATATGACATTTTTTAACATGGAATTGATTATGACGATTATGCAAAAAATAATTGCGATTATATAAAATAATTGCGATTAGACGATTATTATATAATAATTGTGACAGGCCTACCCGCAGATACAGTATGTACATGAGGTTAAGCATAAGGTGTGAAGTAACCCATTGGTAGTACCACATAGCGGCAGGGATGTGCATGATTAGACATAAGGTGCAAACAGGGTACACACAGGGCAGAAACGAAATAATAGTAACACTAGGGGTTCTATCTATATCTACTGCTCGCTATACTGTAGGTGAGTCAGACCACTGTCTCTGTTGCGTGCTGAGTCTCCTAATGTTCTGCAGATCAGGTTATTTTTGATAGCAGCTGGCCATTTAAAATTTAGAGAATAAGAGGTTTTTGGCCATTCATTATTCATGCATTCTGTAGGGCCTCAAATCCAAGGCTTTCTACACGTCCTCTCTCTGTCTGAGCCCTGAGAGACAGGCAGGAACACAGCACACATATGTAACCTCTAACTCTCTCTCTCTCTCTCTCTCTCTCTCTCTCTCTAATCCATCCATTCATTCGTCCACTGCAACTGTTGTTGGACGACATGAATAATTGCATGTCTCGACCCATTGACTTGTTTTTCTTGCTCCAAATAATAGAACTCAACCTTGTGTGCACGCACAAATCTTGAGATTAGCCTATTTCACCTATTCGTGTTATCCGACATTTTCAAGAGGTTACAGTCCTTGTATATCCAAACTGCAGCAACACTCTGGCACCTGTTCAAGGGCAGCCGAGAGAGAGAGAGAGAGAGAAATTGAGAAAGTTTGGATGATAGAGATATGGGCAGGGAAAATGAGAGAAAGAACAAGATAGAGTGGGAGAAAGAGATGGGTAGAGAGAGATAGATATGGAGACGGATAGAGGGAGAGAGATAGTGTTCGTCCTTGGTTGTAATGAAGCCGTGGAAGGATAGATGACTCACTTTCACCCAGGGAAGAGAAACACACTCCAACATCACTCAGCTGTGTGTGTGTGTGTGTGTGTGTGTGTGTGTGTGTGTGTGTGTGTGTGTGTGTGTGTGTGTGTGTGTGTGTGTGTGTGTGTGTGTGTGTGTGTGTGTGTGTGTGTGTGTGTGTGTGTGTGTGTGTGTGTGTGTCAGTGAAGACTGATGGTGATAGTATTGGATGCTGGCTGGACTGATAAAGGTATAAGTCAGTAGATTGACACTGATAGAGAGCGATATTGTATAAGTGTGTTGTGTGTACACTGGTGCCTGTTGATAGGTGTCTGTGTGTATATGAGCATGTACTGCCATGTTCGTGCGTGTATGCGTGCGTGCGCGTTCGCGCGTGCACAAGTAGGCATGTGTGTGAGTGCGCGTGTGAAAATGTGTGTGTGTGTGTAAAGTGACAGATAGGTGCGTCATAGCGCTGTTAGGAGGTTTGGTGCCATGTCAGCACTTCTACAGTTCAGCCAAGGACTCTAAAACACACACTCCATCTGTCTCCACCTTTCTGGAAGAAAAAAAAAGTGTACTGGAGGCTGAGGGAAAGAGGGAGAATGATGGAGGGAGAGATTTGAGAAGGACTCGATTTGAATTAGAATCTTGGTCTGGACTCATATCAGATCATTCGTTTTTTCGTCTGTGTTCCTCTACAAAATGTCATTCACAAACTTTGATTTCTCAGGTAACCTGTCCTCATACAGTATGCTGTCCATTCCGCTCTCCTAACTGCTGCAGGCATCTGCTTATTTGGCCCCCTCCTCTTGTTTTCCCTCTACACCAAAAGTCCTTGCCTCAAATAGCCGATCTACAAGCTCACACTGCTAACATTTTGGTGAATCTTAGTCTGTTTTAGCCGAATGTTCGGTTATTTATGTCATGGCCAGAATAGGGGAAAAAACGGTTCATGTGGTTAACAAACTCAATCCCAAGCTCGGGCATACAACACTACTGCTATGGGAACTGCAACCCCATACCTACAAGCCACTGTTATGCAGTCTTTACTCTACCGCAGTGATTCTGAACCTCAAGGACCCCACTTTAATTATGCATTTGGCCATAGATCCCCATTTGTTTTATTTTATTTTTATCTACACTGTAAAATCCTCAGTCAGTGTTAGTTCCATTTGTAAACTTGAAGAGTTACGGCCCCATAAGGGTCCATTTGGTCCCTAACTATTCATTATTGAGCTGGGGACCCCCTGGAACCCCCTCAAGGACCCCGGGACCCCACGTAGAGAACCATTGCCCTACCACCCACAGAGCTCTCCCTTCCCTGCAGTGACCTGGCTATTGCTCTAGCTGGCCATGACATCCTGGCTCTCCAATGGTGGCATGACCTTGCCCCAGTGAGGACAGCAGAGTCTAACCTGATTTATGCTTCAAATGACAAATAGTTGTGCGACGGCCCACTCGACAAAATAATCTCTGTTCATCTACAAATGCCATTCCCAAACTTTCTCTGGTCAAGGAGCCTATGACAGTGACAGAGAAGGTGACGTTGTCCCAAAAAAAAAAAAGAAGGATTTTCACCTGTAAAACTTTTTTCCAGTTGAAAATGCATTATTTTTGTCGAGTGACACGTCACGCAACACTTGGTCGTCAAAGCATAACTCAAGCTTTACACTCTGTCATAAGCCAAAACCCTGCAGCCTAATCTCTCTTCAAGAAATACTACTCTTCCCCGAATGAAATGCCATTCTGAAAACGCTTCTGCCTGTTCTTCAAAATAAAAACTTGTACCTTTTTAGCTTTTATTTCTGTACTTCTCTATCAATCTACATGTGATCATTGGATGGAGCAATATTTGCGTCTTGCCTAATTATGTTGTCGGTCCTCTGGCTTTGACCCTTGAACTCGTTGTTTGTTGTGATGTAGGCAATTCAGGTGCTTTTAAGCTTATTCTCCTCATTAAAAGTCACTGTGGATAAGAACATCGGCTACTACTGTACATAAAAAGGGAACCTCACAATATTTCTGTTGTTGTCTCCGCCAAGCCGAAGGCATGGCCGAGACTATGTTTTGCACCCTGTCCGTCCGTCTGTGTGTGTGGGGGTGTCTGTGATCAGCTAATCTCCGGCACCGTTGGCATGATTGCAGCGAAACTGTGCACACACACTCCCTGAATTTTTCACATTCAGATTTTTGCAAAACAATTTTTTTGACAGTACAGATTTTGTCCGGAATCGGTACACAGTATCTCTATAGTCAAATTAACAAAATGCCAGCGGAATCGCACTGCGTGCGATTTCCGTGAATTTTGCACGCACATTCCCACTAGGCCGAGAAAGAAATGCCACTTGAATTTTTTTTTATCAGCCTCATGGTGGCGCTATAACAGGCTGATTCGTGTTTTTACCTATAACTGCACCATTCTGTGTAAAACTTTGTATGCGCACTAGTGCTGCACGATTAATCGAAAAAAGATTGTGATCTCGATTCAGACACCTATGCGATCTCGATTTTGAATTATGACGATTTTTTTTTCAAAAAAAAAAATATATATATATATATTTTATTTTTATTTTTTTTGCTTAATATTTTTATATTTACAAGAGAATTGTGTGAGAATCGTGTGAGAATCGTGATCTCAATTCTTATGGAGGAAAATCGTGATTCACATTTGAGCAAGAATCGTGCAGCCCTAATGCGCACTCTCTTCAGGCCAACGAAAAACCTTTGCCCTGCATTTTTCACATGTGCCTTTTATAGCGCCACCAGAAGGCCGACTTAAGTAAAACACATTTCTTTATATTTCTCCTTCAGATTTTATCCAAATTTCATGCAAATCGATACACATGATCTCTATAGTCATCAACATCAAGACTGATCTGTTTGATTTTTCATAATCCATCCAGATTGGCTAAGATTGACATCTAAAGTTAGCAGGAGTGGCCCGTTTTGAACAAAATGCCTACATCATGAACACAGCGTCCAATTGCGGTGAAACTTTGCACGCACATTTGCACTACGTTGAGGAACAAATGGTACCTTTTAACATTGCCCTATTATAGCGCCACCAGGAGGCCGATTTTTGCAAAACAAATGTTTTTGTATTACTCCTACATATGTTGTCAATTTCTTTTTTGGATTGAATACTTTATTAACAGTTTGCAAAAAGGAGGCACCTGGCACAGATTTATTCAAAAGAATGCTTAAAGGATAACCCAGATAAGCCCTCAGGGCTTGTTTCCTGTGTATTCAATTCATCGAGACATTTAAAGACAAACAATAATATACAATAACATGCAAAAACATCATATATACAAGTAGTAATAAGAAAGATATGTACAGTAAACAGTTGGGGGGGGGGGTCATTTCCGGTGATAAGCTTAGACATCACGCAAATCGGTACACATTATAATAATGGACCCTGAGATTGAGATTGAAAACTACAAACTCTTCAGAAAAGATAGGAACAGAAATGGGGGTGGTGTATGCATGCATTTAAACTCTCCCCTGTGACAACAGATGAGGTGTTTAAAAATTTGAGTGCACTTCAACAACACAGAGCCACAGGACTCGACAATATCCCCGCCAAATTTCTAAAAGACTCAGCCGCCTCCATTGCTCCAATCATTACTCACATAATAAACCTCTCCATCATACAGGGACGGGTCCCTAACGACTTCAAAAAAGCAATGGTGACCCCTCTGTACAAAAAAGGAAACCAATTAGACCCTGGCAACTACCGCCCTATTTCTATTCTTAGCTCCATCTCGAAAGTCATGGAAAAAATAGTCTATGAACAGGTCGATAAGTATCTTGCCGAGAAAAACCTAATTTACAAATTCCAATCTGGTTTCAGAACAAACCACTCCACTGACAGTCACATGCCTTCTCTATTTGAACGACTCTATCAAACAAGATGTCGACAATGGCAAATATTGCGGCATGGTCATGCTGGACCTCCAGAAGGCCTTTGACACCGTTAATTACCCAATTATGATCGATAAGCCCAAAGCAATAGGTTTTATACGGTTTAATACGTCGGTGAGCTGGATGAGATCCTACCTGGAAGGGAGGGAGCAAGTGGTGGAAGTAAACGGCACCCAGTCCCCTCCCCTCCCAGTGACTTGTGGTGTTCCGCAAGGAAGTATACTAGGACCTTTACTGTTCCTGATATATGTGAACGATATGTCTTCAGCTTGCGACTGCAAACTGTTCCTGTTCGCAGATGACTCGGCTCTGCTGGTCTCGGACAGGAACAGGCTGCAGGTTGAGAAAACTCTCAGCTCTGAACTCAACAAGATCTGCATCTGGCTCTCCGACAACAAACTATCATTACACCTGGGTAAAACTGAATCCATCCTCTTTGGGTCCAGTCCTAACCTTAGCAAGGCTGAGAGCTTCACGATCAAAGTGGGTGATGATGTTATCACAAGAAAGGAGGAAATTACCTACCTGGGTTCCATCTTGGAGGCAAACCTCTCCTGTAACGAAAACGCTGAAAGAGTGATCAAAAAGGTTAACCAAAAAACACGCTTTTTGTATAGGATTGGATGTCTAGTCAGTAAGAATACTCTGAAGATTCTTGCAGGGGCCCTCATACAAGGTTATTATGATTATGCATGCACTTCATGGTATCACAACACCTCCAAGGCCTTAAAAACAAGGCTCCAAACATCCCAAAACAAACTAGTAAGGCTACTTCTTGGCCTCAATCACAAAACCCATCTAACCCCTGCTCATTTTGCTAGGATTGGATGGCTTAGGGTTGAGGACAGAGTACAGCAACTTGCTATGGGCCTGGTCTTCAAGATACACCACAACATTGGGATGTATTTGTCTAAATACTTCCTAAAAGTTAATGAAGTCCACGATCATAACACCAGAGGCAGCTCCACAAATCATGTGCAACCCAGATTTGGCTCAACAAAGGGAATGAACTCGTTCTCATGCTATTCATCAAAAATGTGGAATGCCCTACCAAAAGGAGTAAAGGAGTGTAAAACCCTCCTCACTTTCAAAACTGCCCTAAAGATACACCTTCAGGAGGCTGCAATTCGAAAATGGCCCCTGTCTAAGTCTTAACCTACCCCCCTACCCCCCCCCCCTATTTCCTTTTCTTCTCTTGTACATTTTTTTCACTCTTAATACCAGTAAATTGTAAGCTGATTGTATGACATTCTGTATAGTAGTGTGTATATCTGTCTGTCTCTTATATGTCATCATGATTTGTGTACATGGGGATCTCATCTTAAACAAGCTCAGTGCTTAATGAGACTCCCAGTTTAGTAGACCTTGTATTGTGAATTTGTACTTCCATGTACTGATGTTCTCATGTCTTACTAAATAAAGTACATCAATCAATCAATCTCTATAGTCAAGTGATCAAGATGGACCCGTCAGATTTTTCATATTCCATCCTGATAGGCGAATTCCGAACATTGCTGGCCCACGATAACCTACCTGACCTGGTGGAGACCTTTTCTAGTCTGTTTTAGCATAGAATTTTAAAAGTAGGGCGCAGATGGTTGAGTGGTATACCACATAGGCTCTGATGCAGCATGACAGCGAGTCGCGGGTTCGATTCCCAAGCCAGGTGGCCTTTGCTGCGTGTCACTCCCCAACTCTCTCTTCCTGTTTCCTGTCAGTCCCCCCCCCCCCCCCCCCCCCCAAAGGAAAATACATTTAATTTCATAACTGGGGCGGCGATGTCCAAGTTAAGGCGCGTACCAAATAGGCTTTGATGCCTGACAGCGTGTCCCAGGTTCGATTCCTGAGCCAGTGGTGGATTTATCTGTCTCTCTACACAGTCCTATCGAAATAACGGTGCAGCAGTTAATGTGGTCCACTCAGACATGGGCAATTTTTTGGGCGGTGAAACCGCCCCTATATTTGTGGTTTGGACCCCACCCCCACCCATTGCACCCCCCCAACCCTGCGCTGTGATTGGCCACCAGTGTACCCCCCTAACCCTGCACCATGATTGGCCAATCACAGTCTATTCAGGACTGTGATTGGCTAGTGAAACATGACACATGTGCATAGCCCTATAAATAGGACTATGCACTTAAAAAAAACACATTATGGTTTTTTTTAAGTTAGGGGTGTACAATGGTTGGTCCACAATATTACTTTTCTTTAAGTGAACTTCCATCACTGTGATGACCACTGTGACACACACTGGGTGTGATTTTTTTATTTACTTATTGTATATTATATAGAAAATTTTATTGTCTGTCTCCACATGAGACAAACCAAACAGCAGGTGGACTTTAAGGCCTCCTAAAATAGGTTATTTTTCTCCAAAATATAAAAGGCCAAGAGACGAAATTGAGAGTGTGTGCATTTGTATGAAGCAGACCGTGTTTGATACTTGGCCTTGGGAAATGTCATTCACTCCTGAGTGTTGTGATGTGGGAGGGAAATTATTTTATATGGGACAGAATGAAGCGACATTTTATCTAGTGTTTTATGTGCTGCACCACTTTTCTCCCTTTTACTATGAAGTGGGTGAGCTGAGCCACCTTGCCTAAAAGAATGTCATTATGTTTCACTGGAGAGTTTCAGTGTCACCTCATGGTTTAAAAGCTGTTTACCCTGTGCAAAGAAGACCTTTCTGAGGTAAACACAGTGTAGCACCATATCGTTGCTGTCGAGTGAAAACCTTGTATGTCCAAAACCGTCCCTTTTTTTAAATAATTATCTCAACCCATTAAGACCTGAGGCCGATTCTACAAATGTCTTCTAAATCCCAGCAGTATTCTGAAAAAACGTATGTTTCTATATCAGTGGTTCTCAAACTTTTTCATGTCAAGGACCCCAAAAAAATTATGTATTTGGCCGCCGACCCCCATCTAAAAATATGTTGTTCCAGGGACCCCCAGAAGCAAAGATTTGAGTAAAAAATAATTGCTTTAAAGGAATATATATATTCAAAGATTTGCACACATTTTCACGATTTTTCAAAAATAGCAGATCTACAAGCTCGTAGCGCGGCACTCGGTGCCGCGCTATGAGCTTGTATATCTGCTATTTTTTAATAGCCAAAGTGTAAAATAATGCTTTTTAGCTCAAATCAAAAAGTGACACAGATGTGTAACAGGTCTTAATGGGTTAAAGATATTTTAAAATAGTGACAATAGCCGATCTGCAAGCTCACATTGAGATTGTAGATCTGCTATTTTCACTACTTTTGTGTAACACTATTGTGTGATGATGAAGTAGGGCATTCATGTACGAAAATACATGAAATGTTTAAATATGGAGAAACAAGGTTTCTGCCCGACAGCAACAATATAAAGGCTCCTAAAACAACCTTTATAATCAAATATAAATCCTTGTGAAGTTATTTCATTCCAAATACCTCCAGGTGTACTCTTAAAATATGTCATTTATTGAAGGCATAAAGGCATCCCTGTGACCTTCTACTTTTACCATACTTTGGAAAATGTGTGCAAAATGTATTTTTTGACGTGTGTAATTTTAGTAGAAGTGTAATGATATCTTGATTTCAACATTCAGTCAAAATGTATCTCAGATGGTTAGATAGAGAAGTGCTTTTGTAATATTTAATAAACTATTCGGTGACTGAGTGAAATATTTTGGTATTTTTGTATATTGGATCGATGCCAAATATATAAATCATGTATTTGTGTGCAGTTATGAATGAAACTAGAGTAGTCTAGGTGCATGGTGCACTCATATAGCCTGGTAAACCCTCCCTCCGGAAATCTCACTTGTAATTTATTTCAGGAGTGAGTTCACTTTGGCTGTGGGCTGGAGTTGGGCGGGAGTAATACCGTTGACTGACAACCCCTTCAGCCAATCAGCTGTGTTCCCCTTCAGCCAGTGCATTTTTACCACCTCCAGACTAATGTGACGCAACGGGACTTTTGAGACGGCCATGCCCAAAATAGGTTGCCTTATTTGGATACATGCGTGTCACTGCCCGCCCCTGCCGGTTCTCTGAATTTTTATTTTTAAATAGGCTCTGTCATGATTAATTGACCACATATATGAAGTTAAACAACTAAATTCTATCCAAACGATATCTTAAAAGTAAATACCGTGCCTCAAAATATAAGTTTGAGAGCGTTTTGAAGTTTAAAGGGATTGTAGGCGATTCAGAGATAAACAAAGAAAAAAAATCCAGAAGGAAGACGACTTCAAAACGGGCCATGCCGAATATAGGTTACTTTATTCGGATACAATTCGCGGAACTGCCCGCCCCTGCCGGTTCTCTGAATTTTTATTTTTAAATAGGCTCTTTCATGACAAATTGACCACATATATGAAGTTAAACAACTAAATTCTATCCAAACGCTTTTTGAAAAGTAAATTATGTGCCTAAAAAACGAAGTTTGAGAGCATTTTAAAACCGAAAGTAAAAAGTTCACACGGACACGGACGCGCACGGATGCGCACATGCGTGCGTGAATTTACGCACCGGATACCCGGATGTGTAACCTAAACAGTAGGGAAAATACGGATTTCAGAAAGAGGAGTGTTTTTCAATGCAGGAAAACACCCCAGCATCATTATATAGTGGCTGATAGAGGGGAAAAAATGCAAAATATATATATAGAGGTATTTTTCAAATATAGGCTTAATGTTGCCTACTATACCTTTAAAAGAGAGTAGACAACACTGCGGTCAAAAAAGATGACTGCCGTTCGTTTTTGGTCGGCTGCACTCAGGCTGCACTCGGTTCCATTCGGGCTCACTCGAACTCGCCACCTGATTGGCCAACTTTTGCTGTCAATCACAGAACGATGAGCGACGACGCTGATAGGCTCGTCCATTTGGTGAACGGGCTAGAAACGCCCAGACAAGCCTTCAGGCCAGACTCCTTCCTGAAATCAAATGGAAATGAGATTTTCCGGAGGGAGGGGCTTTACCAGGCTAGCACTCATAGTCTTATTGTGATTTCCATTAATCGTGCATTAAATTAACTTGGGGTACAAAATAATGTTATAATCTCGTAAAGCAATAGGTAAAACTAAGTAGGCTGTTTTACCTATTGTAATGTAGGCTGCTACATGGTTAAAACCACGGTGTCACTCCAACACTGCAGCTTTTTTTGTTGTTGACACGATTAACCTTGCACTTCGAGAAAAAGTCAGTGCTCACTGCAGCATGTTCAAACAAGCATCTCAAAGATTTGCACATTCAGTGCTGTTACGTAGCCAAATGCCTTTGCATGCAAATAAGTAATCAATTCTGTTTTTGAAGAAAGAGAACGTACAAGTACAGTGTAGCTGTCTCCTATTGTTTATGCTTTGCTCTGGGTTTTAACAGCCTCTAAATCAAAGGGTTTTCTCTCTGCAGTTTGTTGAACTCTGGGCTGTAATGGAGGAACAAAATGAAGCACTGAAGATTCAGCATACAATTATGTTGTAACCCCTACTCATTATTTTACACTCACGCACACGCACACACACACACACACACACACACACACACACACACACACACACACACACACACACACACACACACACACACACACACACACACACACACACACACACACACACAGATGCAGACATGTAAAGACACATGCATAGTATGGATAATGTGTATGACCATGTACTGAGTACATCGTCATACACATTATCCATACTGTATATTCAAGCCCACCTGTGTATGTACACATGTGCATGAACAAACGCACACAAGCACACACACACACACGCACACACACACACACACACACACATGCGCGCGCACGCATATGCACACGTGCGTGCGCAGTGTTATGTAAAGCATTGTAATGAAGAGTTATTCTTGTCCTAAAAGGACTTTGAAGTATTTTTCCTCTAACTATTCTGATGTAATACACACTGATACAATGTTCTCCCTACATTCCTCCCCATGCTATACTTTCTCTGACACATAATTAATCTTCTTTCATCATTGGTGCTGCTGTAACTGCTGTTTTATTGTTGATGTCCCTGCTGTTGCTATTGCCCTTGTTGCTGTTGTTTTTGTTGTCCTTGTTCCTGTTGTTTCTGTCGTGTTTTTCTTGTTGTTGCTGTCCTGTTGCTTTTGTTGCTAATGATGATTTTGTTGTTACTGTTACTGTTACTGCTGCTGCTGCTGCCGCTGCTGCTGTTATTGTTGTTGTTGTTGTTGTTGTTGTTATTATTGTTATTATTGTTGTAGTTGTACATTAGTTATTGTAGTTGTCCTTGCTATACGGTTTATTTATGCTGCTGTTTGTGTTGCTGTAGTTGTCATTGTTGTTTTTCTTTGGTACAGAACTTGCACATGGCTTCCAAGTTTAGCTGAGGGGGTATGCAAAACAATATAGTATGGTCACCAACATAAGACTACACTAGTCTTATGTTGGTGACCATACTATATTGTTTTGCTTTATTGGAGTTGGTCTGTCTCTACTTTTAAATCTATCTAATATTAAATATAATATGTTTTTTTTTGTGTTTTTACATTTTCTATTCCCCAAGAAATAAGTAGCAACAATTTTAAATAATTATTTTGGTTATTTTGTGGTTGACTAGGAATGACAGAATTTGAGATTCAATTGGATAATACTTGAGAACATTTGCATGTCTAACTTATTTCTTTGTATAGTGGATGCGGATCATGTTTTGTTACATTGTTAGTTTTTATATTTCATCGCAATTGTATTTCCATATTTGCCCCAATTGGTAGCAAGCAACAAATAAAACCGTTGCTAGTGTGTGATGATGATGATGCTGTGTTTGTGTTAATGAAGGCAGTGTATGGTGTTTATTTGGGGCTAGTTAATTAGCAGCAACAGTAATGAAGCCTCATGGGACACAGTGTTGGTATCTGAACAGCCAGGACAGGATGATTATTTAGACAGAATTTGTCCGAGGAGCTGTTCTCTTTATTCTCTCTCCACACACTTATACACAAACATTCACTGATGTAAAGACACGTGCACACACACACACACACACACACACACACACACACACACACACACACACACACACACACACACACACACACACACACACACACACACACACACACACACACACACACCACAAGCCTCAGATTCTGGCATCAGATCAGGGAAAGGAGTTTGCGTGTGTGTGTGTGTGTGTGTGTGTGTGTGTGTGCGCACACGAGCGCTGTATGCATGTGTGACTGTGCATGTATTATTTGTGTGTGTGTGTGTGTGTGTGTGTGTGTGTGTGTGTGTGTGTGTGTGTGTGTGTGTGTGTGTGTGTGTGTGTGTGTGTGTGTGTGTGTGTGTGTGTGTGTGTGTGTGTGTGTGTGTGTGTGTGTGTGTGTGTGTGTGTGTGTGTGTGTGCGCTTGCGCTTGTGGGTACTTGCATCGTTGCTTGTGTGTGAACACGTGAGAATTTGAGTGTGCGTCTGTGTGTGCATGTGCGTATAAAGGCTAACCATTTGAGTGTGCGTCTGTTTTTTGTGCATGTGTGTATGAAGGCTAAGCATTTGAAGTGGCGCTTACAGAAACATAACAGATTCTTTCCAGTCCATTGTGGTCCTCTCTGTGTGGAGGCTTCACTGTTAACTGCTTCAGCTCTGCCTTAATTAGATGTTCTAATAACTGTGTAACACCCAAATACAATCTTACAGGTTACCGAAGACAGTTGTAACCTAGTCCAGTGGTTCTTAACCTTTTCTGGATCAGCATGCATTTCCAGAGCAAGGTTTTAAATAAAACATAAAATGTATTTTTTTTTTACATTATGTTTATCATGTTAACTCTCTCAGTGCCACGCCCCGAGATATCCCGAGTTTTTCCAGAGTACCCCCCGTGCCAGCACGAGAAATCCCGAGTTTTTACTTTTGACTGTGGTCGCGCTATTCTGTTTATTTTTCATGATCACTTTCGCTTCCTGACTCCTTCAGACTCATTGGGTTCCGGTTTCATGACGCAGATTCCGTTTCCGGTTCTCATTTTTTTCCCGCGGTCATTTTCGGCCAGAATAGGGAAAGTCACGGTTTTTCACACGGTATAAAAAACGAACGGAGAGGTCCACGTCTACTCTCTTTGGTCTGGGTGACGATCAGTCATCGTAGTCGTGTATCGCATCGTAATTTAGCCCGATCAACGATTGTCAAAAATGTCAACATCCGGTTATGACCGGATGTGACGTGAGCCTGTTTGGGAGGGGGCGAGTGAGCCAGCGAGGTCATCAATGTGTCGATTTGTTGCTCTCTACTGGTAGAACTGTATTATGGGTTTAAACACCCAATCAGATAATTTATTTGAATGAAAAATTAAAAAATTAAAAAATTAAAAAATTAAAAAAAACGCAAATTGCTGGCACTGGGGGAGTACTTTATGAAAAAACTCTTGGCACTGAGAGAGTTAATGTTATATAATCATTAAAATATGAGTGTTTTGCCAATTATTTGCGGTCCACTTGCAATACCCTCACGGACCACCAGTGGTCCCCGACCCACAGGTTCAGAATCCCTGACCTTTTCACTACATCAAATGTAACATTAGTAGGCTATAACCGATTATGTCCCTGCATCGACGGAGGATTGTACACATCTGCAATGTGATGCATCTTAGAATTCATATATTTTCACATCACTACCATTTACTGTTGTTCGTAGACTAGAACAGTGGTTCTCAACCAGTGGTCCGTGGACCACCAGTGGTCCGTGGACCACCAGTGGTCCGTGGACCACCAGTGGTCCGGCGACCACCAGTGGTCCGGGGACCACCACTGGTCCTTGAGGGGCTTCCAGGTGGTCCCCAGCTAAATGATGGAGAGTTGGTAACCAAATGAACCCTTATATCTTTAACTCTTGAGAGTGTAAAATGAAACCAAATGGACCCTTATAGGGGCTCTCAAGAGTTAAATTATTGTTAAACAGCTGCATTACTACATCACCGTTTGCCTGTCATCTCTCCTATGGTACCAACATCAATACAGCATGGAATTGTGGACAAAATCGTATCCAACGATAACAAAATATTCTACGTTTTGGGTCTGAGTCTAAATCTAATCAAATGGTGGTCCGTGGCTCAAATGCTGAATAAATAATGGACCTTGATATGAAAAGGGTTGAAAACCACTGGACTAGAGGTCATGCCATTTACTTTCCATGGACAACCGGGCCTCCATGGGCGACCGGGCCTTCTGCTCAGCTGCCCTTCGACGCCCTCCCTGAACACCTCCACAGTCTGTTGACACTTTTAAGAGAGGACTAAAGACTTTCATTTTTAACAAAGCATTCGTTTAGCTATAGTGCTTTACATCAGAGTTCTTATGCTCATAAAGATTAATGTTCTCCTTTTTCTCTCCTTAGACCTTCTTTAGAAGTGTTGTTTGTTGATAATTATTTTCTTTTACCCTGCATTGTAGCACTTTTTGATTTGTTTTAAATGTAAGTGTAATATAAATAAAATTTATTTATTATTATTATTATTATTATTATTATTGTATTATTACTCTGATCTCGCACATAATTAGTACTAGGTGAGGTGCAGTCTGTAGAGGGGAGTTTTCAGACTGCAGTGGAAAATGGGGAGTGAGTCGGCACTCCTGACTGCATGGTAGAATTTATTCTACAGCTTGGGAGGCAGGAGGGAGAAGAGTCTAGGACGTGTGGAGTCTGTGGAGAGCCAGGGTGTTTTAGGGAACAGACAAACAGACTTCCTGTGTTAGCCGATCTAAGTGAGCGGTAAGGGATGTGGTTGGATCATGTCCTCCTGATGTTGTCCTGTCCGGTAATACAAAAAATACAAACACAATCACTTATTCCAACCGCTGCGTGGTGGTGGCATATAGGAGAATGTTCACTGAACTGGAGTGGATGAAACAGACTTTATTCTAAACGTGAAACAGAGACACATTCCCAAATGTTCTCAAGAATTAACGTGGGTACACAACCAGAGGAATATATTGTCTATTTATTTTTAGTGATAGATTGTACATTATGTTAACTCATTCAAAGATCCAGTGAACATATCTAGAGGCAGCAGCTCTATATTTTATATATTCTTATTTATCTGGGTTTGGTTCTTGACTCTTACCTGTAACTCTCCTCTGTTTCATTCTCGCTGCTGTTGCTGCTATGACACCTGAATGTCCCTCCGGGAATCAATAATGGTTTATCTCATATTCTGCATTCACTGGACTTTTTCCTCATTATGCTGATTTCATGGACTGGCCAATTTTAGAAGAGTCAAACTGATAAATATTTAACTGCACTCCCATAAAGGATAAGATCTGTGGACCTAGAAGGACATATCGAGTTAATTTAGAGTCTGGTTACAAAAAATAAATAAATGCAACAACTCTGTGTGTGTGTGTGTGTGTGTGTGTGTGTGTGTGTGTGTGTGTGTGTGTGTGTGTGTGTTTGTGCGTGTGCGTGCTCGCTTCTGCACACGCGAGTGTGTGTGGTGTTCCAGGGAAACTGCCAGTTTCAGCGTTTTAACTGACGCAGGCTGACAGTCAGGGAGCAGAGACTGCACGGAGACTGATGGCAACACACACACACACACACACACACACACACACACACACACACACACACACACACACACACACACACACACACACACACACACTCCCTTCAGTGTCCATCCTCTTCATCCCGCCTCCCTCCCCTTCTCCTGTTGCAAGTGATACCAATACTAATACTACTAAAAGGAACACGACAGACAGACAGACAGACAGACAGACAGACAGACAGACAGACAGACAGACAGACAGACAGACAGACAGACAGGCAGACAGGCAGACAGACAAAGGGAGAAATACAAACCCACCAGAAATTGTACTTCATTACTGTTTGGAGCTGTGCCAGCCACATTTCAACACTGGACTTTAACCACAGTAAAACCCTTTTCTCAGAGTCCAATTAACACTGAGGATTTTTACTGTGCGTGCACTCGAATATATAACAGCTTGAATGTACCCTGAAAGTGCCCTCGTTAGGAGTGGAGGCTCATACATCTCTATCTGCATAATAATAATAACTCTGTGTCAGGGTATATGAGCTCGGTATCTTTAACTGATTTACAGTCCTATACAGCACTGCTGTAAAACACCATGAATCATCACACTTAGATTTTTATTACCGCAACAGTGCACGGTGTGACCTGAAGGTGGGGCTATTGAGCTCCAAATCACATGTCCTCTTTGTTCTTTCTCTCTCTCTCTCTCTCTTTCTCTCTTTCTCTCTCTCCACTCACTCACTTGTCCAACCTGAGGAAAATGTGCTACAAGGTTAACATCTGTAGGAGCCAGGGATAGAGGGAGGGAGGGGGGAGGAAAGAAAGAAAGAGAAAGAAAGAAAGAATGTTGGGTATAGAATGGATGGAGCAAGGGCTTGTGAAATAGGGAGGACAGATGTGTAGATGGAAAGGAGAGAGATGAAAGGCATAAACAGAGAGAGAGCTGGAGGAAGGGAGATTGAGAAAGAAGGACACAGCGGGTGAGGAGAGACAAAAGGAGAGGGAGACTTTGAGAGAGATGGAGAGAGGGAGATAAAGAGAGAATAGAGAGAGATGGACAGGGAGAGCTGCTGAAACCGGGGATCAATACTTTTCTGCCGGGTGTAGGAACGATGGTGGCAACTGTCTCCCCGTGTTTCTCTCTCAGCCACACACACACACACACGCGCGCACGCGCGCTGCGCGCAGAAGCAAGCATGCATGCAAGCACACACACACAGAGAGAAAGAGAGAATGTTTACTGCCTATAGGCAGAGGAGTGCTGTAGTCGTTCAAATGACAGTAAAATCCTGAGTGTTAATTTAACTGAGTGTAAAAATGGACGCCTATGTTTTTTACACTCTCAGAATTAAACTAACACTTATGATTTTACCGTGCAGAATCGCACATGCAGAATTTAAAACAAAGAACGTATTTGTGAATATATCCCATCTGTTTCTCTTTCCTTCTCTATTCCTCTCTTAGAACCAACTTTCCCACATTTTGTCACACACTCCTTCACATCTTACCATCTCATGCTGTGACTCATGCGCTCTCTCTCTCTCTCTCTCTCTCTCTCTCTCTCTCTCTCTCTCTCTCTCTCTCTCTCTCTCTCTCTCTCTCTCTCTCTCTCTCTCTCTCTCTCTCTCTCACACACACTCTTGTTCTGTCTATCCTCTTGTCCTTGTCTTCTCTCTATGCTTCGTGTCTTAATCTGGATAGAATAATTACAAAGTGCCTCATACTAGCTCACCCTGTACACTGTGCTGAGGCAGCACTTCTCTTTTTGTGTCTTATATGGCCTGACACAATAAACAAGTGTACCTGCAGTTATTTACTGATGCTACAATAGAATGATAAAGCAGAGAAAGGCCACTTCCTGTTTTTCTTTATTATATATTTATTTGTTTTGCCACAGCAAAAACGGCAGCCAAAAGTAAGAATTTCATCCGAACATTGTAGCAAACCCGGCAATTCGGAATGTTCAGCAAAACCTGAAGTCTCTGAAAGCGTACTTTGTACAGTACCACGGCCACATTCAGCCCCACAATGCCTGTGCTGTGGCAGTACAGTACATCACCTCTATGACTTACAACCATCATATGGTGTCACCATTGCATAGAGCATGCACGCACACAGACATGCACACTCCCATTGATGAAAGCATTTGAACTGCATTTGTAAAACTGATACATTAACACGTTGGGTACAAACCAAATATTATTTAAAAAGGACGTTGACATGTGCACATGTTGATAGTGTCCCCTGCTTTACACCCTTATCTTATCACATTTACTGCATGATGCTTCCATTCAAAAATACAGTGCAGTGCCTTTCTCTCATCTCCAGTCCGAACAGAAACAAAAGCAGTCTATAAGGAATAGCATTTAGAATTTACTGTGTGTGTGTGTGTGTGTGCGCGTGTGCGTGTGTGTGTGTTAAAAGGTGTGAATGTACAGTATGTGTGTTGTTTTGTCTCCTGACAGCGAGTCTTACTCCCTGCTGAGCCTTCCAGCTTGATGAGCACATCAAGAGGCCCTTCTGATGCATCGCCGGGTGTGTGCATGTGCTGTGTGTGCATGCGTGCGTGCATGTGTTTGTGTGTGTTTATATGTCTGTCTCTGTCTGATTCATTTAACTTTCATACACTATAAATAACTACCATGTCACTGAGTGTATGTATGATCCCCTGCTGTCACTGCACCTGTACAATACTTACTACTATAAATGTAATAGTCATATACTCTCTCTCTCTCTCTCTCTCTCTCTCTCTCTCTCTCTCTCTCTCTCTCTCTCTCTCTCTGTTGACATCCTAAACAATGGCGTTAATGTATTAGAATTTGGTTCATGGCAGTTTTTGTTAACAACCCTGACCAGCATGGCTCCTGAACATTTTAAAGGATCTTTTTGAAAAAGCAGAAGGAGGTTTGCACTTGCACTTTGCGGTTTTTAGTTAGCACATAACACTAAAACATTTTTGATCCTGTCTTTGTATTGAATGTATTGTCTGTCTGCAACTTTGATTGTTGTGTCTGAACCAGGTCTCTCTTGAGAATGACACCTCAGATCTCAATGAGCTCACCAGGTTTGAAGATGGGTGTGGTTCCTGAAAGGTTGCTGGAAGTATGGGTTCAACAGATAATGGCTAATTGTTTCCATTACTGCTACAACATGCCAAACAGATCCAGTGGTCATTCAAACTTCATTATTATAACAACAACAACAGCAACTAACATGATACATCTTACATAGTGGAGTCAGAACATGACCTTTTCAATGGGCAAAATTGGGTACCATGCTTTTTGGACCAAAAAATAGTTTTAGGGACCACTCTCAACACATTATGTAAATCAACACCAACATATTGTAGGTTCAACGTTGATCATGTGAGGATGGTTAGGCACTGTTAGCCACAGTTCACCTGTCCATTGCACCATACACAACGATTTGGCATGGTGGCTGGTGTGATCCCATTGCATCCCATTTTGTTTTTGAAACAAATAAAAAATCAAGCCTCTCGCCATGGGACTGCAGCCATGGGAAAAAAAACACTGCATCTTAAAATGACATTTGGTGCCAGATCTGAAGCTGAAATGTGAACAGTGGTTCTGTATCAAGGTCCCTGCATTAAACTACATGTACCCCTGTGTTTCTCCCACTGGTACCACTCCTAAACTGTATAGCACTCTAAAACCTTAAATCCTCTTCAATATATTATATATTCTGCATTATGTTACTACGGACTAAGCACTATAATTCATTTATTTTGTTAGCAATGTGTCTATTATTGTTATTGTTATTATTATTAGCAGTAGCGGTGGTGCTAGTAGTAGAAGGAGAAGCATTAAATATTGGAAGAGGTCTCTTTTGTTCAATTTTTAACATTAGCAATTGTTATAGTATAGGGAGGTCTTGCACCACTAGCTCCATAAAAGCTCACTCAGCAGAATAGAAGTAGTACAAAACTATGCAACAATAATATTGGGCATGAAGGTCTGGCATCAAACTAAAGCCCAAATGACCTGTCACTGCTGACTCACCAAGGTGAACTCAGAAATTCTATAGACTATCTGTTAACAAATTGGCATTGCTGCTCCTACATGATGATGAGAGCAACATCAAGGTAATTCTGAATTTTACATACATAATAATAGTAATAATAATAATAACAATAATAATACATGTACTTTTATGTAAATTGAGTGTAAAATAAAGATTCACTGTATTTCATATTCATATTTCCTTTGGCAAGAAAGTGATGTGTGAAGGTGAAACAGCTGCAGCAGTGCATCATTCTACAGACTGATTCCTCGGCTATGCTACACACCTAAACCTCTTCAGGAGAGCTTAGAAATTGAAAAGGGAATGATGAGGTCACTGGAGGAGGGATTTACTGCTCTGCGTGCCGATTTACTGATGGAGGCATTGTTGGCTTGGTCCTGTTTGATGCACCTGTTTGACGCTAAGACCTGCATCAGTATTTACAGATCTGTGTACAGGCCTTCCTCTGGTAGGTCCCCCAGTAACAACAGTACAGGCATGTTTTAATAAGCTTGGGACCCAGGGTAACAGACTACATTTACTCTGTATGTGCCCCTGCACGACAGAAAAACAAGTATATTTTAATGAGCCTGGCTCACAGAGACTTCATTTCTCATTTGGGTCATGGTCTAAACAATTTGAAGATGCCTTGCGTCAGTGTGCCTCTAGTACCGTCTCTTACTTTAATGCCCCCACTCATACACAGCGGCCCATGAGAAAGGCTTACAACTCACTCTTTGGCCTAAACACTAATGCTTAATTCATATTATATTCTTTGTTGAACGCCGGATGTCACGTGCCGACAACGGCCGATTTGCAAGCTCATAATGCATCACGATGGAACGTGTTGTGAGCTTGTAGATCAGCTATATTCGGCGCGTGACACCGGGGCGCGACAAAGTATAAATCAAGCTCAACTTCTCCTCTGCAACCTTATCAATTAAAAAGGGAAAAATAATGTAAACCACCCGTAGTTATTTGCTGTTCTGTAATTCCATGCCATTTATCAACACAAGCCTCTTGCAGAGTGAATTTACATAAACCTGTAACAGCACTGCTTTATCATTTAATTGTTCCCCAGTGACTCAGAGAGACACCTTAACATGCAAATAATACAGAAACTGCTGAAATAAAGCCTGACTTCACAAGAAAAGAAAAAAAGCTATTCAATTCATAAGTCAATGCAGGACAAGGGTAACATTCTTAGTTAAAAGTTTTTTTTTAGATTTACTACAAAGCCAGCGTTTTAGATATAACAGCACACAATGATAAAGAACTAAGCATTGATTGTTCTGATTGACTGTCTCTGAACTCCACTACATAACACTGTGATGGAACATCTCTGATGGAAAGCCTGAGTTATACTTAGCTGCACACCAGTGTGGCACATACTGTAGAAAAGAGCAGATCTACAAGCTCACAATGTGTCGCGTAGTACTGCATTGTAAGCTTATAGATTGGCTATGTTCGACACTGATTTGGCACAACTAAGTATAAGTTAACTCAGGCTTAACTACAGCAAGAAGACCTTATCCTGCACCATGCAGCATTTTGCTTTACTCATATTCATATTTATTTAGTTACTTACCTGCTATGAGGGGTGGATATAGATAAAGCAGTGGAAAGAGTATCTGTTCATTGCTCTCCATGGATGGACAAATCCATTTGTCATACTGAGGAAGTGTGGGAGCTGTGGGTGGGAGTTGTCTTACAACACCGGCTGCACTATGACATCATTACTATTACCAGAAGGCTACAGTGAGTGCAGAACAATTACAGACGGAGGTGTTTTATAACCAGAGGGTTCCCCGTTCAATCCCCGGTTCTTCCTGGCTTCTTGTCAAAGACGTGTCCTTGAGCAAGACACTGAGCCCCTAACCGCTCCCGATGGTTGGTTGGTGGTTGCCTCCACCGTCAGTGTGTGAACGGGGGAATGACCCACATCATAACACGCTTCAGATAAAGGCGCTATAGAAATGTAGACCATTTATTTACTGATTCCTGCATGGACCCTGGCACACTTGCACATAGACTACTATGTAGGATACACTGCTAGATGCCTGTTAAAGGAGAAACTGTACTTATATTCACTCATAAACTGTTGATAGACTGTACAATACACATACATTATTATATTCATTGTTGATAGTCATATACTGTATTACATATTCACTGTATTTATTGATACATCTGTTCATTCATTCGCAGATACAGTGAAGACATCTAGGCTTCTTTATTTTCATTCTTCATCATTTTGGTTTGGTTCTTGACTCTTACCTGTACCTCTCCCGTGTTTCATTGTCACGGCTGTTGCTGCTATGACACCGGAATTCCCCCCCGGGGGTCAATAAATGTTTATCTTATCTTTAAAGATGGCCACATCCTGATTCAACACCATGGAAAAAAAAACTGTAATACGGTTCCATGTAATCTGTGACTCCCTATCCCTGTGACTGTGAGTTTTGGCTGGTGGCGATGGGGTTGGATGACTCTGTTGTGTATCCTCCAGAGAGGGGTCCATTTATCACACTGAGAGGAAGAGATGTTGGTGGGAGGTGTCTGGTGACATGGGCTGCTGCACTACAGAGAACTGCTGTTATGTGATGCTGCAGAAAGGAAACGTTACGCTCCACACCCGACTGGTCTGAGCAGCAGGTTGTCAGTGCCGGGGTGACTTCACTGAGACCCCCAGGCTCCCGTTATACCTCCCTCGTGCACAACTGATGTCAAGGTGCCCTTGAGCGAGGTACTTTATTTAACCTAACGTCTCCAGGGTAGCTGGTCAGGTGCCAGCAGTAAAAGGCTGCAGGTTCAATGTGCTAGTTTCTATGCAGGAATAAATTGAATGACTGTGTGACATGCAAGTTTACACACCAACACATGCATGTCAATTTGTATGAGGTACAAGTACAGCATGAGAGCCATGTTATTTGTTTATCCATTCAAGAGTCAATGCAATGGCCCGGACCTAATGTGGCCTGACAGCGCATCGGGGGTTCGAGTCCCGTTCCCAATTATCTTTGCTGCATGTCTCTCCCCATCTCTCTCTCCCTGTTTCCTGTCCATCTACACACTGTACACTATAAATAAAGGCAGAAAACCCCCATAAAATATATATTTTTTAAAAGGGCAAAAAAGACTCAATGCAACAACATAATGCAAACACCATCGATTGATTAGTTGAACTTTCGGTATGAGATCTTCAGATTAATGATAATAATGACAACATGCATCTAATAACTTTTATTTTTACTTTCCAATATGGCAAATAATATAAATACAATGATTTAGTAGTCCTACTGCAATGCACTTTTCTACTCATATTTGTCATTGATTGACCCCCCAAAAATAAAGAAAACTTCCTGAATGAAGCCAAAACAGAATGTTATGGCATTTGGAAAAAGAATAAAAGAAAATGAAAAAAACAGAGGTACGTAGAGATGCTGGGGTTACCAAAACGAACAGATCTACAGATCTACAACGCGTCGCAATCACGTTTTGAACTTTGAAGATCAGGTTTCTTTTGCAAGCGGCATGCACCGGTGCATTCTGGGTCTGTATGCGCTCGTGGCGGCGGGAATATTCGCTCGAGCTAAATGACTCTGGGCTCTGGCTGAGCTGTCTCCTCTTGTCAAAAGAAACTTTCAAGTTTAATAGATAGATTAGATAAACTGCGTTGCGTTGGATGCATCATCGGAATAAACCGACTTCAGAGAAGAGAAAAGAAAGAAGAAGAAGCGGATATTTTTTTAGGTCAGTGTTGACACAGAAATAGGCTTTAACTTTTTATTGATATGTGTAGCGTTTTGTCTCTGGTGTCATTTGAAGTCACGTTTTTATTTGCTCGAGCAAGTAGGAACATTCATTTATTTATGTCTTGATAAAGGATTACTTTAACAATAATTATGATCATGATAGTATAAGTTATATCATGATGATAGTTAAAGGCCTACTGTATAACTATAATGTCATTTATAATACAATGCTTGCCTGCAGACTAAATGCTGCTCAAAACTCAATTCGGGTCGCGCGCGTGTGTTGTGTTTGTGTTTGTGCTTGTGCATTTGAGATTTGAAATGAACAGACCATAAGGTGCTTGTGCGCATGTCTCCTATATAGCCTACTTTTCATGTCTAGTTTTGTTTTTGTTTTTAGTTTTTCATGTAAAATATTCAAAATATTTTATAGTGTGTGCTCAGTCCCCCAATGTAAATACAATTTAGTTGAGCGTCAGTATATAATTTGTTTAGAAGCAATTGAAAATACAAGTACTTTGTTGACGCCCCTGAGTAGCAATGTGGTTGAATAACTGTCAACTATCCAAAATAAAACAAACTTTACCACAGCCCCATTGACTGTCTGTCAATGAATCATGTTCAGTGACTGTACCTGGCTCTGGAATACTGTGTATGTTGTGACAGGATACAGTATATGTATACTAGGCTGTGTATGTTGTGACAGGATACAGTATACGTATAGGCTGTGTATGTTGTGTTGTGGCAACCTGTTGAGAGTTGTTGTGACAGGATACATGTATCTCACTCTTGGACACTTCAATTTCTTCTTTCTTTCATTCTTTCTTTCAGACACTCAAGGCTTATGGTGTTCCTCCCAACGCACTCCGGACCCTATAGGAGCCATGTACACAGGTACAAGAGCAGGTACTACGAATCTCCACGCAAGCCCTGGTTTTCACCGCAGCCGGACATTGTGCCCCAGCCTGGTGTAGAAGCCCACATGCCCAAAAATGTGAAACTGCCATTAACAATGCTCTCCAGATCATAACTGGTTGGCTGAAGCCCACCCCTGTGTTCTGGCTGCCAGTCCTAGCGGGAATTGCCCCGGCCGACCTCCGACGAGAGGCTGCTACCCTTGCACTATAGAAAGGAAAGCCCAGAAACATGACTGGCATATCCTACATGACACCACTACAACAGCGTTGCCTTTAAACAGACTCAAGTCCCGCCACCCATACAACAAGGCGGCACAAGAGATGCTCAGTTCTAGGCATGGATGGCGGCATCCTGGAAGCAGGAGTGGGAGTCATGCCCACACGTTGTCACCGCTACATCTGGGTTCCCGGAGACGGCATCAAAGGAGAAGACCTGCCACGCCTGCTGAACCGACTGCATACTGGGGTTGGCTGCATGCTTCAAAACATCTATGAAGAAGTAGGCTCTGGCAGACAGTGCAGCATTCGAGTGTGTGGGAGCTTGATGAGACTGCCGACCACATAATCACCACCTGTCCCCTGTATAGACCACCATCGGAGGCCTGCCTATTTGATATGGGACCTGAGACGAGGGCGTGGCTGCATGACATTGAGATGGACATCTGATGGTGATACACGAAAGAAGAAGGTGCAAGAGCCAAGGTGATGACCTCAGACGGCAACAGTGAGGAGTTTGACATCCTGCAGGGGTGTTGCAAGGGGGACAGCCTCACCTGCATGGAGCACTGTGAATGGCATGGCTAGTGTGTGGAAGTCCAACCCCCCACCATATCAAGCTCAGCTTCTTCTCAGTCCTATAGAGTCCTTTCTGTCATATACTGCCCTGAATGCTGGACCCTGAAACCTGCTCTGCAGAAGTCCCTGGCCACTGTGCTACACCAGAATGCTACAGTATGGGCAGTACTAAATATCAACCAGGATGAACATGTTACCAACAAGCATCTGTATGGGGGGCTTCCAAGGGTGAGTGAGACGGTGGCAGCCGGGAGAATGAGGCTGGCCGGTCACTACCATTGACACCGGGAGCTCCCAGCAGGGGAGGAAAGTACTGGCGAGTGAGCCAGATGTATGGAGGAGGGCTATCTCTCTATCCATGGGTTGCAAAGTTTGACCCTGGCCATCACTTACACAACTGATGAAGTCAAGTAGAAGACGGCTCAAGGTAGGAACCTTTTTTGGGCGGTGAAACCGCCCCTATATGTGAGGTTTGGACATCGACATTCGCTGCACTGTGATTGGCCACCATTGTACCCCCCCACCTATTGTACCCCCCCAACCCTGCGATGTGATTGGCCACCATTGTACCCCCCTAACCCTGCACCGTGATTGGCCACCATTGTACACTATGGTGGCCAATTCAGGACTATTCAGGACTGTGATTGGCTAGTGAACACATGACACATGTGCATAGCCCTATAAATAGGACTATGCACTTAAAAAAAACACATTTATGTTTTTTTTTAAGTTAGGGGTGTACAATGGTTGGTCCACAATATTACTTTTCTTTAAGTGAACTTCCATCACTGTGATGACCACTGTGACCACACCGCCCACTTCACACTGGGTGTGATTTTTTTTTAATTTGCTGCTGCTGCTGCTGCTTGTGTTGTATGCTGTGCGTATATCCTACTCATGTGATTCAAGCTGTAGTACCATTGCTGTCATTTTGGGACCCAATGACCCAACATGACAGTGACTGTTTCTGGCTCTGGAAATGAATGCTGATGTGAATCTACAGTTTGTATGTTTTGTTTTGTTTTGTTGTGTCTGTCGTTGAAGGCAGTGAGTTGTAATGGGGAACATGTGTATTTGGCTCTTGGTCACTTCAGTTATCCTATATGTGTGAGTTTGCTGTTTCCTTTTAAGTTCAAGCTAGAGGTTTTTGGGTTTGACATAAAGCCATCAATTCCAAATGTTCATTTGGAATAGAAGACTGATGTGGATCTACAGTACAGTATGTGTGCTTTGTTGTGGCTGCTGTTGAAAGTTGTGATCTGTGACAGGGTGGCTGATATTGGTTCACGACTTGGTTGCAACACCTCCTGTCTATGTAGGCCTATTCCTCATGGCCATTATTCTCTCTCTCTCTCTCTCTCTCTCTCTCTCTCTCTCTCTCTCTCTCTCTCTCTCTCTCTCTCTCTCTCTCTCTCTCTGGAATAGGAACCTTGTTTTTTTCTTTGCTATATTGACCCTTGTTTGAGTGAAACAAATGCGGTAAATTTAGCTTTTCAGACCTGTTGTTGTCAAAGCTCTATATAAAAACAGTTGCTGTACAATACGTTCCCCAAGGGTACGTCAGTGACGCACAAACTGTGTTGTTGAAGGAAATCCTTGGCTGTGGTTTGTGTCTATATGTTGCGTCCAAAACAAAACAGTACAGTAGGTACATTATAATTTTGTCCATTGCTTAGAAAGATCACAAAAAATGTAGAGTACCAGTCATGTGTTCTTTTATATTAGTATTACCGTTTGTTTTATTTTCTGAGCATGCAGTATTTTGTGAACATTTGTGAAACACATGTGTATAGGCTAGTTATATTGTTTTATCACATCATTTGAATCTTCAAAATGTGATCTATCTTAAATCCAATACCTGTATTGGCCTGATTTAATTAGTTTAAAGTACAGACAAGACTTCTATCAAAAGTAGGAAAGTAGTTAAAATGTCCATGTGACTGTGTTATGTGGGTAAAACCAAGAGAGAACTAAAGACTAGGACATCTGAGCATAAAAGTAACATCAGGAACAAGGATGAAAAGTCCCCAGTGGCTACTAGACACTTTAATACAGTATAGGACATGATGTTTGTTCCCTGAGATTCCAAGGTATAGACTGTACAGCCTTTAAAGAGAGGTGGGGACAGAGATAGATTCATTTTACAGAGAGAAGCTTTTGGGAAATTCAAATATACAGTACACCTTACAAAACCCCAAAAAGGTTTAAATGAAGAACTGTTAACGTGTTGTTTTATATCATTTATAATCTTTAGACTGAACTGAAGGGGCTGTTGTATTTTAAATTTGTATTTATACAAACACAAGTTAAATACACGTGCCAGTGTAACATTATAATACTATTTTCCAATTTTGCACATTTTCTTCATATCTGAGTCCTTTAAAAATATATATTTATATTATTAGATTTATATGTATTGATTTGTAAAGTATTGTATTGGGTTAAAATGAGGCTTACTGAGTGAAGGCTAATAAAATATTAAATTTAAAATGAAATATATTGTTTGCAGAATAGTCATACAATGCAGTAAAATATAATTACATTTAGGCTGTAGTGCTCCAGGCAGAACAGCAGGCACCAACCCCCCAAAAAAACATTTGGTGTGCCCTGCAAGTCACCCAAAAACTTTTGCCGCAGGCCTGAAAGCTCTGGGTTTAGTCCCGGACCCTGTCACCTCCTAGATCCGCTCCTCTCACTGTCTCCCTTCTCTTCCAATGCATTCAGTTACTCCCCTCTCTCTCTCTCTCTCTCTCTCTCTCTCTCTCTCTCTCTCTCTCTCTCTCTCTCTCTTGCCTTGTCTAGCAGATTCCAGCAAATTCTCCTCTCCATGAAATAAGACAGGCTGGTGGTGTTGTAGAGAGAGAGAGAGGGGGAGGGAGAGGGAGAGAGAGATTTTGTAAGGCTGTAAAAATGAGTCCTCCATGGGGAAATACCCACAGCCGGCAGTATTAAGATGTCCTCGTCTCTTCGCCTTTTAAATGGCTCCCAATCTCCAGCTAATTGTTTTGAAGCCAGGCAAGTAACTCCCCAGTGAACCCGTCGCTAGTAAGAGCTTTAGCCCGGAGTTGGAGAAATATTTCCCTTTTATCAATCTTTGAAAGAGAAATACCCCCCCACTTACCCACAAACCAATTCACCACCACCACCACCACCACAACCCCATTACTCTGTCAGTCTTTGATAGTGTTATTTTCTTATTTAATTCTCTCCTTTTCTCATTTCTTTACTCATTTCTGTTTTCTAAAAGACACTTGTGCTTTATCCACTTAGCTGTGAGAGCAACAGCTTACAGAGCAACAGGTAAGATAGTAAATGAAACTAAGGACAAAAGTTCTAGATGTGTTGAATAGTATCTAGCTCAGAATTGTTATAGTTCACTAATAATAATGACTGCTTTGTACAATGATATACTTTGATCATCCTTCTGATGCATGAATTCTGTATTCGGTTACTAGTTTATCCATCCATTTTATATTCTGTATATTCCATATTTAGATATATACACACAATATCCTACATCAGTAACCCAGGGAAGGTGCAGTTCTAAATTAAACATTGTATATAGTCTATGGTCATTCACTACACCAATGTCTGTGTATATTGATGCAGTTTTTGATGCTTTTTGCATTTAAAAAAAATATTATTACAGTGTTTGGTTGAATGCTTGATTCTGATTAGTCAGTCATGGCATTCTGCGGGTCGGTTATTTCTCGATACCAGACCACTGTGCTCAAAAACAGCTCACCTGTAGCAATTGTAGAAACTTATGGACTGTTATTTTTAGCGGAATCCTTTTTGAATTAATAACCATTTTTGTCATTATACTTTCAAATCACTTATTTCTTTACACTGTAAGTGGCTGTGTAATAAGCAGGATAATGAGCAACGGTGTGGTCATTATTGAGAAATAAACCCTGACAGCGTGATTCAAGTCCTGCATCACCCTGTCGTGGGTTATTTCCCAATAACGACCAGCTTGCTGTTCATAATCCCTTACTTACTTAGTACCTTAATTGTATTATAATTTGACTTGTATTATACCTTGTATTACATACTATATGTTGGACATTGTTAGCACATTCTGGCGGAGTGTACCACCAACGTTTAACTGCACATACATACTGTACATGTATGAGCAAGTGACAAATAAAATCCTTGAATCTTGTTTTGAGGCCATGATATTAGAGACATTTGATATCTGAGCCAGTAAGACCCTCCCCCCCCAAATTACACCAAATGAAAATGCTTTTAGTCAGTGCTAATTGAAACTAGTATAGTAGATCAGCAAGTATAGCTTATGGGAAACACTAGTTGGCAATTAAGAATTTGAGAAATGTGATCATCTCCTGTTCCCAAGATAATCTTTAAAGCATGGGCTGTAACCACTCTATTAAGCTGACACTAGTTAAACAACGAATCCGATTTTTTTTTTTTAAAGGAACATTTACTTTTAGTCTTTCATGTTGAGTTGAAATAATCGACCTTAATAATGTATATAACATAGTTGTAATATTACTGCAAGGAAATCTGAGATAAAGTGGCTCATGTGTACACACACTCATGTTTCTTAACGCATTAAACCATACTCTGTTAAGTCCCTCAGGGCTCTGAACTATGCCCACTATGCCTCTTTGGTAAAGAGGGAAAAAAGCCCTCTTTACCAAATCTCTACAAGCTCACAATGCAACGTGTTGTAAGCTTGTAGATCTACAATTTCCACTAAATGTTTGCAGGGTATGCTAGGATTCATGTGGTTAAAGTGAAAATCACTTCCTATTTTACATTGTCTTTTAGTCTTGCATTTCAATATTAGATGGAGATTTTGCAGCAGAGTACTCTTATTGAATCTGGTTTGCGACCTTCATTATGCCTCATGGATGCCTAATTCAGTTTAGTGCCCCTGCATTAATTAGGGTATTTTTGCAATGAGAAAATATATTCAATTTAGATTTAAAGAAAATACAAGTTTAGATACCGCTTACACTTTAGCTAATAACCTTGACTAGTGTAAAAGTTAAAGTTGTGAAAGTCATGTTTACGGTATAAGACCAAGAGTGAACCGTTGCCACCCGCTTGTAGTTTAACACTCAGCCAACAACCTTGACCAGGATTAAGCAGAAGTCAAAGTCATTGAAATCAAGTGTTTACATGTTGACATTAAGCCAAGGGGACTTTGGAGTAAAGTGCTGCCATCCCTTTGTATGGAAGTCAGACTGAGCCAAGCTAGTCCCTCTGATATGGATATTAACATAGAAGAGCGGAGAAGCAAGTTTTCCATATTCATATTCTTCCTAAACAGTACAGAAACCAATCGTCAGCTTTGATCTGAAGAATTGGGGTGTGTGTGTGTGTGTGTGTGTGTGTGTGTGTGTGTGTGTGTGTGTGTGTGTGTGTGTGTGTGTGTGTGTGTGTGCGTGTGCGTGTGCTGTGCTGTGCTGTGCGTGCACGGTGGATATATGAGAGTTGAAAGAGCATCCGCTGTGGCCAGGATGTAATGGCTGATGGTGTGTCTGGACGGCATCCAGGAAGTGTTGAATGTGAGGAGAGCTTTCCATCCTTTGAGGACATCTCTTTTAATCATGGAGGTTGGTGCTGTGGGAAGCGGTACCCACATGGAGGACAGGACACTGTTAATTAGACGGCATCCCAACGGAGTCAACACCCCACCTGGTAATGATTAGATTGTACTGTACACTGTGTTTCTATCTTTGCACTGCGAAGCCCTTAGTGTCCATTTCATTCTGAGAATAGTAAAAATGGACCAGCGAGGGGTCTCTTTGAAATCAAAACTCTGTAAGGGTTTTGTAATGTGTCACACACACGCACGCATGCACGTGCACGCGCACAACAAAGTCATCAATGTCAGTCTGCATCCTGAAATCAGTTGTTTGAGCACTTCTCAGCCGAGACTTGCAGAGTGACGTTCCTCTACTAACCCCCTCCCTCTGTGTCTGTCTTTTCTTTCTCGCACTCCATCCTAACACCCCCCCTCACACTTTCCACCCCTTCTCTCTTCTTGTTGCTTCTCGCTCATTCTCTCTCTCCGTCTCCCTCCTGCTCTCTCACCCTCTCACTAGCTCTGCCTGCAGTATGTGTCTCTCTCTCTCCCTCTCCCTCTCCCTCTGAACGACTTTTGTGGCAGAACGGTTTATTTATAGGGCCAATTAAATCCGGAGGAGACTCTCTGGGCTTTGGGAGAAAATATGTCTAAAGAAGTGGAATAGTTTTACATGTTTTAATCTCGAGGCGTGCCGGAGCTGTAAAGCGCTCATCATGAAGGGTAGACGGATCTTATTTGATCTCGTAGAAAGCAGGAGTAAGTGAGGGAAAGACTGAAAGGAAATCGGGGGATGTTTATGAAGGTAGAGAGCGTTAAGAAGGGAATAAATTGAGACAAAGGGAGAGAAAGGAAAAAGAGAGGGGTGGTCTTCTCGTGAGCATGTACAAGTGCTATAATTCCCGCGAGAGGAGTGTATATCCAAATGACAGCTGCAAGAAATCAGCAGGGTGGAGAGGAGAGGGAAGGGGAGGAGGAGAGGCCCCCACAGCCATATCACACTTTAGATCACCTTTTAGGCTTTGCTCCAACATCAGTCTCCTCCCCCTGCCCAGTTTTGAACCGTAGCTTACCTCCGTACGACCTACAAAACACATATGACAGGGGCATGACTGCTGAATGTTGCCTGTGTTTCAGTGCCTCCAGAGACAGAGGGGGGAAAGGAACTCGTGGCTGTATCTACGCCCCAGAAGCCACACGAGCCCAGGTTATGATTGGCCTGCTGGCTGACCCCTGACAACATGACTGATACTACCTGGCAGCTGTGGCCAGGATCCTGCTGCTAATCTGTTAAAGAGAGAGAGGAGGGGGGTGGGGTTTGGGGGAGGTCAGTGTCCAAACAGGGTGGATTTGGATCACGGCCAAAAGACAGGCTGATGGAGATAGAATGACTGATAGGTTTGACGTACAGGATGTCAAACTGTCAGTAGGTTTTCACTGGCGCTTTACACACACACACACACACACACACACACACACACACACACACACACACACACACACACACACACACACACACACACACACACACACACACAAAGTCTGTGGGTGAAGATCTTTGCGTCCTGATAGCGCTAGACCAGGGTTTCTCAAAGTGGGTGCCGCGGCACTCTAGGGTGCCGTGACGCAAGTCCAGGGGTGCCGCAGAATACTATATAATATTTGGAATTGATCAATATCACAGTTTAACCACTTAGACCCTCTAGACTTGCACTGTGATGGTGCGTCCTTTTTCCATCTACATCAAATTCTGCAAAAATAGCAAGTCTACAAGCCCACAACACATCATGTTGCATTGTGAGCTTGTAGATCGGCTATTTTTCGTGAATGTTCCCGCCAGGGGGCAGATGTAGCGCTGGCGCCAGGCGGTAATATCAATTTAATGCATAACGCCGGCCATGTGTTCTAAGGCTTGATTTATACTTCATCGTATGATATTGACACACACCAAAAATAGGCCATCTACAAACTCACTGCACGTTGCATCGCGGCGCGTTGTGAGCTTGTAGATCAGCTATTTTTGGCACACAACAACGTTGTGCAACGGAGTATAAATTCAACGTAAAGCGGTACACATTGACACAGACAGTGAAGGCAACCAAGCAAGGCACCAACCTGCTCAAAGCGAACAGTTAGGGGCTCAGTGTCCAGGGGCTTCGTGTATTGCTCAAGGACTCTTAGCCAGGAAGATCCAGGGATCAAACCGGGAACCTCCTGGCTCCCAGATGGTCGCTCTTCCTCCTGGGCCACTGTCACCCCCAGCTGTATAGTATTATTGTAGATGTCATGGAAACAAGTGAACGTTGTGTTATAAAACACATTTTTCTCACAAATTAAAGCTCCACTACAGTATGTAACTTTCTAATAACTATAGCACATTATGTCCTATACAAATAAAAGGTTGCATTTATAAGCAACAAATCTCACCGGTTCCTGACTCAGGGGTTTCACTGCTAGAGGCTTAGGTATTATTTAGTAAGGTATGACCAGTGGCGGAATAATAGTGACTGCAGAATAGTCACCATATTGCTTTACTCTGAATGTTACTGTTCCTCGAACCACAACCCCATGTTCAAGTTGTGAAATCAGAATATATCGACTGTGTCAAATGCAGCGCTGAGGTCGAGCAGTATTAAAATAGCACAGTCTCCTGAGTCAACAGTTTAAATGTATAACTTTTAAAAGAGTGGATTCTGTGCTGTATGGTATGCCCTGAACCCAGACTGGAGCACTTTTAGGGATGCGTTGTCATCGTGAAATGTTTGTAGTTGCCAAAATGCAACCTTTTTGAGAACCTTTTGACAGGAAGGGTAATTTAGTCATCGGTCTGAAATTGGTGAGGCCTGTGGGGTCAGGGTTTGTTTTTTTATATTATAGCCTGAACCACAGTGTTTAAAATATGTGACATAGCCTGAACCAAGACTGTTTATAATTGGCAGGATGCTAGGACCCAAACTGTCAAAAGCCACTTTTAAGGTAAGTCCCGAGGTGTGAAGGAACAATGTCAAGCGAGCAGGTATAGTGTTTATTATATGGGAAACTTATCCAGCAAACAAGGCTAAAAC